>NC_042616.1:190249781-190549781 GCF_901001135.1 Rhinatrema bivittatum
ATAAAGTCCGTGGAGATGTGAGGACCAAGGTGTGGCAGGCACCGGAAGAGGTTGTAACAGCCCCCAAGACCGTCCAGTAGGATCCTTATGTGAGCGCACGTAGGACAAGACTGTACGTAGGCGCGAATGTCCTTACGCATTCCAGGCCACCAGTAGTGATTCTGCAGGAGGGCAAGCGTACGTTTCTGCCCCGAATGCCCAGCGACCTGGGAATCATGGCCCCATTTCAATACCTTGGTGCGGAGTCTTCGAGGTACCACTGTCTTGCCAACAGGAACCGTAAAAGACGCAGAGAGAATGATGCGAGCAGGATCAATGATGTTTTGAATGGGCTCCAAGATGTCTTCGCTGACAAAAGAGCGCGATAACGCGTCTGCTTTAATGTTTCTGCTGGCGGGTCGATATCGGATCTCAAAATCAAAATGGGTAAAAAAAAGTGCCCAGCGGGCTTGACGTGGATTGAGCCGCTGAGCCTGCTGTAAATAGATTAGGTTTTTGTGGTCCGTAAAAACCGTGATCGTATGCGGAGACCCCTCCAGCCACTGGCGCCATTCCTCGAAAGCAAGTTTAATGGCGAGCAACTCTTGGTCGCCTATTGAGTAATTGCGCTCAGCGGTGTGAGAACTTCTTCGAAAGTAAGAGCAGGGATGAGACTTGCCAGAGACAGAAATTTGGCTCAAGACCGCACCTACTCCTACAGTGGACGCATCACCTCGACAATGAAGGGACGTCTGGGATCCGGGTGACGCAGGCAGGGCTGTCGTAAAAGGAGTCTTTAAGAGTTTGGAATGCCGCAATAGCGTCCACAGGCCAGGATTTAACAGTAGCCCCAGTACGGGTTGAGTGCAGTAAGTGGTGCCGCGAGCTTGGAAAAATCTTTGATGAAACTGCGGTAATAGTTGGCGAATCCAAGGAACCGCTGCAGAGCGCGGAGACCAGTTGGTTGAGGCCAGTGCTGTATACATCGTAATTTGGCCGGATCCATCTGAAATCCACGGTGAGATATGATATACCCTAAGAAGGGAACAGATGCAGTCTCGAAACACATTTTTCTAATTTAGCATATAAATGATTCTCCCGTAGACGTTGCAAAATCAGTAGAACATGTTGACGGTGAGCTGGTAAATCGTTAGAAAAAATTAAGATATCATCTAAATAAACCACCACACAGACGTAAAGTAGATCCCGGAAGATTTCGTTGATGAAGTTTTGGAAGACGGCAGGAGCATTAGTTAAGCCAAACGGCATAACTAAATATTCATAGTGTCCGTCCCTGGTGTTAAAAGCCGTCTTCCACTCGTCACCCTCACGAATCCGAACTAGATTATAGGCGCCACGTAAGTCCAGCTTAGAAAAAATTCGAGCTCCCTGCAACCGGTCAAATAACTCTGTGATGAGAGGTAGCGGGTATCTGTCCTTGATGGTTATAGCATTGAGCCCCCTAAAATCAATGCAAGGTCGTAATGTCCCATCTTTTTTCTTGACAAAAAAAAATCCAGCTCCCGCCGGAGAGGTAGATCTTCGTATAAATCCTTTCTGCAGGTTATCCTGGATATATTCGGACATGGCTAGCGTCTCTGAAACGGATAAGGGATACGTTCTCCCTCGAGGCGGTGTGGATCCCGGAGTCAAATTAATAGCACAGTCGAACTCCCGGTGAGGAGGTAAGATGGCCGCGGCCTCTTTGGAGATACATCCGCAAATTGTTCATATTGGGGAGGGTAATTTC
This sequence comes from Rhinatrema bivittatum, assembly GCF_901001135.1. Lineage (NCBI taxonomy): Eukaryota > Metazoa > Chordata > Amphibia > Gymnophiona > Rhinatrematidae > Rhinatrema > Rhinatrema bivittatum. The sequence continues at coordinate 190,251,511 of NC_042616.1, forward strand.
CCTAGGCCAGAGGTACAAATAAAACTCTGTGTGCAAGAAGTCTTATTTAAACATTCTCCCAGACAATTGGATCCCCACTGCTTTAGTTTTAATGTAGTCCAATCAAATTGGGGATTATGGCGCTGTAGCCACGGAATACCCAGAACCACTGGATGAATGGCTTTCTTGAGTACGTAGAACGTAATTTGTTCCCGATGATCTGGTGCAATATGACACTCCAGAGGTTCCGTCTGATGTGTAATGGTCCCTGGTAAAGGATCCCCATGAATAGAGGAGACGACTAATGGTTTGGGACAGGGTTGGGTAGGAATCTGTAGTTGCTCGACTATTTCTTGTAAGATAAATTCTCCGCCGGCCCCGGAATCCACTAGGGCCAAGGTGGTAAATGCATGTCCTTTAACTGTGAGGGTGACAGGTAGCGTAAGTGGGGGAGCTGGAGATGTAAGACCTAGGGTTACTCCCCCCATGGACCCTAGGCTTTGGAGTTTCCCGGTCGGATGGGACAGCCTGCAATCCTATGACCGGAACCTCCACAATAAAGACAAAGTCCTTCTCTACGTCGCCTCTGACGTTCAGCGGGCGACAAGGGACCTCTGCCGAGTTGCATGGGCTCTTCAGTATTGGTTTCATTAGGATGTATTTCTCGGGTATTGTGAGAGGCGGAGGTTGAGTGGAGGAATAGGTCAGGCGTCGTCTACCTCCCAGACCCTCCCGGACTCTTTCTTGAATTCGTCGGTCAATTCTGGTGGCTAATTCAATAAGTGAATTTAAAGAAGCAGGAAGTTCCCTGGCCGCCAGTTCATCTTTGATTTTCGTAGATAAGCCCTCCAAATAAATTGTTCGAAGGGTGGCCTCTTCCCACCGAAGCTCTGTCGCCAAGGTTCGGAATTCAATATTATAATCCATGAGGGCTTGCCCTCCTTGACGAAGGTGTAGGAGGGTAGATCCTGCTGCGGCTTTTTTTCCTGGTTCTTCGAACACCAACCGGAACAATTCCATGAAGCGAGAGAAGTCCTGTAGTACTGGATCAGCGCTCTGCCATAGGGCCGAACCCCATGCTAGAGCTTTGCCATCTAACAATGACAATATGTAGGTGGTTCTGGTTACACATCGTCCGGGAAGAGAGAAGATTGTAGCCGGAAATGCATATTGCATTGGTCCAGAAATCCTAAACATAAGCGTGGATCTCCAGCATACCGAGGTGGAACCGGTAAAGGTACAACCGGACGAGGAAATCCTTGCAACATATGTGTAGTAGGTGCAGTTGGCGGACTGACTGCGGGTGAAGTAGCTTGCGTAGCAACTACACAACAGCGTCTAATCGAGCATTAAGTCGTTCCATGGAGGCGGCCATGGCTTCTAACATACCCTGTTGTTCGACTATTTTCTGTGCCAGGCCGGGAATTGCTCGTAGTGCCGAGGCCTCTGCCGGGTCCATGGCCTTGACTTACTGTTGTGCTTTCGGGATGTGGACCCTTGGTTCAGCGAGGAATGAATGTTCGATCGCTGATTGGCGAGGCCTAGACCAGGACTCTCACAGAGATCTGGATGCAGGTACTTCCAGTAGGTCGTGGACTCAAAGGTGGATGTCCTCAGCAGGTCGTGGAAAGTAAAGCTGAGCTGGCGCCTCCAGCAGGTCGTGGACTCGAAGGTGGATGTCCTCAGCAGGTCGTGGAAAGTAAGGCTGAGCTGGCGCCTCCAGCAGGTCGTGGACTCAAAGGTGGATGTCCTCAGCAGGTTGTGGAAAGTGAAACTGAGCTGGCGCCTCCAGCAGGTCGTGGACTCAAAGGTGGAACAGTTCGGATTAAGGGAGTTGAAGGAAACTCCACAGTCAGTCCGATGGTCGAAAGCCACAGGATACCCCAAAGCCAGTCCAGGGGTCGGAAGCCAGAGAATTCACCAAAGCCGGTCCAAGGGTCAGAAGCCAGAGAATACGCCAAATCCAGTCCAGGGGTCAGAAGCCAGAGAATTCGCCAAATCCGGTCCAGGAGTCAGAAGCCAGAGAAATCACCAAAGCCGGTCCAGGAGTCAAAACCACGAATCAAGTACAGGAACCACAAACAGGAACAAGCCAGGAGCCCAGAGGAAGTCAAGGCAAGGTCTGAGGTGCAAGACCTGCCTTTAAATAGCTCCTTCCAGCTGGCATACCAGGGGAGAGCCAATCCCGCTGCAGGAGGTATCCAGCAGCCAATCAGAGGCAACGATGTTAGTCCCTGAAGGGGGGCGGAGCCAGCAACCAGGAAGAGGAGCCGAAACGCCGCGGCCATGTTGTGCTGCGGTCCGCGGCCCCGGACCCACGACTCAGCACCACATCAGGGCAACTGCGGCGGTCTGCCGCGCTGGTAAGCGGCGCCCCTCGGGCGCGGCGTGCCGCGAGCGCGGCTCCTAACACTTGCCTTGGGTAAAGCCATGAAGACTTTGTTCCATTAAACCATGTCTTTCTGTATGTTCTGTGATTTTGATGTTTAGAATACTATCCACTATTTTTCCTGGCACTGAAGTCAGGCTAACCGGTCTGTAGTTTCCCAGATCGTCCCTGGAGCCCTTTTTAAATATGGGGGTTACATTAGTTATCCTCCAGTCTTCAGGTACAATGGATGATTTTAATGACAGGTTACAAATTTTTACTAATAGGTCTGAAATTTTATTTTTTAGTTCCTTCAGAACTCTGGGGTGTATACCATCTGGTCCAGGTGATTTACTACTCTTAGGTTTGTCAATCAGGTCTACCACATCTTCTAGGTTCACCGTGATTTGGTTCAGTACATCTGAATCATTACCCATGAAAACCTTCTCCAATACGGGTACCTCCCCAACATCCTCTTCAGTAAACACCGAAGAAAAGAAATCATTTAATCTTTCCGCGATGGCTTTATCTTCTCTAAGTGCCCCTTTAACCCCTCGATCATCTAACGGTCGTCCAACTGACTCCCTCACAGGCTTTCCGCTTCGGATATATTTTAAAAAGCTTTTACTGTGAGTTTTTGCCTCTGTGGCCAACTTCTTTTCAAATTCTCTCTTAGCCTGTCTTATCAATGTCTTACATTTAACTTGCCAACATTTATGCATTATCCTATTTTCTTCTGTTGGATCCTTCTTCCAATTTTTGAATGAAGATCTTTTGGCTAAAATAGCTTCTTTCACCTCCCCTTTTAACCATGCCGGTAATTGTTTTGCCTTCTTTCCACCTTTCTTAATGTATAGAATACATCTGGATTGTGCTTCTATGATGGTATTTTTTAACAATGACCATGCCTCTTGCACACTTTTTACTTTTGTTGCTGTTCCTTTCAGTTTTTTTCTAAATATTTTTCTCATTTTATCAAAGTTTCCCTTCTGAAAGTTTAGCACGAGAACCGTGGATTTGCTTACTATCCCCCTTCCAATCATTAAATCAAATTTGATCATATTATGATCACTATTGCCAAGCAGCCCACCACCATTACCTCTCTCACCAAATCTTGTTCTCCACTGAGAATTAGATCTAAAATTGCTCCCTTTCTCGTCAGTTCCTGAATCAATTGCTCCATAGAGCTATCATTTATTCCATCCAGGAACTTATCTCTCTAGCGTGTCCCGATGATACATTTACCCAGTCAATATTGGGGTAATTGAAGTCTCCCATTATTACCGCACTACCAATTTGGTTAGCTTCCCTAATTTCTCTTAGCATTTCACTGTCTGTCTCACCATCTTGACCAGGTGGACGGTAGTATACTCCTATCACTATAGTCTTCCCCGACACACAAGGAATTTCCCCCCATAAAGATTCAATTTTGCATTTAGTCTCATGCAGGATGTTTATCCTGTTGGACTCTATGCCATCCTGGACATAAAGTGCCACACCGCCTCCTGGGTGCTCCTCTCTGTCATTGCGATATAGAAGCTTCTAGACTTGCGTGACTGCCCAAAGAATCATTTACATAGGTTGTCATGTCAACCACATGATGACTATCTCTGAACTGCCATGATTAGTTTTCCCAGGAGGTGGGGTTCATTTACCAATCACTCTCTAGGTAGTCTTTTGTTCTGTTAGAATCTTGCTGGTCAAGGTAATTACCACATCTGTGGCTGTGTTGATAAAAACTGAGAATAGTGCCTGAAGCTCCCACCGTTGGTTTCTTCTTTGTGACCCAATGAATAGGCCTCCCTTTCTGGTGCCAGCTTGTCTGCCTTTATAGATATCCGGGGAAATTCTGCAAGTCATGCTCAGAAAGTCACTTAGAGTTCATTCAGCCCAGGCAGGCTAAAGAAAAGCAGAGGATTCTGGGGATGTCCTTCTCCATGTTGGTTTTCTGTTCAGGCCCACTCATCAGGCTATAATGATAGAATCAGTTTAGCAACATAAAAGATAGAAAACCTATCAAAAATGCATGCACTCACTTGCTGCACAGAGGGCCTTGGAAGTCAGATGTATAGGCAATGGCCATGCTAGTATTGCTGACTATTTAGATTGTTATAGAAATGTATGCTTGGACATAGGATGAGGAGCTGCTGGGGGTGGGGGGAACTAAGTATATATTCTTCTACCCAGGATGGTGGAGCATATGGGAAGAAATCAAAAAAGACTGTTCTGGATAAGAAGTGATATATGTAAATTGGCCAGGCTCTGTGTTCGGCAGCTGTGATATATCCTTAGCAGGGTAGACAGAAATAACTGGGCAGACTAAATGGGCCGATTGGTCTTTTTCTATCATCATCTACTGTGCACTACTATACACATCAGGTTTTTACAAACTTGTGATTTTGTATGTGAATTTTGTATGCTATGGCCATGTATCTCCAATACAAAAAGATTTATTTCCAAAACAGTTGTGCATTCGGTCCTTTTTTTTTTTTTTCTTCTGGGGAGAAAAGTGCACACATGGTCATGTTGTCTACTCCTCATGCATTCTAAAAACCCAAAGACTAATTTAATTCTGAGCCCTTACTCTAGAATAAATTGCTGGATCTGCACAAAGAGGAAACACAAAACATTAAGAGGGAGATTTTATAACTGCGAATGATGGAGTAAAATCTGCTCATACTCTTCATGCATAGACTTTACTCTAAGATGGTAACTTTCAAATGGGCACACAGGCACACATATACACGTGTGTATATATGTATGTGGCCAGAAATGAGGCAATTTTATATTCTGTGCGTACATATGTGCATATGTTATAAAATAGCCATGGTGTATGTATGTGTGCTCCTAATTTCAAGTTTGGTTTTGGGAGATGCAAGTGAGGAAATTTTATAGCAGACACACGTCCAGCTCACGACCAGTTTCACCAGTTCATCCACCAGTTTGCCCAGCCTAGAGATAAGTCCCTTTGGTCTTTAGCTTGCACTTCCCCAGTTAACCCAGACATCTCAAATGCTTCAGAGAAGCCTGGAAATAGTTTTATAAAGACTTACACCTCCACCACAGCAGAAGCAAATTTGGGCTCAACTATACCTTGGTGTGTGCCCAGGCATGTAGCTATTGCGTACATATCTCTTGGCCCACCCCAGAACACCCATGTCCACCCACATTCCATCCTTTTTTTCTCCAATGCAAGATATTCGCGCATTGGTACCTGGGTGCATATGTGAGTGACTTATAAAATCAGGTGGACACGTGCATGTGCTACATACGCACCCATCTCTCGATTTTGGCGCATGCAACAAACTTATGAAAATTCACACAAATGTGCCATGGTACATGCACAAATTCACCTGCATAGTTACATCTGCTCTATTGAAGGTGCAACTTGTGCAGGTGACCTTAAGCACAGGGGAGGTAATTTGCAAATGGGTTATGCATACTATCATAGCAATTTTCAAAAGCTCATTTATGGGCTTAAAGTGTACTTACATATATATATAAACCTATTGACAATTCAATGGCATATACTGTTGCAATTTTCAAAAGCATCAATCACACCACAATGTTCCTCAGTAAAATCTTAATATCATTAGTTCAGCTATTTGTGTAGGACCTTCATAGGCACAACTTTTCAAATAACAGCCAAGTTGTCTGACCTTCTGGTCCGCTTTTATTTAATTTTTTAGAGATATTTTTAGTTTTCTTTTTCTTTACACACGATAAAGGGGTAGATTTTCTAAATCTACGCGCGCGAACAAAAGTACGCCATATCTTATAAAATCCGGGGTCGGCATGCGCAAGGGGGTGCACATTTGTGCAACTTGCGCGCGCCGAGCCCTGCAATCGGAGCAGCCTCGGAGGGAACTTTCCTTCTACCCCCCGACCCTTTCCCTCACTTCCCCTACTTAACCCACCCCCCGGCCCTATCTAAACCTTCCCCCTACCTTTGTTGGCAAAGTTACGCCGGCCAGAGGCAGGCGTAACTCTGCGCATGCCAGCGGGCTGCTGGCGTGCCATCATCCGACCCGGGGGCTGGTCCGGAGGCCTCGACCATGCCCCTGGGCCAGCGCCACACCCCCGCCACACCCCCCAGAACGCCCCAAAAATTGTGCCGCCCACCCAGCACGCCCCCGACACGCCTCCCTTGCGAAGCCCCGGAACTTATGAGTGTCCCGGGGCTTGCGCGTGCCGCCGAGCCTATGCAAAATAGGCTTGGCGCGTGCAGGGAGGTTTTAAAAAGGTTACGCGCATAACTTATGCGCGTAACCCTTTTAAAATCCGGCCGTTAGTGAAGATCCCTAAATCGGGTCACCACATCAAACAAACATGTTTCCTATCTTCAAGTGAAGGGGGTGGCAATGGGAGCTATGGTTGCCCCTGATATTGCCAATCTTTTTGTGGCTCAATTTGAGGGGGAAGTGTTGTATCCTTCCTATTGGTTTAGTAAAATACATCTGTGGCGTCGTTATATCGATGACATTTTCTTCATCTGGGTGGGGTCCTGTGAGGAATTGCAAGCATTTGTGATGCGGTTGAATGGTCGGAGTGCACATTTGAGATTTTGTTTGAAATATCATATCTTCTCTATAGTGTACCTGGACATCACAATGACAAGGGAAGTTGACAGATTGAAAACCACGCTCTATCGGAAGGAGACGGATCAAAATCAATTCTTAAAATATTCCAGTTGTCACCCCAAAAAATTGAGAGACAACCTGCCCATCAGCCAGTTTCTATGTCTAAGGAGACTTTGTTCTACCCTTTCAGAATTTAAAGAACAATCCGTAAAGATGAAGACCAGGTTCCTTGAGAGGGGTTATCCTTCTTCAGTCATTAAGAAAGCTTTCAAACAGGCACTTTTTGCTAACAGAGAGTTGCTTTTGGGATATAAAGCTAACCGTGAAAAGGATGGGCTGACATATGTTCTTCACTATAGCAATCGAGTACAAGATATTATTGAAATACTGCAGAAACATTGGAGTATCCTATCTCTCCACCAAATTCTAGATAAGTTTCCCTGTTTTGCCTTCTCTAGAAACCGTAACTTACGGGATAAGGTAGTGAGGGCATGCTTGAAGTCAGAATCAGAACTAGAGATGGATCAACAGATACAAGGGAATGTTCCCTGAGGTACCTGTGAGATGTGTAACTTGTCATTGGCGGGTGCTGTGTGGCAACATTCGGTTCTGAGACAAAAAGTTTTTCTGAATAAACCTACAAATTGTAATTCAAAGAATGTTGTGTACGTACTACAGTGTCCCTGCAATTTGATTTATGTAGGGTGGACCAAAAGGAAAATACGGACACAGCTCTTGGAACACAAGAGCTGTATTAAAACCTTGAAACTGACAGCTCCGCTAGTTAATCATTGTATCACCAAAGGACACCAATTCAAAGATTTTCGCTGGACGATTCTTGAAATGTTAATATCATCTCGTAGGGGTGATATTCAATCTGCCCTAAATAAACGAGAACAGTTCTGGATTTTTAAATTAAGATCTGTTCACTCAGATGGGTTAAATGAGGTAATAAATTGGTATTCCCTGACGTAAGGGGTGAGATCATGATGCTTGCTGACGTATATAAGTAGAGGAGTTGGACGCCATGTTTAAAGGTCCGATGAAGGAAGTACAAATGGAAGCAAAACTTTGTCAGGATACATAAGGAAACAATAATGGAAATCGAATGCTGAGAGCAATTTTGAAAGGAGATGTGGAACCCCCTGAAGCAGATTTTTCACCGAAACATGGCCATGTCGAGATGTGGATCCTCCTGAAGCAGAAGCAGATTTTTCACCGAAACATGGCCATGTTGGGGTTGTGAGAAAAAGCGGACTCTGGTTTAAAAGATAAGTGTAATCAGCTCTCATTATTGTTCTTGGGAAACATGTTTGTTTGATGCGGTGACCTGATTTAGGGATCTTCATGGGACTGTGTGTAAAGAAAAAAAAAACTAAAAATATCACTAAAAAATTAAATAAAAGCGGACTAGAAGGTCAGACAACTTGGCTGTTATTTGAAAAGTTGTGCCTATGAAGGTCCTACACAAATAGCTGAACTAATGATATTAAGATTTTACTGAGGAACATTGTGGTGTGGTTGATGGTTTTGTATCGTTACCTCAGATTACTGTGTGGTTGGGGCTGTGTTTGAGTTTTCAATTTTCAAAAGCCCACTTACACACATAAAGTTCATTTACACATGTAAAACCCAGTTTTAAGCCTGTAAATCCTTTTAAAAATCATCCTCATACCTCCAACCGATATATCCAAGATTGTTCTATTTGCAGAATGCAGCAGGAGAAATAACTGCTGCACCAGTTGGGATGGGGGAACATCAATGACACAATATTCCAGTTCTTGAATGGCTTGAATACCGATATTGTTATGAACACTGCCCGCAGGTCTCCCCGCAAGCAGGCACTCACCTTTTCCCCCCATGCTTCTGTGCCTGACGCGGCCGGACGCTGCCGAGGTCGGGCCTGCCTATGCGGCTGGAGCTGCGGACTCGATTGCCTTCGCGGTCCGGAGGCTGCCCATTCTGCTTTGATCTTCACAGCGGCCGGAGGCGCGGACTTCTGCCTACCATCTTCGCAGCACGGAGCCGCCGCCAATGTCCTAGTGATCCCCGGAGCTGGAGGCCGCAAGCCCCAGCCTGGATTGGCGGCTGGAGCTGCCCCGGGGCTTCCTGCAGCGGCTAGAGCCACTGCCGTCATCGGGGCCTGCTTCTCAGGCCCAGCCCTGCGTCTGCATCTGGACGTCGGTGCAGGACCGCTGTCCACGGTCCTACACAGCTTCCTTTCTGCTTCCAATAGGCCCGTGGCCGTGCCTCTCTTCAGAATTTAAAGGGCCCACAGCCGGATATGACCTGGGCCCCACCTAGTGACTATTTCCTGTTCTAGCCCTATAAAAGGGCTGTTCCTGCTCTTCCTCGTTGCCTTGCATCAGAGTGACTTCAATCCTGGAGGCTCCTGCCTGCAAGAGCTCCGTCAGATCTTCTGTCTTCTTTGTGGAGCTCCTCGTCTCGTCTTGTCTAGTCGTCTCATCATGCCATGTCTTCATTGCCTGAGGTCCCCGTCCAAGTGTCTCATCGCCGGATGTCTCGCTTCCTGGTGTTCTAGCCCTCCTTGGTGTTCGTTCTTGCCCTGGAGCCTTCTGTTCTACCGGCCGTGGATCTCCGGGTGACGCAGCTTCGTCATGGGAGATGCCGGCAGTGGACTGGTGTCCTGTGCTCCTGAGCCGTCTTGTCCTGCCAGCCTTTGTGGAGCTCCAGATGACATCTGGCTCCATCGTCGAAGTTCTGCCTCGGCTGCATTCTTCCCTGCGCTTGTCCCGCTCTGCACGTGGTCTACGACCAGCCCATTGGGTCCACCCGTGAAGGTGGGCTGAGTAGGGCGCCCTGAGAGACAGTGCCAATGTCTTCCTGCCCAGCTTTTTGTCTCGTCTGGACTTCGTCAAGTTCCTCATTTCGTCTCTGATGCCGTTGCATCAGCCCTGGTGTCATGTCTTCAACAGCCCTGGTGTCATGTCTTTGCTTCAACCCTCATATGTGATGCCGTCGCATCAACCTTGGTGTCATGTCTTTGTGTCAAGGTCTCCGTCTGCCCTCATCCTCAGGCCGACCTGGTACTCCATGCCGATCCAAGCAGCAGGTCTGAAAGGGCTTGGAATGGTCGGAGGACCATTCACCTACCAACATCATCTTGTTGTTGGCACTGGGAGCTTGCAGGCCTAGCAGAGGCTAAGACCGTGCTCTGACATCCTGGGACACATGCCAACCCTCGGTTCGGTCCTGGATCCGTCTGGGGTCGGGCTGAGGCCCAAGGGCACACTAAAACACCCCCTTCTCAACAGATATGGGCCATACTGTGTTCTTATGATTTTTGAACATGCATAAATGTTATTAGTGGACTAATTCTGATATTCTATATGTTTGGCTTCTGTCTTTGCAGACAAAGATTTTTTTTATTTGTTGACAGTTCGGCATTGAGGAAATTATGACATCACTTCCTGGACATATCTTTTAAACTTGGTTGATTATGGCTGTATCTGGAAGACCTTGTCTTACTCTTAAGAGATCTCCTGATCCATGTTGGAGGGAACCACATTTAGATAAGTTCCCCCTGATGCAGGTTGTCTGAAACACCAATTGATGTAAGGGTTTTATTTCCTTATGATGGCATAATTGCTTCTTTGGGGACATAACTATTTTGAGCCACTGTGTTGCCCTTACAATTCTATGAACATAAGAAAAATTATTTTGAAAAAATGTTTTGTTTTGGCATCTTCAGAGGGCCATGGGTGAATGATTGAGATATCCAGGGTACCTCTCTTAGAAAAGGTCTTATACACATACCTGACTTGCTGACACCCAGTAGTAGTGTGCTTTCTTTAAGATTGGTTGTATTGACTCCTCGCCTGTTTTCTAATTGTTATACTGTTCATATGTTCTTTTGTACATGCAAAACCAAGCTGCACACATTCTTCTATACACATTGAATGTAGGTCAATTTTAGACCTGCCATTTATATGGAGAAAACCTTGTTTTTACTTATAAATGGATTTGAAATCATACCCTAAAAAGTTAGTTTAAAAAAATTTATTTTGATAAGCATAAATGAATACTGTTATTTTGAACAGGATAATCCATTATGATGAATCCCTCTCTGGAAGTAACTACACTGTAATCTAGGATTATGCAAATTTGTAGTTTCAAAAGTCAAAATAAAACACATATACTGAAATATTCCCAGCTTTATAAAAGAAAAAAATTGAACCATAAAAAGATGGTGTTAAGAAAATATTTCTTTTCTTAGGAGCTTCACACATTAGAGAGCAAAATGTGTCAAAAAGGCGTTTAGAGGAAACCTTCATTGCTGGCCAATTTGTTGTCAAATATACTGCACACCAAACCAAAAAGACAAAAGGGAATGCTCTCATCACAACAGCTATTATGAGCCAGAAGTGAGGTGCAGTGGAAAAAACACTATAGAAAAGCATTTTATCAACACAACACTGCAGAGAGTTTCAAATGATAAAGCCCTACTGCTGTTGAAAGAGGAAACCTTCAATAGGCTTCCCTTGGGAGGCCTGTCATTTCACATACCCTGCCCAGATTCAGCCTTTTCGCATGCATTAGATGAAAAACAGCCTTGATCAAATAATTCCCAAGTCCTTGCCTGTTTAAATATTCTGACATCGGAGCAAATTAGCAATGTTGAAGGCTGCAAATGCGTCTTTGTTTATTTTCCACTATGTTTTTGCCTCTAAAAGGGAATTAAAGGCTCAGGCAGCTCTCGTACTGTGAGGCTGTGATTAGGGGAGATAAGGAAGTGTGGATTACCCTTCCTCAGCTGTTGAATAACAGGCAACAATCAAGAGATTATAGGCTGATAAGGGATACATAGACAGCTATGATCCTCACAAATTTATGGTATCCTGAAGGAGGACTGGTTATCAGAGCTAAGGGACAGTGTCAGCACAATGATGTACTGTGACCCGGTCCTCTCTCTTCCTTGCCCTGTTTCTTCTATAGAGTTACACAGAATGTGCAGATCATAAGCCAGCTTGACCTGCTAGATTTCATTAAGTGAAATTGTATTCCACATTTATAAGATGAAATAACTCTTTTAAAACAAAACAAGAAAACTGCTGCATTCAGGGATTTTCTGCTTTGAAAATGTACCTGTCTAAACTGTCAAAGCTGTCAAATTCTAGGCGTATGATTTACCACAAGAAAAAAAAATATTCAGTCAATTGATCATAACAGAGTGGAGATGCAAGCTGCAGACAGAAATGATTAACATTCTGGGGTGCTGGGGGTGAGAATTTATTCCATTTCATGTGGCTACATATGCTTGGAAGTTTAAGTTAGCCCTGCAATCAAAATTACATATAGTCCACTCAAATGAATAGCAATTTAAATAATGGACTGAGTTATTTACTTCTTATTTCTTCAGGGCTGAAGAAATTAGAGTTGTGTAAAGATACTGAAGAAGTACAGCACAGCAGGATGGACAGACAGACAGAGAGATAAAAGAAAATTTAGCAAACTTCCTGCTCAAATGCACTTTCTCGCTCAGAGAGATAGACAGAGCGAGAGAGAAATCCATATCCACAGCTCTGCCAGCTTCAAGGAACTCCATGAATTTTAATTTAATTGATTTGAATTACTACACATAAATGGTAAAAAGACTAATAAGCAATGGGGTTATTTTTCAGTGAGTGAAATAAAATACAATGTGTAAACTTATGAACAGAATGCATTTTATATAACACAGAAGGAAGATGAAGCAAGTAGATGGACATGCATAATAACAACACTGAATACATACATACATACAGAATATATTTATATATTTAAAATGTACATGCATCATTTGATAAAATGTATGCCTTTTAGGGATACATTTACATTAATATGTCTAACTGAGAAAGTACGCATTTACTTTACAGTCTGCCCAACCTCTCCGATCTTCAGACACATTCTAGTTGTCTTTGAAGGGCAGGTGGATAAAAAGTATGGACAAAATTTTAATTTGTTTCCAGTACTAGCAGAAAGTACACTGGCTGATTACATTTTTGTACATTTTTGAAACTTCTATATATGCAAATAGTTTTCTCTCCTGAGTACATTACACCCCCCCCCCCCCCCATCAATGCCTGTTTTTGCTCCTGCTAAAAATGCACACCTTGTGAAACGATGTGAGGATATTTAACCAGCTCAAAGTTCACTTAGGCAGATTCAGCCTTTCTACTGGCATAACCCCTGATTCTACTTGCACAGTGCTCAACCTGGAATTGAAAATGGATCCCTTATAGGTAGATTTTAAAAGCCCTGTGCACGCCAAAAGTGGGAGCCATGAGCAAAAGTTGGACTGGCATGCACTGAGCAGATTTTATAAGCCGCCCATGGACATGCACATCTCCCGCTGCATGCACAAGTGAAAAGTTTCTAAAAAGGGACAAAGTGTACGTGTGGTCTGGGCAGGGCCTGTGCGTGTTGGGGAGTCTGATTAAAAAATGTACAAGTAAATACTTACACGCACAGGTGCATGCCAGGGTCCCCTGCCGTGTAAATTTACTTCTGCTCTGGAGGACGTGTAAGTTGTAAAATACAAAAATGTAGGCCAGGCAGCAGGGTTTTAAGGGCTGAGGCTAAGAGGAGGGAAGGGTGGCTATAAAATAAGAGGGATTTGCAAGTCCTATCCCTCAACTGGGTGAACTGGGAACGAACTGGGAAAACTAACTATGATGTTAGCGTGCGTGTCTTATAAAATTCCCCCGACTAACATGATAGATGCGGTATTTGCGTGCACATGTGCACGTCCATTAAAAATTGTGTGCACATGTACGTGCGTTCAACCTATTTTATAACATGCACGCAAATACGTGTGTATGTTATAAAATGGGCGCATTCTGGATGTGAGCCACCAAATGCGCTCATGTGTGCCTGCGCGGCTGTTTCAAAGTTACCGTCCCTGTGTTCACTGCTAATCTTTGCAAGTAAAATAAACCAAATGTCTTGAAGAGAATATTTTCTATGAGGTATTCCTCACAGTACCCCCTTAAAGGTGAATTTTAAAAGCCTGGTGTTGACCAAAACTGGAAGATATGCCAACAAGCCGGGGCCGGTGCATGCCAGGTGGCTTTTAAAAGGCACCCGTGTACGTGAGTATTTCCCGCCATGCATACAAAAAAATGTTTTCAAAAAAAGGGCGGGTGGAGCTTGGTTGTGGTCTGGGCAGGCAGGGCATGATCATTCCTGGATTTCTCAATGAAATCAGTGCATAAATACTTACGTGCACAAACACACGCTGGGGTCCCCTTCTGTGTAACTTAACTTTTTTTTGTTATCTGACTTTCATGCCATCCATAGCAAAAGTAAAGAGGTGAGCGGGGTTTTAAAGGTCAGGGTTAATAGGGTAAAAGGGAGGCTGTTTATGTAGGGGGGTTAGGAAGTCCTATCCCTTTCCTGGGTGAACTGGGAATAAACTGGGAAAACCTGGTAATTGCATCAGTGCATGTCTACCAAAATCGCCCTACTTAGGCAGTAGAAGCAGCATTTGCATGCATAGGCGTGTGCCTATTTAACATTGCATGCACATGCATGCACATTCAGCCTATTTTATGCTGAGCCCGCCTATACACGTGTATGTTATAAAATGGCCGCGTCCCTTGGTGCAAACTTGCAAATGCAAGCACATGTTCACCTGTGCACTTACTTAAAAGGTACCATCATAGGGAGTACATTTCAAAAGGATTGAGATCCCAGTTTTATGCGCATGAATGTCCTTATAAAAATTACCTAGTGGGTTGTGTGCATAAATGTATGCACAAAAGCAATGCCATGCGTACTTTTCCATGCACCACAAAGAGACATGCCAGGGTATTTTCAAAATTATGGACGTCTAAATATATACTCACTTAAAAGTGAATTTTAAAAGCTGGTCGTGCACCAAAATCCGGAGGTGGATGCCCATCTAGCACATGTGGATGTCTTCCTGATTTTATAAACTGCTCACATGCATGCACAAGTACTAATATGCAAATATCTTGCATCGGGAAGAATAAAGACAGAATGTGGGTGGGGCAGGGCCAAAAGATGTGCGCACATGCACTTATGTGCCTGGATGTGTGCCCAGGTCTAATTCAGGGCCAAGTTACTTCTGCTATAAATGAGGTCTATGTCAGAATTAAACAATTTCTAGCCACATATGAACTGATTTAGGGGTCTGGGTTAATGGGCGAGGGGGTGGGGTGTCGTGCAGGCTAAAGAACCAGGGGGTCGGCAGGATTTAGGTGTAGACTGGGCAAACTTGTGGACAAACTGGTGAAACCAGTCATGGACTGGATGCGTGTCTGTTATAAAATTCCTTCATTTGCGCGACCAAAAGCCAACGCACGCTGCTGTGCACATACCAGCTTAAAATTTGGAGCACACATACACATGCCAGGACTATTTTCTAAGATGCAAACGTATGTGCATGTAGGATATAAAACTGCTGCATATCTGGCCAAGCGCCTGCATACACATGGATATGTGGGCCCATTTTAAAATTACCGTCCCTGTTAACACCTGCTTCCGAGAGGGTGTAAGTAACTTTGTGCATGTGTGTCAGCGCTGGTCCCATGCACATTTTCAAACACATTTCTATGCATAAATCCATTCTGGCAGACTTTGATCTATGCAGGTTGTTCAAAAAGTACCCTTGCACAATTATCAAAATTAATAAGCAATCATCCCTTATATACATATACTGTACATAATAAATATATGCTGAGGTAGATCTTAAAAACATACGCGCGTGTGTACTTTTGTTCGCACCACCGGCGCGAACAAAAGTACACCGGATTTTATAAGATACGCGCGTACCTTATAAAATCCGGGGTCGGCGCGCGCAAGGCTGCGCAAAATCGGCAGCTTGCGCACGCCGAGCCGCGCAGCCTGCCTCCGTTCCCTTCCCCTATCTACCCCACCCCCCAGCCCTACCTAAATCCCCCCCTACCTTTGTTGGGCAAGTTACACCTGCTTGAAGCAGGCCTAACTTATGCGCGCCGCCTCGGCATCCCCTGGCACAGGCAACAGTGCCGGGGGACTCGGGACCGCCCTCCCGGCCTGCCCCCGAACCGTCGCCAAGCCCCCGGACCCGCCCCGGACCGCCCCCTGATCCCGGACACGCCCCAGACACGCCCCTCCCGCCCCTTTTACGAAGCCCCGGGACTTGCACGCACCGTGGCCTATGCAAAATAGGCGCGCCGGCGCACGAGTGCCCTGCGCGCGTAAATCCGGCAGGATTTACGCGCGCAGGGCTTTTAAAATCTAGCCCATTATGAACAGATGTACACCTATCAATGCAAAAGAAAAAGTACATGTTCTGCTTCCAGCATTTCTTGTAACTTAGCCCCAGAAGATCATCTCTCTATAAAGAGCACTCTTACCTATCACATTTTGTGATTATCCCAAAAAGAAATATTATAATCTTTCATTCTATCATCCTAATATCCAGGGGCTTCCTCCCACAAAAAAAACCTCCTAACTGCACAGTGGAGTCAGCAACGTTTGTGACTTACCCAATTACTGTCTTCCCCTAGGGGATGTAGTAAGGTTGTGTAATTTCCTTTACTGTGTTTCTCCCCATGTTGCTTTTTTAATGTAACGTTTAATGTGTATAACTGTCATCCTGCCTTAAATTAAGACTCTTGTTCCGCTTGTGTTGAGTGGATGAATATTTTGAAACAGCTTAAAAGGAGTTATTAAATGAACGTGTATGTGTATCTAGCAAATCTTTCAAGATGGCTATTTCATAATATATATACAGTACCTATGCAACACAAATGGAAACATCTCAAGATGAGACTAGAGAAAATAAGTGGTACAATTATTAGTCTCTGCTAGTGTTACATATTTGAAGTGTAACAATCTCATTACTGCACTTCAGGACTCCATCTGAAAGGTCCCAGTGGAGAAGAGAGAGAATGGCTCTGCATTCAGAGGGATGTGTTCATTTGCACAGGGTTGCCAGATGGACAAACTCTATAAACAAGATGAATAAATGATTGATGAATGAACATATCATCCTTGAAAGCAGCAACCTTTTCTTTTCCTTTAATGTGGTATTAGTTTAAGTAGGAAAATTATTATCAAAAGATATCGTGAAGTTGGTAGATGGAAAAGCACGCATGTGTCAGTAATTTGAATCTTGTAAGTAATGTGAGGATTCCAGTGCCCTACACTGATCAAGGATAAGGGGTACATTTTCAAAACATATGCTAATAAATAGCATATATGTACACAAGTAACATCTACTCACTTATTCAGTATTTTATATACAGTAAGTTGAAAATGTGTATATTTTCACTTTTGCATGCACATATATACATGTAAAATGGGACAGTCTAAGGGCGTGTAAGTTAATATTTTAAAAGACATTTGCATGCGTATATTTGCCAACTTACTCCTGTGTTTTTATCCCTGCTAATTATCTGGCATAAGGGATGTTAAGTGTGTTTGAGTAGTACTGACTGGATGGAGGTTCTGGGTCAACTGGGGGATGTTCAGGTGAAGAATCCGGAAAGTCTCGATGACCTGAGAAGGATTGACTGAACTGATGGACTAATTGGTAAACTGGTTAATTTCATTTATGCATGCATGTTTTAAAATTGACCAATTTACTGTAGGTGCATAAACTGAGTCGTATGCAAGTAAGACCTACTTTATTTTCATGTGTAAAATATACACATGTATATTTAAAAAATAGATAGGAAAGTTTACAATTCAATGTCTTGATATATATGGTTTCAAAGCATTGCATGGACTCATGTGTAAGCATACATATGTGCATATGTTCCAGGGTAAAGATATGCGTATTTTATAAAACACGCATATATCATACTCACGGGTTATAAAATACTTGTGTACATCTGCTCATGGCCATATAAGTGTGTATATGCCACTGTGCACATTTGTTTGAAAGCTATACTCCCTGTGTACCATGGACATAATACGCTCTACTATGTTGAAAAGAATTCTGCTGGCTATATCACTATTGTAGGAAGCATTCATAAAACTGTCTTGATATTAGTTTCAGAGAAAGACATTAACTGATGTTTTAGAATCCCTTAGTAGTACATAACTGGAGAAAACACAATGCTTGAACCAACAGTGAAGCAAGTCCAGGAAAAGTCAACTCTGACTATTCTTATTTTACAGACAAATAATATTAAGACCTAATATCATATTGAAAGGGCTACTAATAGTATTTAAAAAAAATCAATTAAAAATCAGTGATTACTTT
Organism: Rhinatrema bivittatum; assembly: GCF_901001135.1. Lineage (NCBI taxonomy): Eukaryota > Metazoa > Chordata > Amphibia > Gymnophiona > Rhinatrematidae > Rhinatrema > Rhinatrema bivittatum. Next base: position 190,269,656 of record NC_042616.1, read on the forward strand.
TAGTGACATAGTAACATAAAGGTAAATTTTAAAAGCCCTATGCATGCCAAAGTCATGGATTTTAAAAAGCACACAAGTACGCACATATCTCCCGGTACACGCACAAAAAATATTTAGCAAAAAAGGGGCGAGGTGTGGGCGTGGTCTCAGTGAGGCATGGGTGTTCCTAGATTTTTCACTGAAATCTGCACATGAGTATTTATGCTCATAAGCGAGCTCCAGGGTCCCCTACTGCATAACTTTACTTCTGCTATGGATGGCGTGTAAGTCCTGAAACAAAAAAAACTAAAGAGGTTAGCAGGATTTTAAGGGTTGGGGCTAATATGGTAAAAGGTAGGCTAGTTAACTGGGGGGGTTTAGGAAGTCCTATCCTTTAATTGACAAACTGGGAATGAACTGGGGAAATTGGTAATTGCGCTGGTCCGCGTATGTACCAAAATCCCCCCACTTACATGGTACAGGTGGCATTTGCATTCACATGTGCATGTCCATATAAAATTGTGCACACACGTACATGCATACAGCCTATTTTATAATCATTCATGAATATATGCTCGTATGATATAAAATGGCCATGGCCATTAGCACGAGCCAGCATAAGAGCGTGCATATGCACCCACCAGGCTATTTAAACATTACCACATAGTAGGTAACATCAGATAAAGATTAATTGGTCCATCTAGTCTCCTCAGTTTTTTTTAGCCTGTACTGCCATGGATACATGCATCCCAGCTGCCAACTATAGAAGCTGGAAGGCTTGTAGGATTTCTTTCCTTATCCAAGTCATATTTTGTTGTCTTCCTCTTTGATTCTTTATCATCTTGGATAGAAGGACATGTAAGATCCCATACATATACATAATGCAATGTCCAGCAGGAATCCATGCTCCCTCATAGCCTAGTGAGACTATTGCCTGAATATCTACCTGCTTTATTCTTGTGACCTTACTGGACAGTACCAGGTCACCATCAACCTGCCAGCATCGACCCAGTTGGTTTCTGGGGAGCTATTGCCTGTTGGTTGCAACTCAGTTACCTTGTGGTGTCTCTAGGTGATGCTTCTTGTTTTCTCCATATCACCTCTCCTCTTGCCCCTGCTCTAGAGAAGTGAAAGGTGAGTGTTTGCAAAAGTGTATCCTCTCAACCCTATTCTAAGCATGTTGAATTCTGTCACAGTCCTGATTTCTATCACCTCTATTGGTAGATTATTTCAGGCATCTACCATCCTCTGATAAAGAACTATTTATTTATATTTCTTCTGAATTCCTTTCTTGTTATTTATTTTCTTATTTAATCACTATTTCCTCCAACTCTAAATCAACATGATGTATAGTTAAAAGTGAGGTAAAAACTAATATACTCCATCTAAAAAGGGCTTAATAACAGTATCAAAACAATCAATTAAAAAAACCAATAAAATTGCTACAATTAATTAAAACTAACTTGTCAAAGAATAATAATAAACAAGATAAACATAAATATCAGACAAATGCAATAAAATGATTTTTAAAAAGTTGAATAAAACAATAGTCATAAATCAACAGAGCTTGACAAAAACAAATTTAATAATTATAAAGTTCTATCAAGTACTTGTGGATACCCCTTTTCTAAAAGTTTCTTTGCTATCGAAAATTTCACTGACCAGTAACTTATTGAAGTCTGTCAAATATCTGAATGTTTTGATCTTATCATCCTTTCCCTTCTTTCCTTCAGGGTGCAAATTCTGAGTGTTAAGCCTTTTTTTGTAGGATGTGTATTGCAGGCCCTGCATCATTTTACTTTGCCTTCTCCAAATTGCGTCTCTGCTTTCAATGGAATTATGAATTGTAGAGCCCTCTGCATGGATGTCTGCTTCTTGCACTTCTCCCGGTAGGTAATTGCTGCAATATCCCTGCGACCCACAAGACCTGGATATGGCTTGAACCAATGTTGAGTGCGGATACACAAGAGTTAAATGCAAACTGTTCAGTAAGGCTGTGGATTTTTCTCCTGCACAGTCCGGCCCGCTTTCCAAATAGAATCCAATCATGCTCTGCCTGTCCCAGCATCGCAGCCTACGACAGCAAAGTCTTTAACTAAAAATTCCTTAAAGCTGTGCTTAACTTCAGAGTTCAAGCTCAATCACAAATGCTCTGAAGTTCCCCTCCCCCTGCTCAGTGATGTTCCAGAGCTGAGGAGGATTGCCACCTCCCCCTTCTATAGGAAATCAGCCCAAAAGCTCACATTTCAAACTGGTACCTCAGCATTTTCTGACTCCGCCCACTAGCAATCCAAGGGAACTTACTCTGTTGTCCCTTACCAGCTGCTTCCTCTGCTGCTGTCTTCCTCCTCCTGGTGTTCCCATCAGCCTTGTATATCAGGTTGCTCTCCTCTAATCAGGTTGCCACCTGGTTCCTGATCTTGTGCAACTCCCTGGTTTCTCAGCCTCATAGCCCTCTAGGAGATGTAGTCATTCCCTCCCCCACTAGGGCTTCTGCCTGCTATGGTTTTCTCCTGTGCTCCATTCCCCTTTAGCCTAAATAATGGGACGTACCTCCCATTACAGAACGTATGACCTCCAGAATTATGGTCTCACTGGTGATCTATACTATGGCAGCAGTATTACCTTTCATTCTCCCTGCTGTTAGCTTTCCCTATTGCTTTATTACATTAACTGGCTACCTACAGGTCGTCTGAGAAGATTACTTTCAGATCTCTTTTTTGTTTAAAAGTCACAGTTTTTGTACCCCAAAAGAGATTGTAGAGATGAGCAACTGATGGATGGGCAGACCAGACACGCTGTATGGTCACTTTCTTCTATGATATATCTGTTTCTAAAGTCCATTTTCATAGATCATAATCCTTTACTGATTCCAGTTTACTTTTAGAGTATTTTAACACCAAAGATTGTTGAATCTTCTTAAGGTATAAACTGAAATTCAGCATCACAAATTGTCATACCAGATCATAATTACAAAAGTCTTTTTAAAGTTTTATAGAATGGAAAAATACCTTTTAACAGTCAGGCCTACTAAGTTATCATTTTTTTGAGGGCAGTCAATCAACTGTTAGAAAATGAAAGAAAAGTAGCTAACATATGTTCCCTCTTGCTCAAAGAAAATAACCTAGTTGCTTGTTAAAATTAAATGTGCATATAGCACCCAGTAGAAAATTAATCAAATGACAATTATTTTAGCAACTCAAAATACTGGGCATTGGCCTACTTTTGCTTCTGACTGAAAACAGTTCATCCAGAACCATTAATAACAATAAGCAAAATATTGAAACATTTGTTAAAACTAATAAAGTTATATGGCTTTAACATGAATTATTTTTTGCACATTCTCAAAAACAGATATCAAATGAATGCTAGGTAGATGATTTAGATTTCATAAATAAAGTTCAACCCCTTATCCAGATAAGAAAGTTATTCCTTCAAGGATACAGTAATGTCTGTATAGCCTCTAGGTGTCACACTTTACCAATGTTTAGAAGGTTATTAAGATTTTATAGAAATAATGAAGAAATATCTCCCTCATTTGAAATTTGAAGCTCAAATTATTTTTAGTTTGCAGTATGTGATACTATGTTTGTAATTGTATTTGTGGCATTTTTCTGCAGTAAAGAAGAGCAATACAGTGTAGTAGAGATGACAAATCTTGAAAAGCTCTGCTGCCATAAAATGACAAACATCTTGCAATACCAAGAGGGTAGCAGTATTAGTAAGACTTCATTCATTTTCCGTGGGGAGTAATGCTTTTATGAGGGCTAAGAACAGGCCATGAGTGCTACCTTGGGCACTTATTTGCCATTTTTGGAATATTATATTTATTTTCACAGTTTGAAAATGTAATTTCTTATATGAACAACAAAACAATTTTCAAAAATAGAGTCAGTGCTTCACTAGGGTGACCAATTTTAATTTTTTTCCTTAAGTTTAGGAACATTTTTAGTGGCACTTAAAAGCCTAGGAAAGACTGAAACTCTTCCTGTATCTAGGAGGCCTGCTATTCATTCACTTCAATTTGTGTACCTAGGTTAGGCACTTATGTATTGAGAATCAGTGCTAAGAATCTAACCTGTTTTCTAGGGATGTGCAGAAGAATAGTGTGCTTTGGTTTGTTAATTAGTTTCATTGGTACCCAAATTAATTTCATTAGTTTCCAAATGAAAAAAAAATTTTTTGATCACTAATTCCATTAGTTAATTTGTTTGCCGTTAAAATCTATGGGGGAGCATTGCAGTCTATTCTGGGCTCCACAATCGTGTTTCTCTTATCAAGTCTAATTAAACTTATGAAAAGAAATCATCAGAAGGGGAAAAGACTTTCAAGGCAGTTAGAATGTGGCGAAGTGGCATCAAAAGTAGCATAATGCCAGTCTAAGGTTCCGCAAAGGGGCAAAAGCTTCCAGCCCTAAAACCATGAGAGGAACAAGGAAGCAGCAAGAGGAAGAAGAACACCCCAAGGTGAAAAAAGAGGACGCCAGCAATAGTGACATGAACACGTGATGGCATCACTAGAGGCAAAGTGGCACCAAAAGTGGCATCAGCACCCTAAGGCACTACAAATAAAGAGACCAAAAAACCAGAAAAAGTGGTATCAAGATTTCAAAAGCATAGCAGAGGTGCACTGCAGCACCCTAGATTGTCCTCAAAGTGTAAGAGCTGGAGTATGCCAGGAAGGTACAGAGACAGAAAGAAGTTAAAAACCCCAAGGTGTAAAATCTGCACATGGCAGCAAGACTGAGTGGTAAAAGGATCCGAAGTGTAGGTTGAAGGGCATAGCTGTTATGGGAACCGGACACTGTAGGCCACAGACTGCTCCCTCCACCTACCGCTGCAGCTGCCTGCTGCTTGCTAGCCCGGACGTCTCGTGGCCATGGGGCACCACGGTCACCATGCTCTCTCCGCTCCAGGCTCCTGTCAGGCCTCTAACACAGCTGCTCCTTCCCGGCCATGCGCTCCTTCCGCGCAGGGCCTCTGTCAGGCCTCCGACGCTGCTGCTCCTTCCCGGCTGCACACTCCCTCTGTGCGAGGCCTACACCAGGCCTCCAATGCTGATGCTCCATCTCGGCCTGGATGCGGTGGTGCCCGTTCCGCAGGGGTGCCCCATGCTCCTAGGCGTGCGCGGCCTCTGGTATCATTTAATGGAATCGCTATGGGAGGAGCTAGGGCCCCTCCCTCTTGACCCTGGACTATTACTATTTAAGGCAAGGCCTTCCTGCAAGCCCTCGCCTTGGCTACTTGGCTCCTGCTTGTGTTCCTGATAGTCCTGTTCCTGTATTCTTGCTTCTGACCGGCTAGACCTCTGCTTGTACCTGACCTCCGAGATTCTCTGCCTGCCAAGACCTCTGCTTGTACCTGACCTCTGAGATTCGCTGCCTGGCAAGACATCTGCTTGCACATGAGCTCAGAGATTCGCTGCCTACCAAGACCTCTGCTTTTATCTGACCTCCGAAACACGCTGCCAGCCAAGACCTCAGTTTATACCCCACCTCCAGCCATGTCATCTGCCTTGCCTTGCCAGCTCCTGCCTTCTACTCATCTCTTGTGTTGTTGGAGTTGGGATATGGTAGTAGAAGGCTGATGTAGCCCTGTAGTGTCAGGTAGTGTTGTTCTTGGCACATGTAAGGAGCAAGCAAGCTGGGTCAGGTCCCAATCTTGTTGTTGGGAAAGTGTACAGTGGATGCAGGAGTAATGAAGCCCCAGTATTGTTGTTGGGGTTATATAAAGAAGAAGCAGGCTGAGTCAGGTTTCACTGTTTTTGTTGGGGGTCCTGTAAGGAGGAAGTAGGAGGAGTGAAGCCCTAGTGTTGTTGTTGGGGATATGTAAGGAGGAAACAGGCTGAGTCAGGACCCACAGTTGCTGTTGGGGTTGTGTGAAGAGGAAGCAGGCTGAGTCAGGTCTCACGCTTGTTGCTGGGAATGTGTAAAGAGGAAGCAGATGGAGTGAAGCCTCTGATTTGTTGTTGGGGACATATAAGGAGGAAGCAGGAGGATTGAAGCCACAGTGATGTTGTAGGGCAAGGATGAAGCAGGCTGAGTCAGGTCCCATTCTTGTTGTTGGGGATGTGTAAGGAGGAAACAGAAGGATTGAAACCCATGTATTGCTGTTGGGGATTAGAAGGAGGAAGGAAGAAGATTCAAGCCACAATGTTGTTGTAGGGTAAAGATAAAGCAGACTGAGTCCGTTAGTCAAAGAATATTTCTGGATGCTGGATGTAAGCCCCATTACTGGTATTTGAGGCACAGCAGGCAGACAGGCAGAGCTTCAAATTCCTTTCGTTCATCTTTCCACTCACATGGCAAACCAGGAAACCCAAACAAAGGAAGAATAATTTTCAGGAACACTAGCTTCTCCATCAAGTGTGGTGATAGGCTGGAGTGATGAAGGCTTATGATGTCCCCTGTCATCAAAAACATTCTTTCACTGTGGACACTTGTTGGTGGGCAAGAGAAAGCACTGCACCACCCTCACTAGGTCTGGCTAGAAGCTGGATTTGTGGGACCAACATGCCAACACATTTGTGTCCATGTCCTCAATGATCTCTTGCGAGATAGCATGTCACTGAGATTTGAGTTGATGTCTCCTTTGCTTGTGTCATTCTTCCCATGTCCAACACAAGCAAAGGATTGCCTGAGACAAAACGGAGGATTGTTTTTGTTTTACTGTGGAAGAGGAAGAGCTAGAAGCCGATGATAGGTTGCTGATATGACTTACAGTATTGTCTGGCCTGAGCAATAATGGTGCTCCTCTGCCTGAACATAGGGTGCTCTAGTCGACAGACCTCCTTTGTCAGCATACTCTTCATATGTGTCAGATTGTTGACTTGCAGAGCAAGCCTCCCTTTCACATGTGGATGTGGATGAGAACATGTATATGAGGTTTATGATCAAATGCCCTAGACTCTATCACCTGCTTTTTCAAGGACAACAAACAAAGCAGCATCTCAGCTCTCATTCCCTCTTCCTGTTGAAAGCCCTCCAGCTTTCCTAACAGTTTGTTTACTATAGGGATGACATCTCCCAAGGTGGCACTTGTGGCATTCAACTCCTCTGTCGAATCCTTAAAGGGCTTCAGGATTTTCACAAACTCTCTTATCACTGACCAATCATGATGCCCTAGGAGAACCTGCACACCTATCTCCATTTCCCAAGACAGATTATGCAGGGGTATCTGCTGCTCCACTAGCCTCTGCATTAACATGTAGATAGAATTCCAGTGGGTACTCACATCTTGAATGAGATGCTTGTGAGGCATCTCTAATTCCTCTTGCTTTTCACAGAGAAGTTCCCCTGCCTTCACACTTTGGTGGAAATGCCCAGCTATTTTTCTACACTTCTCTAGTAAACCATGCAGGTTCACATGCTCTGGGTTCCTGGACCCCAGCTCCAGGGCCTCCTTCACTGCTAGGTGCAAGGTGTGAGCAAAGCTTCGTAGTCCCTGAAATCCCCTATCAGATACTGCCTTTACCATATTAGAGCCATTGTCAGTGACAAAGAACCCTCAATTAAGAGGTCTGGCTCTCTCAGTCAACTGCCAGCCCACCTGCATTTGTCTAATATCTGCTAAAATATTGGCAGATGTATGGGCACCTGTTATGATATTGAGGTGTTTGGTGGATTCTTAGGGGCAACAGTGATAATGACTCTCACGGGGAGGAGCCCCGTAGGGAACTGTAGCACCAGGCTAGACTCAGATGCACAAACACAGAGAATATATCTTTATTATGCAGCTTATATGGTTCACCAGAGGTGGCAGTAGAGAGTGGATTAGATAGCAACAGTCTGTGATCCTCGGCGGAGGAGACCTGTCCGACAATGGTGGTATAAGGCCCCGAGGCAGATATCCAGTGAGGCGCTGTAGGAGAGACAGACTGGCAGATGTTATTACACACTCCCTTGTAGCTGAGTAGATAGAGTTCCCAAAAAGCAATAGAGAGAGGATAGGTATCAACAGTCTGTGATCCTCGGCAGAGGAGTCCCGTTCCACAATGGTGGTGTAGGGCCTGATACAGATAGACAACGTGGAGCTGTAGATGAACAGACTGGGAGAAGTAATACTCACTCTCTGTAGCTGATAGGTTATGTTCCAGCAGGTAGAAGTATTGGTAGCAGGCACCAGGATAGACACACAGGCCCTTGAGGAGCGAGTACCTGGATTCAGGATAGGCACCTGGAAATAAGCAAAGTGCCCCTGAGGAGTGGATACCCAAGTTAGCAGAACCCAGGAGGGTGTAGATAGCTTCCAGCAGCAGCAGAAGCGCAGAGCAGCTTCAGACCGGAATGAATCCAATCTGTTGCTAACTCGGCGAGAGTCAGCAAAATGGGAAATCTTTTGTAGTCGGAAGCAGTGACGTCACTCGAGGGGGACGCCCCAGAGGTTCGTGCCAACACTGCTACAAGACGTGAGGCGTGCACGCCCTAGGAGGCCTCGGGTCAACATGGCGGAACGCTGCGGCAAAGACACTCCGAGGACGCCGGAGGTGCGGCAAGGAGACACTACGGACACCATTCTCCTGAGGCTGGTGGAGAAGGCTGAAATAGAGGTGAAGCATGTCGGGTAACGCCGTCTGAGACCGACAGACACAACAGCACCATCTACCAGGTGACTGTGCAGAAAAGCCCACCTGCATCCAGTTGCTCTGGCCACTGTGGAACTGCCGTCTGCCCCTCAGCCAAGTCCCATTAATGTGCTGTTAGAAAGAGGAAGAAGTATGATGCATTTGTGGATGTCCAGATGTTGCTTGTGAAATGCATATTATTCCCCTGTGTCTTTGCCAGCAGCACCTACAGGCAACTACAGCAATGCTTGAACAAACTGGGGATGACCTTTCTGCTGAAAGTGGTCCTTCAGGACACTTTATAGTTTGGCGCTAACAGCTGTAACAAATTCTTGAGACCCACGTTTCCTTACTACCTTTCCTTACTACCTTCCTCCGTTGTGCGCTGTTGCTTCTTAGATATAGCTGGGGACTGCTGCTGCTGGCCTGCCACTTGACTGGTAGAAGGAGCTGAAAGATTAGAAGCAGCTTGAGGAACACTCATCCCCTTTTCAAATAGGGTTCTCTGGCTTGCAGAAGGGGCCCCCTGCCTACTGCTAGAAGCATCCCCAGCTGCATATTGAAGGGGATGCTACTTCTTCAGCTGATGCTCCATCCCAGAATTACTTACATGGGCCAATTGTCTCCTTTAGCTGATGTCCTTCTTGCAATAGTTAAAATGCACAAAATGTGGGTCCTCCCTTATGTTAAAATGGCTCCAGATTACAGATTTCTTTCATGATCCCTTGCTTCTGTCTGCATCCATAGGGGTGAATGATGCTGGCACTAAAGTGGCGGTGGAGATAGATGGAACCTGAAAAACTGGGGCAGAGGATTCACTCATCCTCTGTGCCTGCACTGTCAGTGTGTCATGCTCTCCCTCACCAAAATCAGCTCCTGCCTCTCTCTCTCCTGTCAGTGAGATGGAGGCTAACACGATACTGACTAATCCTCCTAATACAGGGGCCAATGCAATATGCCTAGCACACTCTTAACGAGCTGTTAGATGTGGGTAAAATAGGTGTTAATCAATCTCCTAATGTAATAAGGGGATTAGCACCTATTTTACCCGCATCCAATGTGGAGTGAATGAGATAGCGCTTATCACATGCAGATGCATGTGAATGAGCCTATTACTCATTCGCTTCCAATGCAAAAAGATAAATGTGCATCGGTCTCCATAACTCGGTGGTCTTCCAGTAATGAAAATGGCCGCCGATAAACTCGGGGGCCATTTTCATTACTGGCAGACAAGCAGCCACGGCAGGTTGCGCTAGGAAGGAGGCGCTAAGGTCACACCCTAGCACCTCCTTCCTAGCGCAATCCCTTAATTTAAATATTGCATGGTGCTCCCCCTCCCCTTTGGGGCACCATGCGCACGTTAAGAGAGCGGGCGCTGACTGTTCAGTGCCTGCTTTCTACACGCCTTTATTGCATCGGCCCCACAGCTAACACCTCCCCCATCTGTGCTTCAGTAAATCCTTTAAAGGGAAATTCCTCACATTCGGCAGAAGATGATGACAAAACTGCTTTTACATCCTCTGCAGTACTAATGGATTGCATTGCTGGTGCTTTAGGTTTTACCACTTGCACTTCTACTTCCAAAGGCACTGGTACCCTGCAGCTGCTAGTGCCACTGCCTGCCCTTTCCCTCTCCTCCCACACAACAGTGCCTGCTTACTGGGATTTAATTGATGGGCAAAAGATGTTTTTATCTTTATTATTTTCAATGAAGTAGATGTGTGTGTGACACTGATTAAAATGTTCACTTGGTGTGTAACAAACACCACACAGAGAGAATGTGCTAAAATATTATTTTAGTATTTTGCTCTTCTGACTAGTGCTCTGCATGGTGCATGCACCCACACACTCACAAAGAAAAAGCAAGGAAAACTATAATGCTCTAATATAATTATGTGCGTACATAGTACGTAGCACAGCCATGACGGTTACAGCCATACACGAAATACTATAACAAAATTCATCCACAAAGTGTCTGGTTGTACCTGTGGTGGTGACTGGCATAGACTGCTTTCTTTCTGGATGCACTGACTCTGCCTGGTACACACAGACCCAGATACAGAGAGTTAGAACAGCCTCTCTATCTTCGGTACTGTGGCACAGCTAGCAACTAGCGCTGGCACTACACTGGTTCACAGCAACAGGTTTAAAATTAAAGTAAATCACTGCAGCCAGCAGCCTGCCTTTACTTAGGAGGGTAGAAGGGGGCTGGAAAACACAAACCTTCCTCTTGGGCTCTGGCAGTGATGGTGAATGTTAAATAAAAATTAAAAACCTGTGCAAATGAACATAACGTGACAGCTGTCAAAAGGATTAGAAAGGATCGAATGTTTCCAGTCTTGCACAAAAGTGCATTGTTGATTCAGAGCTCTCAGTGTAATACACAGAGCTCAATTCAAAGCTAAGAGCAGAAGCAAGTGTCTCCAATGGAACACAAATTGAAATGCAAGCTGAAACAGTCTGCACATACTATAAGAAGAATAGACAGAGCAGTGATTCACTGAAAATGCTTCACTTTGATACATTGCCTTACTTTGTCAGTCTCGTTTCCTTGACAACAGATCCCGGTCATTGTGTGACCTCACACATGAGCCATAGGCATTAGGGCTGCTCGCTATGGAGACTCCCACATGACTAGCCTGAGCCTCAGACAGGCAGGCTCTATTCTTTACAATGCAGCCAATGCTTTTCTATGGGAAAACAAAAACAAATGACAATAATAACATATGTTTCATTCATGGGACGTACTCATTCATTTTCGAGGGCCAACAAATGGGATATATTCATTTCAGCTTGGCCATTCTTTTTAAATATATGAACATCCCTATCGCTTTCCCAACTTAGTCCCACCCTTTGTCCTGCCTATGTGTAGCCAATTAAATTTAGGCACCTTGTGAAATAAGATCCCTAAATTTAAGGGCTCAGCGCAGGGCAGTTTTTAAATGAAAGGATGTAGATGCATAACTCACAAATTTAGGCAGCTACACCCTTAGAAAATTGATCCCACTGTAGTTTAAAAAAAGAAAGATGGTATTACAAAGGTATTTCATTGTGCTACTATTCAAGGGGATGTCTAAGTCTGTAAAGGCAATCTAATGCTTCCTTCAAATATAACGGATTTGTAAAGCTGTACTAAAACACCATAATGGCATGTATAAATCTTACACTCTGAATAGACAGGAAAGGGTAAAACTCTGCCTATACTGAAGAAATAATTGCTTCTGGGAAATACTGCCAGAGCTGCAGATTCTGCAGTCACTAATTAATGAGTGCACTTAAGGTCCTAGCTAAGCAGCAGGCTCCCTTCTTCTGGTGGTACTCCCTGGCAGGAGGTGAATTGCTGTCCCTGCTTCATGAGAACTGTCAAGATCTCTACCTCTGGGAGTGCAGCAAGAAAATTCACATTCGTGGAGGAACCTGTTGAACTTTTCTTTACTGTTTAAAGTTTTGCTGTTGTTTAATATATGTAGGCTAATACTGTTAATGTACCTGATTAAAGCTATTTCTGCACTCCCTTCTGGGGCTTCAGCTGAACCGAACTGTGATGAATGCATCATGAGCAGTCACCAGAGAGAAATAAACAACATTTTACTCTTACATGCTGTACTCATTTTGTGTCCTGTCTCCTATCTGCAACCCAGTCTAAAACAAACAAAGATGTATGCAAATTTGAGTTAGCTACACAGGTACAGGTCATGAGGCATCAAGTAGTACCCAGTCCTTAAAAGGCTATAGAATTCTTTAATAAGTAAGTTGAACAGATATTGTGGTGGACTTCAGGTAGCTATTCAGAGTTAAAATGCACTCCTTTTTGTGGGATAAGGTTCTATTCTCTCATCAGTGTCCCCAAATGGGTTTGTTTTATGTATTGTAAAATAGGATTGAATCACTCTTAAACCAGAATATGTAAATTATGATCTCAGTCTACCAGATCTACTTGGGGTAATGTCTCCCGGTAGTGGTCCGCAGTGTGGGGTAGGCTGGAAGCAGCTGGTATAGTTGCACAAGACAAAAGGGATCCAGTAGTGGCCCGCAAGCGGGGTAACCCAAGAATCTGTGCAGTGGAAGCACATCTGCAGCTTGCTTTGAGAATACGCCTTGAAAGGATGCGTACTGTGGTGGTAGACCAGGAGGAGTGGATGTAGTAGCAATACATGGTAGTGGAGTTATTTTTTTTAGACATCTGTTATGGCAGTCAGGACCCCATTGAGACAGTTCCATAGATGTCCAATTAAATTGAGGAGAGTGCTCTTGTACCCAGGGTATACCTAGCACTACAGGGTGGATGGCCTTTTCGAGAACCAGGAATGTGATGGTTTCTGTATGTAAGGATCCCGTGTGGAGGCAGACAGGCTGTGTGGTGATCGTAACTTCTCCAGGCAAGGGTTCGCCATGAATGGACGAGAGGAGAAGCGGTGTGGGTAATGGCTCAGTAGGAAGTCGTAGGTGATCATCTAACCTTTTGAGAATAAAGTTCCCACCTGCACCCGAGTCGACCAGGGCTTGAGTAGCGAATTCGAGAGGACCAGAGATGATGGAAACAGGAAGAGTCAGGGGAAGAGAAGGAGCAGTTAGACCTAAGAAGAGTCCTCCAGTGGATCCTAGGTCTGCGTGTTTCCCGGACAGATAGGGCAGGTTTGAACTGCATGGCCGGTCTTCCTGCAATACATGCACAAGCCCATCTTTTTATGAAAGCGCCTCTCTTTGACTGTCAGATGACTACGGCCTAATTGCATAAGTTCATATTCTTCTTCAGGGCTAGGTGCAGCCTGGACTGGAGTGGGCGGCAGATTCTGTGAACAGATACCACTGGATACATGTTTCTTCTGAGATTTTACCTCAGTAGAGTGTTCACGTATACGGTGGTCAATTTGCCCAGCAAAGTTCATCAGTGAGCTTAGAGTGTCAGGTAACTCCCGGGCGGCAAGTTAATCTTTTATGCGGGAATTGAGTCCTCATAGAAATAAAGCTCTTAGGCTCCCTGAATCACACAGGAGTTTGGAAGAAAGGGTCTTGAATTCGATCATGTAGTCCAGGAGTGGTTTGGTTCCCTGTTGTAGATCCAAGAGTGCTGAACGGGCAATAGACTGGCGAGCGGGGTCATCAAAAACTGACTTAAAGAGAGCCAGAAACCCAGGCAAGTCATTTAGGATAGGGTCATTGCGCTCCCAAAGGGGTGAAGCCGAAGCCAGGATTTTCCCATCCAACAGGGACAAAATGTAAGTAATCTTGGTAGTAGCAGTAGGAAATTAAGCTGGTTGTAGAGAAAAATCCATACAGCATTGATTGAGGAAGCCCCTACACAACAGGGAGTCTCCTGTGAATCGTGTGGGGACTTGTAGAGGAACTGTAGCTTGCCTAGTAATCACCGGGGGTGATGCATTCTTGCTGGAAGTAGAAGAATCCTTCAGTCTGGAATTCAGCTGGTTAAAGGCAGTAGCCAACGTGTCGAGAGACCTCTGTTGCTCAGTGATCCGTTGGGCCAGGCCAGGAATGACCTGCAAGGTTGAGAACTGAGCCGGGTCCATGGAGTTAGCAATCTGTTATGTTCTGAGTGTCTTGAACTAGTTGTGGGCCCTTGGGTCATGGCGAATGAAGACTCCACCCACAGGAAGGAGCCCTGTGGGCCCTTACCACAACAGGCAAGGTCTCAGCAGAGATGAACAACAGAGGAAATAACTTTATTATACAGCAATGTAGATCTAAAGAGCGAAGCAAAAGAGTCAGTATTGTAGCTGGTCAGTCCAGTAATAATCCGCAGCGTGGAGTGGTCCAGTGAATACCTTCTCTAGGCTTAGCTTGTGCTGGCAAGCCCGGTAGTGGTCCTCAGTGCGGGGTAGGCTGGAAGCCACTGGTATAGTTGCATAAGACAAAAGGGATCCGGTAGTGGCTAGCAAGTGGGGTAACCCGAGAATCAGTGCCACGAAAGTAGTGTACTCACACCGGTACTGTAGAAGCAGATGGAGAACAGGCACCAAGGATGACTGGAACCAGACAGCTGGAGTCGTCTGAGAACGATGCAGGAACTCACTGAATTAGAGAGAGACAGAGAATGGCTCTCCGAGGAGCGGATAGCTCTGAGCGCGGTAAGGCCCCCGGGGAGCGGGTAACTAGGTCACCCAGAAGTCAGTGAGGCGAAGTCCCAGAGAGGCAGAACTAGCAGGACGAGATTCCTTGCTAACTCGTTTTCCAAGAAGTCAGCTGAGTTTAAGTATGGTAGGCGAATGATGTTATGCGGTGGGGACGCCCCCGAGGTTTCCACCATGATACGTTCAAGAAGGGGACAGGCGCAAGTATGCCTTAGGTAACCCTGAATGTAAGATGGCTTCTGGGAGCACCCATGCCATCCCAGGCATGCCATGAGGGTCGGCGTGTGGAAGTAGAGGCCGCCATTCTTCCCAGACTCGGAGCTGCATAGAGAAAGGAGGTGAGCAGCAAAGGTCGCAGCCGCCTGTGACCGACGGGCGCAACATGATTCTCTAGAAAGCATGAAAGAAGAATCTCCCTCCAAATCCTTCCACAGGCTGCCTAGTTTTATTTATTTATTTGATTTATCTTCTGCTTTTTCAGGTACTTCAAAACAGATTACAACTCCTAGAGGATACACCATTTTAAACCAGTGGTAACATTTGTTTTTGATACTAATTTCAAATTATTGGGGAGGAGGGGATTTAGGGGGGTTGTTGTGTTATTTTCTGGAATGAAAAAAAAAATAAGGTTATCGCTTATAGCCTTCATTAATGTGATCATATCTGATGATCTTGTCATGTAGGAAACCTGAAGAGAATACACATAGGTCCTCTTAGCTCAACATAGAGTTTTAGTCATGCACTTCAGGTTTAACAGACAGTGCATCTCTTTTCTTCACTTTTACTAAGCTTGCACACAACTTATTTCCACCTAGAAGTTTACAGATCACTCTGGCCTGGACCCATCATATGGCTCACAGTTCTCAAGGTGCCAAGAAAAACTTCCTTGTCCCCAGTAATCTTTTTTCTAAGACCCAAGGATCAATCTGCTTCATTGGGGGGTGGGGTCTCTATCTCTGCTAGAATATTCAGAGCAGAAACTCTTTAGTTGTGTTTGTTTACATTCTACAATTTCTACCCATGGCTCAGAGGACATAACATATGCCACTGGCCAGCCAGTTAACAAGCAGAACTAAAGAGTTTCTGCATTGATCATGCAGGCAGAAGACAAACCAGTGGCCCTCTGAGTGGTCAGGCCCTTGCTTTAAGTCCCACCACTGTTTTTGCCCTCACAGATCTTAATATAGAAAATCAGTTTGACAGGGCAGTGAAGAAGGCTAGAAGTAAAGAGTTCATAGGTGAGGTACAGTATGAGAAAAGGAAGTGATTATGCCTTTGTATAAGTCAAGGGTAAGACATCATCTAGAATACAGTATCCAATTCTGGAGTCCAGAGAAGAGCTACCAAAATAGTGCAGAAACTGTACCATAAACCGGGGGTGCTCAAACCAGCCCTCATTCCTCCCACCCCAACCAGTCGGGTTTCAGGATTCCCCTGATGAATATGCATGAGATATATTTGCATACATAGAAGGTAATTCATGCAAATAAATCTCATCATATTCATTCAAGGTATCCTGAAACCTGACTGGCTGGGGTGAGACCCCAGGGACCGGTTTGAGCACTAATGCCATAAACCTTAAGAAATGAAACATAAGGACCTAAATTTGGACACCTTAGAAGAGAAAGATGGGAAAGGGAAACATTAAAATAATTAAAAGATATAAATAATGCACAAGCAGCAAATATATTTTTGTAGAAAGGACATTTTAGAATAACCGGTTATAGGTTTGATTGGTAAGAAAAGTCATAGATGCGATACGAGTTTTCTTTACTGAACATGTTAGAAGCCTTGGGGGAACTATTAGATCCACAGGGGCGGATTTTAAAAGCCCTGCTCGCGTAAATCCGCCCGGATTTACGCGAGCAGGGCCTTGCGCGCCGGCGCGCCTATTTTCCATAGGCCTGCCGGCGCGCGCAGAGCCCCTGGACTCGCGTAAGTCCCGGGGTTTTTTGTCTGGGGCGTGTCGGGGGCGTGTCGAGGGTGGGGCCGATCGACGCGGCGTTTTGGGGGCGGGCCGCGGTGTTTCAGGGGCGGGCCCGGGGGTGTGGTTTCGGCCCGGGGCGGTCCGGGGGCGTGGTCGCGCCCTCTGGAACCGCCCCTGGGTCGCGTCTCGGCGCGCGTGGATTTACGTCTCCCTCCGGGAGGCGTAAATCCGTGGACAAAGGTAGGGGGGGGTTTAGATAGGGCCGGGGGGGGTGGGTTAGATAGAGGAAGGGAGGGGAAGGTGAGGGGAGGGTGAAAGAGAGTTCCCTCCGAGGCCGCTCCGATTTCGGAGCGTCCTCGGAGGGAACGGAGGCAGGCTGCGCGGCTCGGTGCGCGCCGGCTGCCCAAAATCGGCAGCCTTGCGCACGTTGATCCAGAATTTTATAGGATACGCGCGTATCTTATAAAATCCAGCGTATTTTTGTTGGCTCCTGGTGCGCCAACAAAAGTACGCGAACGCGCAGTTTTTTAAAATCTACCCCACAGCTAACATCTGAAAACCAGGTTCAGGTTGTCTCTTATTTACGATTAAGCAGTTATATCCTTTCCTTAGAGATAAGACTTTTGCGACAGACACATACACACACATATGTTGCATATCTTTATCTATATTTATTTATTCATTTTTATATACCGACATTAGATCAATGATGTCACATCGGTTTACAGATAACAAAAATATAGATATAGATATTATGTATCTATATACAGTAGATATATCTATACATATTGCTTCAGATGTTTATGTATTTATATTTATTATCTTAAAATTACAACTCAGGACAATACAAAATCTCTCTTTATATAAGTTTACTTATATGAGTGATACATAAATTATAACTGGTTCAAAATTCAGCAGCT
Organism: Rhinatrema bivittatum; assembly: GCF_901001135.1. Classification (NCBI taxonomy): domain Eukaryota; kingdom Metazoa; phylum Chordata; class Amphibia; order Gymnophiona; family Rhinatrematidae; genus Rhinatrema; species Rhinatrema bivittatum. Next base: position 190,287,133 of record NC_042616.1, read on the forward strand.
CAGCTGATTACTAAACCTGGGTGCAATGAAAGAACTATGCCAGTTTTTAAACCTCTAATAAATCAATACCCAAAAATAGCATGAAAAAATGAACCATACAATGAATTATGAATTCAGCTGTGAAAAGGGGAACTTGTCTCAAATACAGTGACCATCATATAATCCACTTGCTGCTTATGGCTTTTATAGGTGAAGCCCTGTATAGCGCTTGGGCTTCATAATCATTGGTCACTTGTATGTAAAGTTCATAGATTCTTCATATAGAAGCTATCAGGTGCACTTATCTGAGAAACAGTCCACGATACAATGATAGTCCATAGTCCATCTGACACTGCAATGTTTCGGAGTAAACCACTCCTTCTTCAGGGTGACTCGGCTTTTACATGTATAAACTTGTGGTACACCAGTCTATGTGACAAAGTAAAGAGTGCCCCTTAAAGTGCAATGTAGCATAAGAATTAAAGATGTCATCAAAAGTGGAAAGAACACTTACTTGCTTAGTAGTGCGGTCAATTAACTAACACGTTCAAACATCTGTACATGCTGCAACACATTGAGAATGATATGAGCAGAAGATTTTGTGGAATTCTAAGAGTGTTTAAAACACAAAACAAGTGTTGTACTTACATATGCGGTGCTGCAAACTGCCTGCTAGAATGTGTACCCGTTACTGACAAATGGCCGCTCTCTGGCCGCCATTTTTAAAGGGAAATCCCCCGGCTGAGCAGATTGATAGCCGGAAATGATGTATGCTAGATTATACCTATTAAGGGTATATGACGCGTCTGGTGGAAGCCATGAGATAAAAAGTGCTGAACTTGGGGAAACTCATATCTCTTATATGAAGGAATACCACTCTATTTTTTCGTTGAGACCAGTTGGTTCAACAGATCGTAAACGGTAAATCCATTGATTCTCTTTAAGATTCAGTATATATGCTCTATCTCCTCCTCGCCAAGATGAAGGAATATGCTCCAAAATAATCCATTTAAAGTCCTCGAAAATCTGTCCTTCATTTATACAATGCTGCACTGTTGGCGCTTTAGTGTCTTTATTATTAATATGACTTTGATGTTCTGTGAGGTGCATGTGGATCTTACGCTTTGTGTGACCAACATATATCTTCTGACATGGACATTGAAGGGCATAGAACACATAGTCTGTGTTGCAATTAACATCATGTTTGCTAATTATTTTGATGCCACTATTTGGGTCCTGCCATTCTGTGCCCTTGTGTGCTGATGCACAGAAGGTACAATTGCCACATGGGAATTGTCCTACTGATGTAGGAGGTGACCTTGACGAAGGGGCTGCTCTCACCACATGCTGTTTGACGTTTGTACCCCTTGTATAGGAGAATAAGGGTGGATCCTGGAAAATGGAATGTGGGCTTAGAACGTGCCAGTACTTGAAATCACTTTCCTGAATTGTTGAGTCAGTTCAGTATGCTGTAAAACACAAATTAAATTGGGAACCAAAGTCTTTTTTCTATATTGTAGCAATTGTTCTCTATCGGAGTACGTTGCCCTTTTATATGCTTGATGAATCACGTGCTTAGGATAACCTCTTTCACGAAATCTTTCTCCTAATAAGGATACTTGATCATGGAACTCTTTACTGTCATAACAAATCATATGGATGCGGAAGAATTGGCCTATGGGTAAGCCTTCCTTAAAGTGATGGGAGAGATGACTCTCAAATTGAAGAAAGTTGTTTCTATCTGTGGTTTTCCTGTAAAGAGTAGTTCTGATACCATGTGTATTTTTGCTGATTTAGCTATCCAGAAATGATAAATGTTCTTGATGGTAAGTGAGAGTGAATCTCAGATGAGGGTTAGCTTGATTTAACCATGTATGGAAAGCCATCAACTGTTCTTCTATATGGGTCCATATAAGAACATAAGAACATAAGAAAATGCCATACTGGGTCAGACCAAGGGTCCATCAAGCCCAGCATCCTGTTTCCAACAGTGGCCAATCCAGGCCATAAGAACCTGTCAAGTACCCAAAAACTAAGTCTATTCCATGTTACCATTGCTAATGGCAGTGGCTATTCTCTAAGTGAACTTAATAGCAGGTAATGGACTTCTCCTCCAAGAACTTATCCAATCCTTTTTTAAACACAGCTATACTAACTGCACTAACCACATCCTCTGGCAACAAATTCCAGAGTTTAATTGTGCGTTGAGTAAAAAAGAACTTTCTCCGATTAGTTTTAAATGTGCCCCATGCTAACTTCATGGAGTGCCCCTAGTCTTTCTACTATCCGAAAGAGTAAATAACCGATTCACATCTACCCGTTCTAGACCTCTCATGATTTTAAACATCTCTATCATATCCCCCCTCAGCCATCTCTTCTCCAAGCTGAAAAGTCCTAACCTCTTTAGTCTTTTCTCATAGGGGAGCTGTTCCATTCCCCTTATCATTTTGGTAGCCCTTCTCTGTACCTTCTCCATCGCATGAAAAATATGTCATCTATGTAGCGTGACCACTGCATGACATGTTGAAAAAATGGAGACTTGTAGACCTTGTTTACTTCAAATTTGGTTTCAAAAAGATTTGCCACATCTGGGGCTTTGGGAGATCCCATGGCTACACCATGGATTTGTAAATAAAATGTTTGTTCGTTGGAAAGAAAGTTATTAAACAAAATCAGCTCTGTGAGAGATGCCAGGAATTCAGATGGAATATGCTATGGTCTATCTCTTTGTGATAAGATTTTCTTAACTAGATCTAAAGCTTCCATTTGAGGTACATTGGTGTATAACACCTCTATATCCAGACTGACTAGAAAGGCTTCCTCTGATACTCGGTCTAGAAGTGCAAGTTTCTTTAACATGTCTGATGTATCTTGTATGTAAGATGTAGTATTCCGTACAACTGGTTGAAGAAACAGATCAACAAATTTTGCTAATGGTTCCTAAATGGATCCATTAGCTGAGACAATGGGTCCACATGGGTACTTATGTAGTGTTTTATGAATTTTAGGAACCCCATATATGACCGGAGTGCGTGGAAAAGTGACATTCAAGAAATTATATTTTTTGGTGGTTAAAAAACCATCCGCTTGTACCTGCTGCAATAGCTGTTGAATTTTGATTTGTAACATTGGAGTGGGGTCAGATTGAAGTAACTTGTAATAAACTTGATCTCCCAATTGGTGAAGAATCTCTGTCTGATAGTCGCTGTAATTCATAATGACTACTGCTCCCCCCTTGTCTGCCGGCTTAATGACAATGTCTGTATTATTAGCCAATGTTTTTAATGTGTGATTTTCTCCAGTGGACAAGTTGAAGAAAGTGTGATGTATGTTTTTAAATCTCTGCATTGGCTTTCACTAAAATGCCATTTCCTATTTAAGATTCTACTTTTAATTTTTAAGATTATAAATATGTCTATTTAAATGAAAAATTATTGCAATAAAGGCCCACATGCCAACCTCCAGTAGCACAATGCTATTTATTGAAAATTCTTGCACCATCAGAGTTTAGATTATTCAGGCACCAGGAACAGGTCCTTTCCTTTGGTTGCTCCTACATTATGGAACCAGCTTCCTAGAGAGGTTCTTTCCTCTAAGGACCGACTGTCATGTAGGAAAGCACTGAAAACCTGTTTCTTTCAAAAAACGTTTACTGGGCTGTAGTCTAGGACTACAGTTGAGGGTTTTACTGAATGTCTTATAAACGTAGTATAATATGTATTGCTAGTTAAGGAAAATGTTTGTCCTTGTTGCTATGATGGCATGTATGGCTAGTTTTATTTTTCCAATAAACAATATATTAACCCCTTATATAGAAAGGTCAATTAACAATGTAGAAAGACATTCATATTAGGCACTACTGGTCTGATAGAACTTCATTTGCCTTCTCTATAATCATCAGTCTTAGGAATGTTACTTTTTTAAATCAGATTTTTGTTATGCAGTTAAAACACTTATCTTTGTGCTTTCTCTCTGAAGTCAAGTCCACTGATATCTCTTCAATGGCATCCTATAAAAAGTAGTCTCCCCAATAATTTAGGGGGTCATTTTCTAAGCCTATCACACGTGAAAAGGGACTTTTTGTTTGCGATAGCTTGCCGGGGCGGGGAGGAGTCAGGGCGGCAAGGAGGCGGTCGTGGCACTATCTTTGCTGGTGGCGATAAGGTAAGCACTGTTATTGCCGCCAATCTGAAAATTGGCACCAAATGCACTAAAGGGGTCATTTTATAAGCCTATCTCACGCATGCGATAGCTTGCTGGGGACGGAGTCAGAGCAGAGAGGAGAGGAGTTGTGGTGGCGAGAAGGCAGACAAGGTGTTATCTTTTTTTTTTTTTTTTAATTTAATATTTATTAGTTTTCAATATTCACTTCCAGCAAATATAATACAATACATAGAATAACATCCATCATATAAATTTAAGTAATAAGACTTTTCATCTCTTACTCAGTCATTCATAACATTTTTTTTTCTACTATTCCAAGAAATTGGGGGAGACTTTAAACATGGCGGTTTACAAGAAATTTTTACATAATTTGAAAAAGCATATTGACCGTCGTGAGAATGCAACAGAAACTTCTATATTAGCTACGATAGCTACAGGTTCTGGGGGTTACTGGGCTCAAGAAACCTCTGTAATTGGGCGGGTTCAAAGAAAATATATTTCGCATTTAAATGTTTAATTACACAATTGCTGGGATACCTCAGACTAAAACTGGAGCCCTTGGGCACAACATCAGACCTGAATGCCAAAAATTTCTTACGTCTCTCTTGTCTCATTCGAGATATATCCGGGTATATCCAGATTTTGCTCCCATAATATACTACCTCTCTATTTCTCATATATCTTTTTAAAATAAGATCCCTATCTGAAGGAAAAGTACATTGAAGAAATAAGGTCATTCTTCTCTTAATTTCTGTTTCAGTGGACATTTCCAAAATCTGAGTCAAATCCAATGCATTTTCTTCTTCTTGAGGCAGTTCTTTCCCTTTTTCTTCTTTATTCGGTTATTTTCACTGGCGGCGATAAGGTAAGGACCATTATCATCGCCAGTAGTGCGCCCAATAGCACCACCTTTCACAGTGGCATTATTGGGTGTGAAAGCCGGAAGCAATAACACTGCAGTGGTGAGATCGCTGCCGGCTTTCGCAGGCCTGTCCCCCTCACCCCCCACCCCCCATTAATGCTGGGATTCACCATTCTCTGCGAGAATGGAAAATCCAGCCTTAAATGTCATAATAGGTTTGTGATCTCAGACTAGTGATATATACTGTTATTGTTTCCTCTTTTACTTTATTCTGTTTCTTGTGACACAGTAGTTTCATACCATTGGATAATTTCATTTAACATAAATTGATGGGTCATCTTTTCAGATGCCATTTTAAAGTACCGTAGTTTAGTGCTACAGATTTTAAATTGTTATGTTTTTTTGTTTAGTTTTGCTTTATTATTGCATATTGAGATATGGGGATGCTGCTGTTATTTTTATTTGATTTTACTGCTGTGATATTTCTGTTTTACCATTGTTATGAGCTTGACTTGGGCATTTAAAAAAAAGGAAAGTTGGTTTTAAATAAAAAATGATGATGAAGATGATGTTGATGTTGATGATATGAGGTCAAATGAGGACAGACTCAGGAGTGGTATAGTGAAATATTGCTTCACATAAAGGGTGGTGAATAAATTGAACAGACTTCCAGTGGAGGTGGTAGAGGCCAAAACAGAGACTTGAAGAAAACATGGAATGAGTACAGAAGATCTTCTGAAGTGAGGAGTTAGCTTTTTTTTATGTATTTATTTATTTAAAATTCTTATACTGTATATATCACCTTCTGACTACAAGTTCAATCAAAGCAGTTTAAAACAATAAAACCATACATACATCAGTAAAATAAGTAAGCACTATAACACCAAACATAAAATTCAATACAATAAAATATATTCTGCTACTGTTCCCTCACCCTACATGGTTTAGATAAGAACTATGATACTTTAAAAGAATTTATACAAATACACTCTCACCTGGAAACAACTATGTCTTTACTTGTTTTCTGAATCTCAAATAATGTTCCTCACAGCAAAGTGAAATTGGTAAATCATACCAAAGTTTTGGATCCACTACCAAAAAAGCACAGGATCTCACTAACTGTCTCCATACCATCTTCATGGTGGGAACCACCAAAAAAGCTCCCATCACTTGACATTTATTTATTTATTTATTATTTTTATATACCGACATTCGATCTCAATCGGGATATCACATCGGTTTCCATACAGGTACTGTAGGAATTTCTCTATCCCCAGAGGGCTTACAATCTAAATCCAGGAGCACTGGATGGCCGGCGCCATCTTTAAAGATGGCACCGGCCATCATTATTCATCAGCCCCTATTATATAATAGGCCATCGGCCATCCAGTGCTCCTACCATGTGACAGGGGCCGGCCAATGGCACGGATACCCTGTCACATAGTAAGGGCAAAGGGGCATCGGCGCCATTTTCTTTTAGTGCAGCTGATGCCTGGGAATGGGAAATTGTCCCCCGAGGCCCCCCTGGACCACCAGGTAATGTTAAAAGGTTTTTGGGGGGTCGGGAGTGTGGGGGAGGCTAAGGGGGGTCAATTTAAAGGGTCGGGTGGGGTTTTTTTTATCAGGCCATCGGCGCCATTTTAATTAGTGGCAGCCAAAATGGCGCCGATGGCCCGAGAGTGGGAGATCGCGCCGGGACCCCCCCCATTGGACCACCAGGTAATTTAACATTTTGAAAAGGTCGGGGTGGGTTTAGGGGTTGTTTTGGTGTGCCGGTTTTCCCGTCCTCCCCCAAATAATTCCTGTGCCCTATTTAACGATTTAGGATGATTTATGACGATAAATCGGGGGGCATTTGTATTGTATCGTGCACTCTGACGATTTAGGACGATTTTAAAATTATCTGACGATAATTTTAATCGTTCAAAAATGATTCACATCCCTAATAAGGACATTATGGTTTATGGTGTCAAAAGCAGCTGAGATATCAAGCATTGCCAGTAGATAGGAGTGTCCTTTGTCCAATCCAGTGAGTAGCGAGTCTGAGAGTGCAAGCAGCAGGGTTTCAGTATTGCAGTGTTTGCGAAAGCCAAATTGGTTAGGAGAGAGAATATTGTATTTTTCAAGGAAGTCAGTAAGTTGTATGTTGACAATTTTTTCAAGGATTTTTGCTAGAAAGGGGAGGTTGAATATGGGGCGGTAGTTGGCCAGTATATTGGGATCGGAGTTGGGTTTTTTTAGAATGGGTTTAATGATGACTTGTTTAAGGATGGAAGGAACTTCACCTTGTGTGAGAGAGGAGTTAATAATTTTGGCTAAGGTGGGAGCAATTACTTCCGGGACGGTCAGGAGTAGTTTAGTGGGGATGGTGTCAGTGGGGTGTGTGGCAGGTTTGATTTTCTTAAGAAGGGATTCAATTTCGGAGGTGGCTGTGATATCAAAAGTATTGAAAGATATATTTGGGTTGAGTGATATAGTTTTGGTAGGGAGGTGGGTGGTAGTGAATCGTGTCATGGTCTTTGCTATTTTGTCATGAAAGAATTGAGCGAGTTCATTACTTTTATTTTTGGTATCTAAATCGGGAGTGGAAGGAGGGTCAATTTTGGTCATTTTATGGACAAAGCTAAAGAGGGCATTGGAATTGAATTGTAAGTCATGGCTTTTTTTGCATGGAAATCTCTTTTTGTTTTAAGGGTTTGTTTATGATAGTTATTCAGGGCAGATTTGTAGTTTGCTAGGTTTGTGGGTGAAGGGTTTTTACGTCAGACTTTTTCTAATTTTCTAAGGGTACGTTTGATAGTCTTTAATTCTGAGGTGTACCAGGGTGTTTTGGCGGGGGTGGAGGGAGTTGAAATTTTTGGAGAGTAATAGACAGATTTGGTTGGAGATATTATTTGTAATAGAGTTCCATGATGAGATGGCAGTATTGGTATCAGACAGGTCTAGTTTGTGTAGGTCATTATTGAGTGTGGCAGTGAGGTCATCTTTAGAGCATGGTTTACGATAGTGGACTATGTTACATGCAGCATGCTTTTGTGGAGTTGTATATTGCAAAGAGAGTGTTGTCTGTATAAGGTGGTGGTCAGACCAGGTTATGGGAGTGTAGATGGAGGTAGAAGAGATGGAATTGTTAATGAATATGAGGTCAAGGGTGTGACCAGCTTTATGTGTGGGGTTTGTTAGGATTTGGTTGAGGCCCATTGCTTTGAGGGAGAATAGGAAGGTTTCACAGATGGGGAGGATGAAATGACATCAACATGGATGTTGAAATCCCCTAGAATGATGGCAGGAGTATTGATGTGGATGTTTTTTTGCAATGAATTCAATGATAGGGGAGTGTTTTTTTTTCCAGGAGACCAGGGGGTATATAGGCTAGGCAGACTTGGAGTTGTGGGGATTTAAAAAGCCCTATTTCAAATTTATGTGTGGAGGAGACAGTGTGCAGGGTTAGGTTTAGTTCTTTTTTTGCTGCAAGAATAAGACCCCCACCCTTTTTTTTTTTGGAGAGACCCACTGGACTATATTACAATAATCTAGTTTGGACAAACTAAAGCCTGTGCCACCTGTCTAAAGACCGGTGTCTCTAAAAAAGTCGAAACCATACTCTCTGAACTATGGAAGATATGTGAAAATCCATGGTCATATCCTTATCTATTACTACCCCCCAAATCCTAACTTTCTGACTTCTCGGAATAATTGCATCTCCTATTCTCAAATTGCTTAATTCCTTAGGGAGCCTCTTTCCTTATACACATCCATTCTGTTTTGTTGATGTTCACTAAAAGTTTTTGGGAATCAAACAACTCCAAAATCCTTTTTATCCACCTATTAATTCTATTCAGTGAGCTCGACAGATTGTCCTCCACAGGAAATGATAACTGGACATCATTAGCATAAATTGGCCAGGAGCATCACCATCACTGAACAAGAAGGATATAGAGAGCTCAGGAACTCAGAAAGGAACTGAATCAAAAACAACAAAACATTCTGAGCATAATGGCACAGCTCTTCATACACACGCTTACTTTCTTTGGAGATTTTTTTGCACAGCATCCTTGTGGAATAGAAAAACAGTTGGAAGTGGCCCTATGTAAATGTCTTCATTTGGAATTTTCTCTTAAAGATTTAAAGAATAGGAACCTACACATTAAACAAGGCAGTAAGGTTTATGATACTGCTGGGCTAATGAGGGAGAGTCAGTTATTGAGGGACAAAAGGAGAGGAAGGCAGGTGAGGGAGCTGCCGAAGAACCCATAATTTCTTATCACGGTAATTGCTACCCTTTAATGGTGTGGTAGAGCCCCAAGCAATAGATACAACACATGAATAAATATTAGAGCAGATAATTTTATCGCATCTACTGCATAAACAGAAGGCAAGGAATTCTTGAAAGTGCTGCGCCTGCAGTGTTGTTTGATTCATGAATAACATGAGAACCTTAAGCCTGTGTCTTTAATATTCGGATTTCTCATCCATTAAAATTAAATATGTTTATGATATGACTTGCTAACTCCAAAGTTTATACTTGCACACATTTAAAACATTTGCATTTCTTGATATGATGCACATTACATTGACTACAAATCTACTTTCAACAACAAACTTGCATGCATGTCTCCTGACTGCACAAAGCATGATCAAGGAATTTTGCCACTGGTACCCTGGTTAATTAAGCTCCACAGAGTTCTATAATGTTGACGCCTTCCAATCTGCTGTTTTACTTGCCAAGCAAGATTATTATGATCATCTGACAAACACTCTTGTTCCCAAACCCTGCTATCTTGCCACCCTCATGGCCCTCCTCAAACTGCCTCTATCTCCTATCTCTCTTCACTCTCTGCCCATGCTATGGCTGACATCTTCCAATATTAATGGTAAATTCTTCAACAGACTGATTCTTCCACTCCTGCTTCATTCACCTCCACTTTCTTTGACCCCTACCACACTTTATCTATTTTCTGAAATTACAGAGGAATAACTGTTCATCTTCTTTCCTCCTCCAAACTCACTACTCGTACCTCTGACCCCATTTCTACCCAGGTTCTCAGTTCTATGTTCCCTGCAATCATCTCTTCCAGCTGTCTCTTCCTCAACTTTATCACTTGCCACTACAAATATTTTTGATTACACCGCTCCTCAAAAAACCTTCACTGGACCCTTCCTGCCCTGCTATCATTCCATATCCCTCCTCCCTTTTGAATTCAAACTGTTTGAATATGTCATTCACCTCCGCTGTCTTTACTTTTTTTGATCTCAAGTCATTCTGGATTCTCTCCAGTCTGATCTTTACCCTCTACATTCCACAGAAACTCCTCTTGTCATCGTCAAAGCCTTCAGTGACCTCGTCATGGCCAAAGTTTTACCTCGCACTCTATGCCTTACGGTCCTGAACACTGTGCTTCCTGCCTTACTCCTCTCTAAAAACTCTGGAATGTTGATGCCATTGTGTGCAAAAGTGACTATCTGCTGAATGCGCATGAGTTCACACTACTTAGTATATTGTAATGATGGACTCCCCTAACGTCCTTCTATAGCCTTCTCTCTAAGTCTGGGCTGTTCATGCTACTGTTGATGCTGTTTTGTCCCTTTCATGAGCCTTAGGGTATTCATGCCTCTGTGTGGCCCACTTTGCCCTCTCACTGTCTTGGCATGCCTTGGGATATTCATTCCACTGTTGGTATTGCATTGCCCCTCTTTTGATATCTTGGGGTGTATTTAACACCGTTATTAGTGCCCTTTGCCCCTCTTTAGCTGCGTTACAGTGTATATAAAACTGTTGTTGATGCCATTTGCCCATTTTTTGGTACCATAGTGTCTTCAAGCCACTATTATGTAGAGATGTGATTCGGCCCGCTGCTGGAAATTTAGTTTCCCGCGGTTCGGGCCGATTTTTTTTTTTCGGCTGTCCTGAACCGAAAAAAGCCCCAAACCACCCAACGCTTCAGATTTAATAAATTACAACCCTCCACCCTCCCAACGCCCCCCAAAAAACTTGCCTAAAGTACCTGGTGGTCCAGGGGGGGTCCCGGGAGCCAGTAAACAAAATGGCGCTGGTGGCCCTTTGCCCTTACCATGTGACAGGGGCTATCGGTGCCATTGGCCGGCCTTTGTCACATGGTAGGAACAATGGACAACCGGCGTCATCTTAAAAAATGGCACGGGGGGTTGCAATTAATTAAATGGCACAGGGGGTTGCAATTAATTAAATTTGAAGGGTTGGGGTGGGTTTGGGGTTTTTTTGTATGCACCCTTTCTTCCCCCCCCCCCCCAAAGCGATAAGAAAACCACATGAAATTTCATGGGTTTTCCTATCATTTCGGCACTGTTGCGACCGTCGCTGCCCGACATCTCCACTCCGCCCTCCTTACCTCCTTGGCGACTCCCTCTTGCTCAAGTGGAAGGTTGGCTGCCATGGCGTCATTCTGCCGACTCCCTCCGGCGTCCCCGGAGCAGCTCGACGCTGCAATCCACCATGATTCACAAGGGCCTAAGGGCATGCGCGTGGTGCGGCCCCATCTGATGTACCAGCAGTGGCGCGAACCTCAGGGGCATCCCCCTGAGATGATGTAATCCATACCGGATATATAAGGTCTCTGAAATCGCTAACTAATCGAGTTAGCAAGGATAAGGATAGGGGTTACTCTACCTAAGCTACTCTGCCTCCTCGGACTTACCAGGGTTACCCGCTCCTCGGGGGCCTCGCTCTCACTTTGTTTTTCAGGTCACAGTCTGGAACCGGTACTCGCTCCTCGAGGGCCCTTGTTCCCGGACTGGTTGCTGAATACCTCTTCTGCCTGGAAGTCATCGCTGCCTACTACACCAGTGAGTCACCATCTCTCTCTCAGAGCTTTCCCTGGAACCAGGTACTCGCTCCTTGAGGGCCTAACTCTTTCCAACACCTGGGCTACTTCTATGAGACTATTGTGTGAGTGTTACTATCAAGGTTCGGTACCGGAACTCTGCATACCCTGCCTACTCACTATATTTAGTTTCTCTACAGCTCAGCCATCCTGGGATCGCTATTCCAGTATCTGAGGGAATACAGCTCAGCCAGGCGCTTCCAGCTCACTACTGCCACCTCTGGTGGATCTATATACTGTTTAATAAAAGAACTAGTGTGTAGAGATGTGAATCGGAACCAGAATCGGATCCGATTTCAGTTCCGATTCACATCTCTATAGATGTGAATCGGAACCAGAATCGGATCCGATTTCAGTTCCGATTCACATCTCTACTAGTGTGTATCTGTCTCCAACCTCTGAGCCTGACCGGTGGTCCCTCTTGGGATCTTCCCCCGGGGGTGTGGTCATCTGCCACTGGCCCAAGGATCCACCCACAACTACCACAAATAATTACAGATTGCTAACTTCATGGATTCGGCACAACTTAATGCCTTACAGGCCATATCAGGCCTGGCCCAGCGCATTATGGAGCAGCAAGACACCTTGGAGAAACTTACTTCAGCGTTTAATCAGCTACACCCACAGATGGTTCAAGGCACAACTTCCAACCATGAAGGTCAGTTACAAAAGGTAACTTTAAAGACTGCTGTACCACTGGCGGTTCCTATCTGCTTCTCCGGAGAAATCCAGAAGACCCGGGGCTTTTTAAACCAGTGCTGCATGCATTTTGCCTTAAAGCCATCTTTATTTCCTATCAGTCTCTCTAAGACTACCTACATCCTTTCCTATCTGCATTGTAGAGCCTTGTCTTGGGCATCTACCTTGTAGGAAAAAAAGGACCCTATTTTGCAGGACATAGAAGGATTTATGGACTTATTTAAATCCGTTTTCAATGACCCTGCTCGAACTGCTGTAGCTGGTTCTGCTTTGGTGGAATTGAAGCAAGGCAGCAGATCATTGGCTGAATTTGCCATCGAGTTCAAAACTCTTGTGGCAGAACTTCGCTGGGACCCCAAATGTCTCAAGACACTCTTTTGCAGAGGCCTGGATACCCGTTTAAAGGTCGAGCTGGCTGCTCGCGAAACACCTGACTCGCTGGATGAATTAGTAGCCTTGGCCACTCAGATTCATCACTGGCTCCGGGACAAGGTGAAGGAACTCCGGCCCAAAGTGTTACCTGAGTTGAAACAGGCTAGTGCCATATCTGCACCTCGGAGGTTCCAGTAATTCCTGCTGCTGATAAAGATGAAGGGATACAACTTGGTCATGGACGTTTGACCTCCAAAGAGAGAAGATTTCGGAAGAAGCGTGGCCTTTGCATGTAGTGTGGTCAGTCCGGCCATAATGTCTCTACATGCTCCATTCGTCCGGAAAACATATGGGCCTAAGTCCTGCAGGAGGACTGTTCTTAGGCCATACTGCGACCGCTCTCTCTCCCAGTCTCCCTGACCTTCAGACCAGTCACAGTTCAGACTCCTGCCCTGGTGGACTCAGGGGCAGGAGGTAACTTCATTCTCCAATGACTAGTGGAATATTTGAGGATTCCCCTCATCAAGTTGAAAGATCCACTATTATTATCCTCCATTCGTGAAGAACCCTTACCGGGCGATGTGACTTGTCAAACCGCTTCAGTTACTCTCTGCACTGGAGCCCCCCATATGGAATCACTCTCCTTCTTTGTACTGGAAAAGGCCATGCACCCTATCATCCCGGGGTTACCCTGGTTGCAAGTGCACCAACCCCAATTTGATTGGGTGTCCTTGGATCTCTCCTCCCGCTGGGGCCCTGAATGTCATGGGAAGTGCCTTGAGATCTTGTCTATCACTTGCATGCCTACGACTCCAGTGATGCGAGGACTGCCACCCCAATACGCTTCCTTCGCGGATGTATTCTCCAAAGAAGCGGCTGATATTCTTCCTCCACATAGGCCCTATGACTGTGCCATAAGACTGAAGCCCAACACTGAGCCAACGAAGGGAAGAGTTTACCCTCTCTCAGCTATCGAGATTAAAGCAATGTCGGAATATATTGAAGAAAATCTCCAGAAGGGCTTTATCCGACCATCAAAGTCACCAGCTGGTGCAGGCTTTTTCTTTGTGGAGAAAAAGGACGGTACCCTTCGTCCATGTATCGATTACTGAGGTCTAAATGAAATCATGATCAAAGACCGTTACCCCTTGCCGTTAATCTCGGAGCTGTTTAACAGACTGCAAGGGGCCAAGATATTTTCAAAGCTTGACTTGAAGGGGGCCTACAACCTCATTCGCATTCGGAGTGGTGATGAATGGAAAACAGCCTTCAATACGTGAGATGGCCATTTCGGATTGTGCAATGCACCCGCCATTTTCCAAAATATAATGAACGACATCTTGCGGGATCTGCTGTACAAGAACGTTGTGGTCTACCTGGATGATATACTCATCTTCTCCCAGGATTTGGATACCCACATTGCAGACGTTAAGCAAGTACTCCACCGTCTCTGCGAACACCGGCTGTACGCCAAACTCTCTAAGTGTGAATTTCACAAAGACTCTGTGCCTTTTCTAGGCTACATAGTGTCAAAGGAAGGCTTCCAAATGGACCCTCACAAACTTGAAAATATCAAGAATTGGTCTTAACCTACCAGCCTGAAGGCTTTAAGGAGATTCCTGGGGTTCACCAATTACTATCGAAGCTTTATAAAGAATTATTCTTCTTTAACCATACCCTTGACTGCGATGACTCGCAAGAGTGCCAACGCTTCAAAATGGTCAGCGGAGGCCATTTCCGCATTCAAGAAATTGAAGACTGCCTTCTCCACAAAACCGTGCTTGCGGCATCCAGCCCCAACAAGCCCTTCATAGTAGAAGTTGATGCTTCAGATGTGGGGGTAGGGGCTGTGTTGAGCCAACCTGGAGACTCGAAAGCCTTACGCCCCTGTTCCTTCTTCTCACAAAGATTTTCTCCAGCTGAGAAAAAGTATAGGATCGGTGATAAAGAGCTCTTGGCAATAAAGCTTGCATTCGAGAAATGGCAGCCTTGGCTCGAAGGCGCTCAACATCAAATAACCGTATTCCACGGATCATAAAAAAGTGCAGATTTGCAGTTCATTGACAAGCTCAAGCAGTTTACTTCTTCTGCTGGCTGGTTTAAAGAGCAGATATTGTCCAAATAAACAAAGTCATTCCTTTTGTGTTTTATTTGTACTCAACACATTTTGTACTGATGGACTTGCATCTTATACTTGTTAGATTAATAAATTTGCTACAATAATTTTTGGCCCAGCAACAAAAAGAGTTAGACTGACTTGAACCCTTATATTTTAACTGCATTAATCAGTATATACCTATTAATTTACTCATCTTTGTATACTAACACATAAAAGGTTAAACACATATACAAGTGCCAATATCCATAATCAATACAAACCAGTTTTGCAGTAATATTCTGCCCTTAGGATAATAAACCATAGATAATGTATATCTTTGTATTCATTGGTACTAAGGCCTGGTATACCTTTAAATTATTAGTGAACTCACTATTATCCTTAAGGGCATATCACCACACTAATCACTGAGTCCAGTAATACATATGCATTAACAAATACAATTGTCCCTTGGCCATCTATAGTTATGTTCCTTTGATGCCTAATGTTCCTTTACCTACAGGGGTTAGCAGCCACATGATGTACCTTTGGGTGTCTAATGGTGACAGACAATACTGAAGCACAACGCTGGTTCAACTGAGATGAGCAAAAAGATGCCCCTTCCATCTGGGACACAGTGATGGGACCAGGCATTCAATGGTTAATGTAGCAACAACACAGAACAAGCTTACATGTAATGCAGATGAATAAATACTTTTAAAGTCGAGATGAATGTCATTACAGTGAATTGGCAGCTCAGAAATCAGTACAGAGCCCATTACCCAAAGTTTCTTTCTGAGTCTGAGGAAAGTAGTCATGCTCCCACGGATCTCCAGATAGAATTCCAATCTTCACGCCAAGGGCCTTTATCCCAACCTTCCTGTGCAGAACTGCACTGATCCAGCAGCAGCTTCAACTAACACAGCAATGCAGCAGAGATACTGAAATCCCTTGTGCAGCTCATCCCCAGCTGTCCAAGCAGGATACTCATTGTGAAAATCCCTGCAGTGGACAGCAGATCCATTTAAGCTGAGTTAGAGCCAGCTTGTCTGCTGTTTACTCTGTTTTTCTTCCCAACTGTTCTTCTCACGAAGTCTGGGCAGAATTGAAAAATCTTCCTCTTCTACTCCTTGGCCCTTAGAATCATGAGTTCTGAAACACAGTGCAGTCACATGATACAGTGACAGCTGAAGCAGCCATATTGTGATTGTCTGCAGGAATCTCAACATCATTAATTATTAGTGGCCTGGCTGTTACTCTGTGATAAGCACAAAGAGCCCGATAAGAGAGTACTACACTTACCTAATTATCTCGGCTAAGAAAAATACATTTCATACTTTGGAGCAGTAATTAATTAAAACAATCATTTATTTAATTGCTTGCATATGATCACTGAAATGATTTTTAAACTTTTTAAAATGATTTTTTACTGTACGGTATTGAATACGTAAGATCATTGTATCCAGTTCATTATCTCAGCTGATTGGGTTTAGATTCCTGGACCGTGCAGCAATGTCTGGATGTGTCTTATGCAATTAGACACAGTTAGTGCATGCTGTGAATAATTATCTTCACTATGGTAGAACAAATTATTTCTTTGCAAGCACTGACTCCCTCTTTTAACTAAGATTACAGGAGAACATCGAAGATATGTGTGTCCTATAGTAAAAACAGCTATTTTGTTTTAATTAACATTTTGGTACACTAATTTCCCTAATGACCACATTGACCCATGTGGCAACTGACAGAATGCAATTTACTTTCACAAGGTAGTAGAATTTTATCAGCTAAGCTGAATCTTCTTCATGTTGCTGTTAACAAACAGTACTCGTTTTTCTAAAACCATGTTATTTCAAAAAAATGCTACAACTCACAATTCAGAAAAAGTCATGCAAAGGTGCATGTTTGGCTGTTGCTGGCAACGTTAATCTGTCAAATGTTTCATTTTGCTGAAGAGTAATTAATTTAGAATTTTTGTGAATGCATCCCAGACATCTGCACAAGATAAATGCATCAACATCTATATGCTACTCACTAAAAGTGCATTATGTAAGTATAGTATTGTCATATTCACATATTCCTTCATTGAAGGGTTCTCTGGAATGACATGAAGCTAAAAGAAACTTACGATCTGTGGGGAAGCAGTATTTCCAGCTTCTGCTGGTAAAAAAAATTTGGTCATTCTTGTTTGTGTAACAGATCTTTTTTCAGCTATAATTCCAGGTTTATGGAATAGCCTTCTGTTGGAATTGAGAGAAGTAAATTCAGTAAAATTCTGTAAAAAGTTAAAGACATGGTTTATGCTGTTAACAATTAGATCCTTTTGTTATACAGATCTTGGATCTGATATTCATGCCAATCGCAGAATATCCAATCCAATATCCCACAGTCGCTCCTTGTGACCTTGGGCAAGTCACTTTACCCTCCATTGCCTCAGGAACAAACTTATGGGGTCATTTTACAAGGTGTGATAGTCCTAACGCACACAATAATGGGCTTATTGCGATGGTAAAATTAAAATTAGGGGAAGGGTGGAGTTAGGGAGGAGTTTGGGAGGGGTTTAGGGAAATGCGTTGCATCTGGTCTCAGACGGCTTTGACCTTTGTGCCTCATCTTTCTTCCTTCTCTCTCCTCAAGCCTTGAGAAGTTGGCTGCCACCACATCTTCATGCCGCTCTCCCCAGCATCCCCAGATCGGTAATGGCGACGGCATTCGCCATGTTTTTCCTGAGGGCCTCCTAGGTTGCGTACTATGGGGGCGATAGTGTGCAGCATGACCACACCACCACAGGCGAAACTGCACCCCATGATGCGGCTGGCTGCACACTAGCGCCCTCCCGCCCCTGTTTTCACCACCCCACCCCCTTTACAAAGGCAGCTCAGCATTCCGTAGGGAATGATGAATCCAGGCCCTAGATTGTGAGCCCTGTGGGGAGAGGGAAATACCTACAGTACCTGAATGTAATCCACTTTGAAGCGCTGAAAAAAAAAAAGTGTGAAAAGCGGAATATAAAAATCTAAATCTATCCCAAATCTGATAATTATGCTTCAGTTGCAGTGGGATGAGGGGGAGTATGAACTAGTTGTGGGTTGGGATCAAATATGTACCATTAAAGTTATTTAGATTCTTCTTATATTCTAATTTTACATTGATTATATTATTCAAGTATGTGTCTTGCAATTTGTTATGTTCACTGCTTTGGGCGATTGTTTCAATCTGGAAAGTGATTCACATATAAATACATAAAAACATATTAAGATGTATGACAGAAGGGCAACAGGGAAGACACAAATTTCTTATAGTCAAGTTTCATTTGCAACTTTCTTTACTAATACGAAAAAAATCATCTCTATCGTTGTCCCAGTTCCATATAAATCTATTACTCCTTACTTTAGTGTAGCTACCAAGAAGATCCTTATAACATCAGTCTAGAGAAGTCCTGAAGAGTCAATTAACCCAATCTGAGGCCAGAAATAATGCCATGGCACATAGCTATTCAGGAAAGCTATTAAATAAAATAAATGCTATTCAAAACTGGAGCAGAAGCTATGTAGCAGGCTGGGTAGCTGTGAATTTGGCAAAAATAAGTTTCAGGCCCTCCATACTCTGAAATTTAGAATGCATTAGCTGATTCATTTTCTTATTATCCCTTTCAGACAAAAAAGTTGCATGGGCCATGGCTGTCCATTATAGAAAAAGTTGAGGAAATTGAACTGAGATTGCTCAGCCTGTGATGACAGGATAAGCTAAGGGCAAGAAGCCACATGTGTATGCATGAGACATCCAAAAACCAGCAAGAGATGGGGGCAACAGTCAGAAATGGACAAAAAGCTGTTTTTATCCCAGGGATAATAAATAATGAATACAATTGGGCAGAATAAAGAAAGGAACAGGAAAGGCCCGTCCAGCAGGACAAAAGGAAATCCCAGGATAGAGTTTGGAAACTGCAACTTCATCTCTACAGGAACACAGAAGAAGGAGGACAGGAAATTGAAGGAAAAGGGAAGCAGCAGAAAACTGAGGGGGAAGAGCTGGTAAAGGAAAGGCAGACATAGGACATTGTGCTGGGTAACAAGATGATGCTGAGGAGGATTTATGTAAGGAAATGGGAAAGTGGTTGAGTTGGGGTATTATTATTATGGGACTGATGTGTAAGTATTTACTTCACTTTAATGTCTCTGCTAGTGATGAAAGGCAGATATGACATTTTAATAAATATATAATAAATGAATATACCCTGGAAATGATGAATAGCTGGGCTTCAAGAGAAAAACTAAGAATAGGACTTTGAGAAATCAGCCTGGGGTAATCTACCTCTTCTCCTTCCCACTAAAAGGGAGAAGGTCATTGCAACTGGGAGTACACCCTGAAGGACAAGACATGACCAATTCTCAATGAATATACCCCGTCCGTTTGATTTGTTGACCCCCAAAAATGAATAAGCTTGTCCCACGAATGAAGCATGTCATTAATATCATTTGTTTTCATTCTCCCATAGAAAAATATTGGTTGCATTGTAAAGAATAGTGCCTGCCTGTCTGAGGCTCAGGCTAGTCATGTGGAAGTTTCCATAGCAATCAGCCCTAATGCCTCCTTTTCCCCAAATGCCATCACCAAGACATTACTCCACTCAGTTATTCTGCCTCCTTTTCCATAAAGACCACCAATGAGGCATGATTCCACTGAACTTTGCCCCAGACAGTTGTGGAGGAGAAGCAGGCAGGGAAAGTCAGTGGAGTCATGCCTCTTTGGTGGTGTTAGCCAAACACCACTGGGGCATGACTCCACTGAGATGCACTGCCTTATTTTCTCCAAATACCACCATGGAGGCCTACTTATTCTTTATCAGCCTGACTTACTCCAGTCATAACCACTATGGCCTGACACTTATAGCTGTAGCATGCTATGCTCCAACCATAACCACTTTGGCCTGACACAGCTAGTGCAAGTCATGCTCCAACCACCAGAACAATACAGTCTTAGATACGCTCAGGATCCATACATTACTATTTGCAAATATACTTTGCTGTCCTAAGAATGCTATGTTTTCTGCTTGCATAGGTATTTTTAGAAATGCTGCATGGACCTGCCTCTGACAACACCACAGCATTGGAGGTGTTACAGGGACACATCTTGTTGCATTGCTCTGCTACTACCATTCCAGTTTTTATAAATTATTCACCAAAAGCATTTCTACCGCCACTGCTCCAAAATATTCTTGCCATGTAAGGTGCTCGCTCGCTCCACTCTTCTGTGCATGTTCAAGCATTGAAGCAAACACCTTTGAGGGTGTTACAGCAACTTCTCTCTGCACTGCTCTGCTTTACCTGGATCAGCCAGGTAAAGCCATACTTCGACAGGGAGAGGAAATCCCCCTCTCCGGTTGTCTATATGCTTGAATTGAATGACTGGCATCTCCCATGTCATTCTCCTTTAATTCTATGCCTCTCATCCTACACCTTCGGATCCTTGTGCTGCTCAACCTTACTGCCATGTATAGAATTTACACCTTGGGTTCTTAACTTCTTTCTGCCACTGTATTTTCCTGGCATACTCCAGCTCTCACATTCTGAGGTCTTCTTGCCAATATAGGATGCTGATGTACCTCTGCTATGCTTTTGAAATCTTGATACCACTCTTTCTGATTCTTGGTCCCTTTATCTGCACCTTGGGATTTTTCTTGCCACGTTTTCTGCTTCGTTCTCCCTTCACCTTACCTTAGGGTGTTGATGCCACTTTCAATGCTACTTTGCCTCTTTTGATTCCATCAAGTGTTCATGACACTATTGCTGGGTTGGCATCCTCTTTTTACATCTTGGGGGTGTTCTTCCTCCTCTTCCTCCTTCTTTGCTCCACTCACATTGCTTTAGAGAACTCCTACCAATCCTGTAAGCCTAGTTTGGGTGTGGACGCCAAGTTGGTGGAGTGGATTACTAACTGGTTGACTGACAGGAAATAATGTGTTTTGGTAAATGGAACCCACCCTGATGAAAGAATGGTGTTAAGTGTAGTGCCTCAAGGATCGGTTCTGGGACCCGTTCTGTTCAATATCTTCGTGAACAACATTGCAGAGGGATTAGAAGGAAAAGTTTACGTTTTTGCAAATGATACTAAGGACTGAAAAAGTAGAGAGAATGCAAAGTGATTTAAGAAAAATGGAAGAGTGACTGAACATTTGGCAGCTGCGATTCAATGTCAAGAAGTTCATAGTCATGAACTTGGAGTGTGGAAATCCATAAGAACTGTATGTGATGGGGTGAAAGACTATCATGCACGGACCTGGAGAGGAACCTTGGGGTGATTGTGTCTGGCGATCTGAAGGTTACAAAGCAATGTGACAAGGCCATAGCTAAAGCCAGAAAGATACTGGGCTGCATAGAGAGGTATAATTAGCAGGAAAGGGGAAGTGATAATACTCTTGTACAGATCACTGGTGAAGCCTCACCTGGAGTACTGTATCTCAAAAAGGATAGAGACAGGATGGAAACTGTCTAGAGGAAGGCGACCAAAATGGTGTGGGGTCTGTTTCAGAAAACCTATGAGGAGAGGCTGAAGTATCTAAATACCACTCCTGCATCCCAGCGACTTCAGAACTATGCTTCAGGCACTCATCCTATCCAAAATAGATTACGCAAACGCCATCTTACTAGGCCTTGCCAAAAATGCCACAACCCCCCTGCAGCTCCTTCTAAATGCAGCTGCAAGCATTCTAACAGGCACACGTAGAAACGATCACATCACGCCCATTCTTAAACAACTACATTGGCTCCCCATATCCTCAAGAATCATCTTTAAGACTCTAACTCTCATACACAAAGCCATCCACAACCCAAACATGCATTCTTTCTCCGACACCCTACACCTTCGTACGACATCAAAGACCAACCAGATCACCATACCTTGCAACAATACCCACTCCCACACCCAAACTATCCCACCTCGCTTCCACCAAACAACGCTCCATCTCCTTAGCTGGTCCCAAGCTATGGAACTCAATGCCCACCAGTCTACGCCTTGAGATCTGTCCAAAGAAATTCAGACAGAAACTTAAAACATGGCTTTTCACGCACGCCTACTCTTAATCTGCCATCCCAGTTCCATTCCCCCCCCCCACACCCCCCCCAATCCACTCCACCCCTCACCCAGACTCTTTCCTCCCCCTCCACCCCCCCTCCACCCCCCTACCCCATCCTCACTCTCACCCCTTTCTCCCCCCCTACCTCCCATCCCTCTCTAACCTAGCCCCCCACCACTCCCCCTCCGTGTATATTGAATGTACATATTAGAATGTATACAGAATGTAAATAACTCCTGCTTTTTGTAAATAATCCCCCTTATTCCCCTCCTCTGTTCCCAGCATACTCATGTAGTTCCAAGTTTCTGCCCTGCCCCCTTCCTTCCCCTCCCCCCCAGTTATAATATCATTTACAATGTAAAGCCCTGTTGGCTGAATTTGCTGTTATCTGGAAACCGATGTGATGTCTCGTGCGAATGTCGGTATAGAAAAATGTTAAATAAATAAATAAATAAATATATATACCCTTAAGGATCTAAATATGTATACCCTGGAGGAGAGGAGGTGCAGGGGAGATTTGATACAGACCTTCAGACAGGACCGGCACATTCATTAGGCAAAGGTAGATGGTTGCTTAAGGCGCCAACCAGTAGGGGGCACTGAAAAGCAGCCATGTGGTACCACGAGCAGAGCCTATCCCACTTGTGGCAAAGAGCAATAGAGATTTGTCATGCTGCAAGCAGCGCCCAACCTGCTCGCAGCCCTGAGAAGCAAACAGTTTGCGGCACGAATGAGGTAGGAGTAGGGGTGAGACTGGGGGGCCGGGGCAGTGCAATGGGGGGGGGGGGGCAAGCACAAGGCAGAAGGATCTCCTAGGGTGCCTAATACCCTTGCACTGGCCCTGCTTTCAGATACCTGATAGGTATCAATGATGCACAAACGTCAAACCTTTTCTGCTGGAAAGGAAATAGTAGAACTAGGGGTCATGATATGAAACTCCAAGGAGGACCTCTAAGAACCAATATCAAGAAATATTTCTTCACAGAGAGGGTGGTGGATGCCTGGAATGCTGTTCCACAAGAGGTGGTGAAGAAGAGAACAATTAAAAAATTCAAAACAGCATGGGACAAACACTGCGGATCCCTAAACACTTAAAGAAATGGATGGTATAACATTTCTGCATGGGGGTAATCTGCACAGAGCAGCAGTTACTACCCTTAACAGAATGCATGGGGTAATCTAGAAGGTGTGGCATTTACTATCATAAGCAAATTGCTGGGTAGAATAGATGGACCATTTTGTCTTTTTCATTACTATGTTACTATGTTAGAAGGAACCGTAATCAAGTTAATCTTACCAGTGGAGCTAATGACAAAGGGTTAGATTTTAAGTCCTGCGCATGAGCGTACATGTGCCGTGCTCCCTTCCCCGTTCCCTATCCCCCCACCCCAACCTACCTTCCTTTCCCTCCCCTACCTCCCCCGCCTTTTCCCCCCTACCTTTTTCTTTTGTTTTCTTATATTTCAAAACTTACTTCAGCCCTGGGGCTGAAGTAAGTTGCGCCTGCCGGCTTACTTCAGCCCTGGGGCTGAAGTAAGTTGCGCCTGCCGGCTGACTGCCAGCATACGATCCCCGGCACAGGGCAAATGGCCGCTGTGCTGGGAGCCTCTGACCCCGCTCCACCCCCAGACCACCCCGCCCATGCCCCGCCTTGGACCTTCCCTTTATTAAAGCCTGGGACTTAGATGCGTCCTGGGACTTTACATGCGTCACCAGGCCTTTTGAAAATAGGCCCAGCGCATGTAAGACAATTTACGCATGTAGAGCTTTGAAAATCCGGCCCTAAGAGGTAGATTTTTAGTTTAAACAATTTTTATTGAGTTTTCTATAACAAACATACAATGAGGAGGGTGGTATCTGATCCCTCCACATAATATCGAACTCAGATAGTAAACAATTACAACATTTCCCCCTCCAGAAAATCCCTCCCAGCCTATCCCAATCCCCTCCCACCCCTCCCCCAATAATTGCATCATGTAGGTCAGCAGATGAGATAAGGGCATCATCCTCCACGGTCCTCAAGAATGTCAGTGTGCGCAGTGACAGTCCTCCAGTCAGTCGTTCAGTACTAGACTGCGCGTACAGTGGGAAAGCTGTTGAATATAAGGATTCCAGATGCTTAAAAACATGCGGCGTCGACGTGGGGAGCCTCGGGAGGCCAAGCCCTCCATTGTCATCATAGAGTGAAAGTGGTTTCTCCAGACCCAAAAGGACGGTGCATCAGAAGACCTCCAAACCAACAGAATGATTTTCTTCCCCACTAAACTAGCTTTTTGTAACTGCAAGCGTGAGCCAGGATCTCGAATTCTAATGGGGGAGATACAACCGAATAAAAGCCACATGAGGGAAATGGGAAAAGCCACATCCGGTAAATCTGCCATGTAATCTGCCACCCTATGCCAAAATCTATGAATAGGAGCACAAGTCCAAAAGACATGAGACATAGTACCCTCGGTCCGATTACATCGAACACAAGTAGGCGAGGGGGCAATGGTCAATCTATAGGCCAGTTGGGTAGAGACATTTGCCCAGCATAAGAATTTAAATTGCAGCTCCCGGTAATACATGTTGGTTGAGATCCTGATGATACGCCGAAGGCATACATGCAAAATAATGCTTGTAATGTGAAAATCCCCATCCCGGTTCCAATGAGTTACCAAACAAGAATAAGTATCCACCCAAGCCCGTTGTTGCAGGGCTTTATAGTAAACAGATAAGGAAGGAACGTTAGCATGGTCAAAGTGAAATATACTGTCTAAAGTTGTAAACATCGCAGAATCCTTCGTGATACTATGATGGCACATGTTTAATTTGTAATCTATAACACTCATATTTACATTTCTGTGCCTTGCTGTAAACCGTTGTGATGGTTATCTAACTTAACGACTGTATAGAAGAGTTTTTAAATAAATAAATAAAATAAATAAATATCAGGTAGGGCACCCACATAGTGGCACATCTGCAGATAGGAAAAAGTGTGCCTAACCCCTAAATTATAGAGACTGCAAAACTCCGTGAACTGTAAAACCACACCCTCCCATGTTAGTAATTGACCTAAGTATGTAATTCCCCATGTTTCTCACTCCCGAAATACACCAGACTGTGAACCCGGGGGAAACTCAGCACTGCCTATGACCAGGAGAAAGTAAGCACACACCCTTGAAATTTGTAAAGATTTAGAAAGGCGTATCCAGGTCTGCCGCACAGTCTAATAAGCGCTGTGCGAGTTTAAAAAGAGGGGAGGTGACATAGTCCTGCTTGTAAAACATAGGAGGGGGCTAATGGGGACATTAGTGCATGATCCGCCAACAGTGAAGCATGAGTCAAATTCCCCAAAAGGGACTCAGATTGCAGGCTAGATTGTAAAGGGCAAGGTCAGGTACTCCTAAGCCCCCTGCTCCCCAACTATTCTTCAATCACTTAAGGGGAAGTCTTGGCTTCCCACCCCGCCACACAAAGCATCGCAGGGTGCTATCCAGATCATCAAGGTCCCTCTTCCTCACCAACAAGGGCAAGTTTTGCATAAGGTATAGCCATTTTGGGAGAATGGTCATCTTAATAGTGTGAAGGGGTAGAGACCGCTAGTTGGTTAAAGTATCTCACATCTAAAAAGATTAGAGATAGTTGAAAATGCATTAAGAGCATATAATCTCCGTATAATAAGTTTCCCAGAAATAAATTCTATCTCTCCACTAGAGCTATTTAAAGTTTACATGAAAAATAACTTGAAAATTCCTGATCAAGCTTTGCCAGTGGTTACAAAGGCTTTTTATTTACAACAACAATTTAATCAAGACCAAGAACAAATTCCTTCTTTAAATGTAATGAATATTTTGGAAATGTCTACTGATTATGGGGTTAATCAAAGGAGACCTCTACTGGTGTTGTTTGCATTTCTCACGAAGAGAAATCACGTAATGCGTCTATTTTTTAGAAATCGACAAATTCCTTTTTATGGAAGTCCCATTTGGATTTACCCCGACGTGATTAAAACCACCCAAACCCGTAGGAAGGATTTCCTTTCTCTGCGACCAGATGTCTTGAAGTTAGAAGCTAAGTTCTCGTTGAAATAGCCCTGCAAAGCATGCATCAGATACTTAAATGTGAATTATATATTCCTAGAACCAGATCAATTGAAGTTGTTCTTGGCTGGAAGATCCCCCATGGATACTCCAACAGATCCGGTTTAAAGAAAATGAAGCAGTACCCTAGGCGTGTCTATTTTCCTAGTTATATTATGTTTAAAGTTTTTTGATGAGATTTGCTCCTTCTGCCTCCTAATTACTATTTTTTGTTCTTATAATTTAAATGTCCATATATATATATATATATATATATATATATATATATATATATATATATATGTGTGATGTTAAATATGTATATTTAAGAATAATATACCTTGTTAGGACAATGAATTTTCTCTAAGGAGTATTTCCTGGTATAATTGTTCAAAATTGAAAAATAAAGAATTAAAAAAAAAAAAGTATCCCGTGTCTGACGGAGTAATCGGGGTACATTCACTTGGTATACTAGTTTTGGATCCAATGGGATGAACACTCCCAAATAACGAAGACTGTCTCTCGCCCATTGCAAAGGAAAAGGATCCCACCTTTGGTCCCGCAGAGTAGGCAGGAAAGCTAATGCAGAGGACTTAGACTCATTTAATTGCAACCCTGAAAAGGCCCCAAAAGTCCCAATCAGTCTCAAGAGCGGAGTCAAGGAGGAGTGAGGGTTAATAGTAAAAACTAATAAATCGTCTGCAAAGGCGACACACTTGAATATACTAGAGCCCATGCGAATGCCTCGAATTTCTGGGGTATTGTTTATAGTGAGCAGCAGAGGTTCCAATTGTAAGATGAATAACAATGGGGAAATAGGGGCAGCCCTGTCTAGTACCCCATGTTACAGGAAAGGGCTCTGATTGTGTTCCGTTGGCTAGAATGATAGCCTGTGGAGCAGCGTACAGTAATTAGATAGCCTGAAGGAAAAAGCCCTCAAATCCTAGTCTTTGCAACACATTGAATAAATAATTACACTCCACCCTATCAAATGCTTTCTCAGCATCAAAACTAATGGCTAGGTAGGGATGGGACATCTGTTGGCTCATTGTCATTGCTGTTAATACTCTGCTTTTGTTGGCAAGGGCATATTGCTGGCGCACAAAGCCAACCTGATGGTTCCCAATAAGGGCAGGAAGGAGGACCGCCATTCTCTCCGCCAATATCTTAGCCAGTAGTTTCTGGTCATAGTTAAGTAAAGATATCAGGCAATAAGATTCCGGTAACATGGGATCCTTATCAGCCTTGGGTATTAAGGTAATATTCGCCAGATTGGTATGTTCTGGAAAGAAACCTTGGTCTACCAAAGCTGTGAACATCAAGGCCAGTGGTTTGGGTATCTGCCTCTCTAACAATTTAAAGAACTCTGCTGTAAACCCATTGGGTCCTGGGGCCTTAAAATTCTTAGAGTGGTGAATAGTGAAGCATACTTCTGTCTCTGAAATAGGCGCGTTCAACATATCACGCTGGTCCTTAGTTAAACAGGGAAGGGAGAGGTGTTCACAAAACTGTTGGCAAGTGTCAGGGTTCCATCCCTTGGATGCAAAGAGAGTTGAGTAGAAGTCTTTAAAACAGCGTAAGATGGAAGGGGTGTCTCTTACCACCTCAGTGTGGGATTTGCACAGTGCCGGGATAAATCTACTCATCCTGGAGGACTTAATGAGTTTGGACATCATCATGCTGAGAGAAATAAGCAGCACATGTTTCATCTGTTTCCAATCTGGTCAATTGAGCTCTGGCCTTACGCACCTGAGAACTTAATGTCAGGATACGTTGATTCAGGACTTTCTGGCGCTGAGAGACATAGGAAATTATTTCACCACTCAACACCGCTTTAGCAGTGTTCCAACACAGAATAGGTTGGGTTTCATGAATTTGATTAAAAGCTACATAGTCAGCCCATTTAGCCTTGACAAAATCCTTAAATTTCTCATCTTGAACTAAGAAATATGGGTATCGCCAAATTTTTGGGAAGGCGGTTTGAGGTATGAAACCTATGTCTACTCATACCGGGGCCTGGTCAGATATCACAATATTATCAATTCCAGCATCCAACACGCGGTGAAAAACATGGTCACTCATGAGAAAATAATCAATCCGCGAAAAAGACGTATGAGCCCGGGAAACATGTGTGAAATCATGTTCGGTAGGGTGAAGGGTTCGCCAAATGTCCAGCAAATGCAGGTTAGATTCTAGCATTGAGGGACCCCTACCCATGCCTGACTCCTGTCTGCGGTTCTGGGATGCGTCCACTTGAGGGTCTAGAATGGTGTTCAAATCCCCCCTACTATCAAAATATCAGTTAAATAGGGAAGCAAATGAGTGTGCAGGCCTCTGAAAAAACGGGGATCATAAGTATTGGGCGCATAAAAGTTACAGAGCACTACTGTGTGATGAAAAAGCTCAGTAACCAGGATAAGGTAGCAGCCATGGGGATCCTTTATTTCCTTGCACATTTTAACAGGGAGCTGCTTATTAAATAAAATTGCAACCCTGGTTGATTTAGAGGTAGCGGAAGCAAACTTTACCTCCCCCACCCAAGTACGACGGAGTTTTGCATGTTCTATATTAGTAAGATGGGTTTCTTGTAGAAAGGCCACCGCTGCAGACTTTCTTCAAAAGAGAAAGCACTTTACAGTGCTTGATAGGGGAATTAAGACTGCAAACGTTCCAGGAAATAAACTGGGTGGAATTACTCATACCACCAGAGAAAAAAATACCATGGGGTCCAAAATCGTATCATTCCGGTAGAAACCCTCCCAGCTGAGGTCTCCACTAAAACCATTGCAATCCAGTGTGATCTAGCATGCACACTGCAAACCCTCAACAAACCCATCTCACCTGTCTGTCCACCTTTGTCCAGAGTGTAATTCACCCCCTTCCTTATCCCTAAGCCCCAACCCTCTCCTACCCCCATCCCCCGCAACCCTTCCCTGTCCCCCCTACCCACCCACTCCAGTCCCCCACTCCCCTCCCAACTCCCCCTGTCCCCCTCCCCTCTTTTCATCTAATCCCCCATTCTATCTTGCCTCCAACTAAGGAGGACACGGAGATCCAGTATTGATGTGTCTGGAATCCCACTCTTACGGTAACTAAGACTAACCGCGTCAAAGTGAAAACAGTAAGGCCATTTCAGAATGAAATATGAATTATAAGGATTATCTTTGAGAATAAAAACAAACCACCCTTCCACAGGTATGTATCCACAGTCTGCAATCCTAGCTCTCACAGGGGGGCAAAGGATAAGAGCACTGTAATCTATGTTCATATGGAAGGGAAACCCCGCAATGTAAAATGATGAGCAGGTATGTCATGTCCATAAGAAGGAAACATAGAACATTTATAAAAACTACAAACAACTGTAGCTTGGCCCTACACAAAATGCATAGAAAAGTCCCCCACACAACATATGTAACCCCATTAGCAAAGTCCAGTGATTATTTTGATAAGCAAAGATGAAACACTCATGCAGGATCTATACCACCATGCTGTGGAGAACGGGACGCATTAGGCTAAGCAGAACATTTAAAGAAAAGAGAATTCAACCTGGCCAGTATGAGAGAAAATATTGCCCAGCAACTGTAAATGGCAACAGTCCAGAGAGACATGGGCTCATTCAAAGTATAATCCATATGGACCTGCGTAGGTAAATGTCATCTACATTAAAAAAAAAAAAAAACATCCCAAAGATTGTGAAAACCAGAGCCCTTAATAGGAAAAAAATTGTCATACTAAATCCATGGTAGCATGATGGCCAGAGTGGCAAGAAGACAATCAGAGTTTAGAGGCCTCTGTCGGCCAAACCGGGTCATTTGTCCATTTTATCCACAAAGGCCTGTGCCGTCTCCGGGTTCTCAAGGATGTGCAGCTTGTCCGCGTGCCAAATCCGCAGCCGCACTGGGAACAGCAAGGAAAATGTAATTCCTCTATTGTGCAATGTTGTGCAGAGGGGGGTGAAGCCCCGCCAGGCTGCCGACACCGAAAAATCCTGAAATACCCGGATAGGATTGCCTTGGTATTGGACTATTGATTTAGCCCACGTAGCATGCCATATTTCAGACTTGTGCGCTGAATTTAAAATTTTTGCCATGACCAGTCTCGAGCCCCCCGATCCTGTATTCCTTACTCCAAGCCTGTGAGCACGCTCTATAACAAGTTTCCCTTGTAAGTGAGGGAGAGTCAGCACCTCAGAAAGCCAGTCTGTTAATAGCCTGCACAGGGATCTCTCCTCAATATCCTCGGGGGATCCCATGAACCTAAGGTTATCACGCTGAGCTCTGATTTCAAGCTCATCCACCTTGCTGTGGATGATTGCAAACGTTTGTCCCTGGCAGCCATGCTTGCACTACATGCAGCCGCGCCATCTTCCAGCCCCGAGATCCGCGTTTCAGCCTGCTCTAAGCGGGTCTGTAAGGTGGATAGTTGGTCTCTTACCTCCCCCAATTGTGCCGTGATTTGAGTCCACTTCTCATCCAATGCCTCTCGAATTGCCTCTTTAATATCTGCGATTGTTACCGCCGAGGGAGAGGGAGGGGAGTCACTATCACTGGCGGCCGCCATCTTGGAATCGAGTGCTCTCGGTTTTTCTTTGTCCCTTTTTCCTCCCTTCACGGACATCACAGGCGTGGATTTTGGCAGAGATTGGGTTGCCGACATAAACTCTGTCCCCTACAGTGGACGAATTTGGGTTTCAAGAACTAGATGCGGTCCGATGAGCCACGATGGGCAGAGTGGGTCCCGGAGCCAGAAAGAATGCGTCCCACCGGCTCAGCACATCATGTGATCTCCAAGGGTAGATTTTTAAAGTTGCACGAGCGCGTTCATGTGCATGCACTAGGCGACACGCACACATCGACATGCAATTTTATAACATGCGCGCGCATATTATAAAATTGGGAGGCAATGCATGCAAGGGGGTGCACAATTGTGCACCTTGCGCGCACTGAGCCTGTGTCAAGCTGGGCTGCCTTCCCCGTTCCCTCCCAGGCCACTCCAAAATCGAAGCAGTCTCGGAGGGAACTTCCCTTCCCTCCCCCGCCCTTTCCCCCCTACCTTTTTCTTTTGTTTTCTTTTATTTCAAAACTTACTTCAGCCCTGGGGCTGAAGTAAGTTGCGCGTGCCGGCTGTCTGCCGGCGCGCGATCCCCAGTACAAGGCAAATGGCCGCTGTGCCGGGAGCCTCTGACCCTGCCCTGCCCCTGGACTGCCCCGCCCTGCCCCCTCCTCGCCCCTTTTTGCAAGCCCCAGGACTTACACGTGTCCCAGGGCTTTACGTGCATCGCTGGGCCTTTTGAAAATAGGCCCGGCGTGCGTATGACCGGTTATGCACGTAAATCCTCTGGATTTACGTGCATAACTTTTTGAAAATCCAGCCCAAAATGAATTGTGCCACTATTCTATCTGTTATCCGAAAGTAAACTTTGATATGGACACCACTTTGGGATCTGGAGCAGATTTTGCACCATGAGTCCACAGTGTGAGTTTTCTTATGGGGTACTCTTCTCCCAGGAGTACATGGACTTACAAGAGACACCCTTAGTGCTCGGGGTCTTGAAAGGAAACTTTCCTCCCAATCAACAAATGACTCACACCTTGGGGGCACAAGAAGAGATGGTATCTACAGCTACCCAAAGAACTTTTAAATTGTTTTACGGCCCCACCTATGCAGGACAGGCACACCTGGGTGGGGTTACATATACAAATCACACACAGGCCGATACAGTACAGTGCTCCGATGGAGCGCACTGTTAGCCTGCTATTGGACGCGCATTTTCCCTTACCCCTTATTCAGTAAGGGGAGGAAAATTTGCGTCCAACCCGAGGCACCTAATAGCGCCTTCAACATGCAAATGCATGTTGATGACCCTATTAGGTATGCGCGCAGGATACCGGGAAAGTTCACAGAAAAGCAGTAAAAACTGCTTTTCTGTGCACCCTCCGACTTAATATCATAGCGATATTAAGTCGGAGGTCCCGAAAAAAAAAAAAAGTAAAAAAAAAAAAAAATTTGAATTCGGCCCGCGGCTGTCGGGCCGAAAACCGGATTCTCAATTTTGCCGGCATCCGGTTTCCGAGCCCGTGGGTGTCAGCAGGTTTGAGAACCGACGCCGGCAGAATTGAGCGTCGGCTGTCAAACCCACTGACAGCCGCCGCTCCTGTCAAAAAGGAGGCGCTAGGGACGCGCTAGTGTCCCTAGCGCCTCCTTTTACCCGGATCTACCGCCGGACCTAATTTAAATACTGAATCGCGCGCACTGGCGAGTGGCACGCACCGGCGAGTGGCCGGTGCGCGCGCCGGGAGAGTGGGTGTTCGCCCGCTCTCCCGCAGACTTTACTCTATCGGCCCGACAATGATCTTTTTCTTTTAAAGTGGCAGATAACAGAAAATAATGAAAAGTATGAAACTGAAGAGGATACCCCCCCCCCCAAAAAAAAAAACAAAAAACAAAAAACAAACCTGTAGAGAAATTAGAGAATTCTGGAACTTGTTCTCTATGTAAAATAAAGTAAAAGATATCACATATGGAACAAAAAATGTTGAAAGAAACTGCAGCAGATATTGTGTCCAATTCCATGATAATGTAGTGGCATCACTTTCAAAATAAATTTTCAGTGTGTGTCATTCTCTTGTAAAAAACAGGTGACGATGCTAAAGATGATGCAGAGCCAACTGCTAAACTTCTACATTTATCAAGACCAAATGAACAAGTGAAAAATATATTGTGATGTGTTATACATGACCAGAGAACCTGGAAGTGTGGTGCCAACCTTTTGCACATCCATGAACAGATTCAAGCTAAGGAGTTCCTTAATGCAAAAAAACAAAAAAAAAAAGATGATATCTTCATGAGAGTTATTATAATGGAGCCCTCCTGTGATGTATATGCAGCTGAAATAGCATGAGTTCCTGTCTTTTGAGATATCACCATTCAACCATCAATAAGAAATCTAAAAGCTATCAGAAAAAAACAACATGATTTTGTGGAGGAAGTATTCCTAACACTTCTTCAAAATATTGATTTCCAAAAAGTAGGATTCCTCTCTTGAGAATGTGTGACTACAGGAATGCTCTCTCAACTGATAAAAACTGCAGCTGTAACTAATTTAAAGATAAAATTTCATTTTCAAACCCTGGAGGCAAAATTAATCAATAATGGTATTTTCAATATCCCTGGATCTCAGCGAGCTGGAGACAATATTTGGTCATTCAACACAGTTACAAATTGTGCAGAAATCCTACAGCTTGAATGGGAGGGTATGATTTTAGAACAGATGACAGTTTTTGTGATAATGGCCTCCACACTTCTGGTTGTGTTTCAATCAAATAAACCATAATCTTGGTAACAATTTTCTCATGCATTTTTGCCTTCCCATAAATCATCATCTTTCCAGAGAAGGAAGTGCAAGTTTTTCAATTCTGTATAATCTAATGCACAACAGGAAAGAAAAACATCTTTTCAATTAAGTTTAACTCAGCTTGTACACAAAATCAGCTGATCAAAGTTACGTATTAATATGGTTAACCATTTATGCTTTTGCAAGCAAAATTAAATTGCTTGCAAAGCAAGAATAAATCTGATGGAAAGTCAATTTATGGGCAGTATGAGCACAATCAAATAGTTTGAACTAACTTTTGCATCTTATCAACAGGCAAAGGAGATATAACACATAATCTGAAACTAACTCAGTCCCTAAAAATGTGAACACTGTAGAAGGACCAGTTAATTTTTCTGCAGCTAAAGGAATTCCCATTTCCTTAGCCAGCCTCTCAAATGTGACCACTAGATAACTGTTACGGAAATCTCAGTTTAGTGGACCCTTGGGCCGACCTGCAGGAGACTGGGAAAGATGGTCACTGTCTCTACTATGGGGCAGGCCGGGAGGCAGATGGACAAGCTGGACGTAGAGGTGCTCTTCACCCTGGAAGCTGGTACTCCCACGGGAGGAGCCCGTAGGAGCCCAACCGCTGGGACTTAGGTGGCTTCACCCTTGGAAGCCGAAGTCCCCCCAGGAGGAGCCCGTAGGGGTCCGGCCGCTGGGACTTAGGCGGTAGTGGATCAGGATTGGGAACTGGAACCAGACTAGGACAGTAGGTCAGTACTGTAATGGGGCTCGGGTTCTGGAACCAGGCAGGAACTGTAGCAAGCTCGGGTACTGGAACCAGGCAGGAACTGTAGCAGGCAAGCAGGAACCAAGCAGGAACTGTAGCTGGCAAGCAGGAATGGAGCAATTAGGAAGGCAGGTCGCTCTGGGGCACAACACAACAGGAAACCAGGATGTAAGCCCATTGCAAGGCAAAGACTGAGTGACCGCGGCTGGCTTATCAAGGCCGCAGCGTCTGACGTCAGGAATTGGGCGGAGTCACCACTGGCGGGAAATGGCCTAGAAAAGCGCCCAAGTGGAGCGCGCACGTGCCTAGAGACAGGGCATCTATGGAAGGCTTCCCGGTGGCGTGGCCCTCGCCAGAATGCCGCCGAACAGGCCACGAACTAGGCCAGCGAAAGCGAGGACAGGTCCAGGAGCATGGAAGTAAGGGTCTGGTCGCGGCACTCGCGGCCAGAACCGCAACAGATAATGACAATCATTCAAATGAAACAGATCTACAAAAAGAAAATCATTCAGATAATGAATTATGTTATAAAAACCAGTTGCCTATGCAACTACCAAATGAAAAAAGGTAGAAAAGGCACCAGCGAGCATAGGCATTCTTTTACTCAAAAAAGTATTGAGAATTAAATTTGAACCCCAAAAGAAGGAAGGAATCTGGATGAATTAGTGAAAGATCAAAAGCTTCTATGTCTGTCTTAGATATCATTGAACATTTCCCACAGTGCTTAAGAAGTGCTGTAGTTTAATTGAAAGAGGCATTTTGTGCTGCGCACTGAGCAGGGTGCAGAAAATCATTAGCACTTCTTCCTAAAGGAACTATGTGAATAAGACAAAGTTTACCCACCTCTTCTTTAGGAAATTAACCCAAAAGAAACATGAGGGGGTATAAGAAAAGGGTCAGCTATTCTTTCTAGAGCTAGTTCATTATTCAGTTTTTCTAAACTAGGATACAGTCTAGGGATGTCAGGGATAAATGAAGAAAGCCAAAGGTAAGTAAAAGTATTCAGGTAAGTGAATCCTTAAACATTTAAAAAGAAATGTGAAAAAAAGAGAAACATCTGGAAAGCTATGTACACTAATAATATGTGAAATAAAGTCTCAGATCTCAAGGTAATGATGGAAGAAGCTGACTTGGATGCAGTAGTCATCATGGAGATGTAAAACACAGAAGATCATGACTGGAATATTGTTATACAGGGCTCAATCTATTCAGGATGAACAGGATAAGGAGAAAGGGAGGAGCAGTGGTAATACATAAATATATATAAAAAATAACATTATAACTGATGTGCAGGGCTTACAAGTTAAGGAGGATGCATTGTGGGTTAATCTGGAAAGAGGGAGTGGAACATCTATTTATATTAATGTGATCATACAGACCTCAATTGCAGACAAAAGAAATGGATAGAGTTTAATAGAGGATTTTCACAAAATTGCTATGAAAGTTGAGGCATTATTGCTAATTGACCTCAACCTGTCAGATGCTGAAATCGGACATCCTAGCTACAGTGTCATCTAGAAGCAGGAAGAGCATGGATTCTCTGCATGGAGAAATGTTCTGTCAACTGGTTACAGAATCCACATGAGAGGGGGCTATACTAGACCTGATGCTTACCAATGGGGACAGTGTTTCTGATCTTTAAGTGGATGATTATCTGGGAACCAGCGATCACCAGATGGTGTGGTTCAGTATTAGATCACAGGAGATGAAAGTTCATACAAATGCGAGAGTCCTAGACTTCACGAAAACTAACTTTTCTAAAATGTGTGAGTACCTCAAAGAGTTGTTAACTGGATGGGAAAATCTAGGAGAAGTAGATGAGCAATGGGCAAAACCAAAAGAAAATATTGTAAGGGCAGCTATCCTTTTCTTAGGAAAGTAAATAAAGGTAAGAGAAAATAGAAGCGACTATGGTTTTCAAAAGAAAAAAAGATTAGCATTCATAAACTACAAGAGATCGCAGAAGAAGAAGACAGTCAATAGGGATGTGAATCGTGTGCCCGATCGTTTTAACGATCGGGTTCGGCTGGGGGGGGGGGGAAATCTGATCGTTAGAGATGTGAATTGGGATCGGTTCCGATTCCAATTCACATCACTAATTTTTTTAGTGAGGCCCGCGCCGATAAAAAAAAACCCACCCCGACCCTTTAAAATTACCCCCTTAGCCTCCCCCACTCTCCCAACCCCCCCCCAAAACTTTTTACACATACCTGGTGGTCCAGGGGGGCCACGGGGAGCGATCTCCCATTCCCAGGCCATCAGCTGCGCTAAAAAAAAATGGCGCCGATGGCCCTTTGCCCTTACCATGTGACAGGGTATCCGTGCCATTGGCCAGTCCCTGTCACATGGTAGGAGCACTGGATGGCCGGCACCATCTTTAAATGGCACGGATACCCTGTCACATGGTAAGGGCAAAGGGCCATCGGCGCCATCTTTATGAGTGGCAGCCGATGGCCCGAGAGCGGGAGATCGCTCCCCGCACCCCCCCCCCCCCGGACCACCAGGTAATTTTAAAAGGTTTTGGGGGGGGGGGTCGGGAGGGTGGGGGAGGCTAAAGGGGTCAGTTTAAAGGGTCGGGTGGGTTTTTTTTTATCGGGCCATCGGCGCCATTTATATTAGTGGCAGCCAAAATAGCGCCGATGGCCCGAGAGCGGGAGATCGCGCCGGGACCCCACCCCACTGGACCACCAGGTAATTTAACATTTTGGGGGGTTCGGGAGGGTGGGGGAGGGTAAGGGATTGGTTTTAAAGGGTCGGGGTGGGTTTAGGGGTTGTTTTGGTGTGCTGATTTTCCCGCCCTCCCCCCAAATAATTCCCGTGCCCGATTTAACGATTTTTGACGATAAATCGGGGGAATTTGTATTGTATCGCGCACTCTAATGATTTTTGACGATTTTTTTAAATCGTCAAAAAACGATTCACGTCCCTAACAGTCAACAGTATCTGAAAAAACTAAGAGAAGCTAGAAAAATACTTAGGAAAGTAGAGATTCAAATGGAAGAAAAATAGCCAATATTGTAAAACTGTGAACATGACTTTTGTTACATATGTTAATGACAGAAAGAAATATATATTACCGTAATATGATACAGACATATGTCTTCTGTAAAGGTTTCACCTGCTGCACAGCCTCCCCTCCACCAGGGGTCTTCAGTGAGACCCACTGCCAGCTGCACAGGTCATCACTTTCCTAATCATCTAATGCCTCAGGCCCAGCCCTACTT
Organism: Rhinatrema bivittatum; assembly: GCF_901001135.1. NCBI lineage: Eukaryota > Metazoa > Chordata > Amphibia > Gymnophiona > Rhinatrematidae > Rhinatrema > Rhinatrema bivittatum. The sequence goes on from NC_042616.1 coordinate 190,324,632, forward strand.
AATCCAGCCTGTCCAGTCCCTAACAGCTTCTTCATTGAGACACCGCGGCTCTCTGACCTGGCCAGCCTTACCTTGTTATTCTGTCTTGCCTTGTGGCCCCTCTTGGTCTCTTACCTTGCTCTGTGGCCTCTCTTATCCTCTTGCCTTATTTTGGGCCCTTCCAAACCTTCTGGCCTTGCTCTGTGGCCTCCCAGGCCTACCCACCATGTTCAGTGCCCTCTTGGGCTTTCCTACCTTACTTGTGGCCTCGGCCTGTTAGGTTCTCCTACCCTGCCTTATGCCCTGTTGGACTTTCCTGTTTATTGTTGCCTGTTTTGTCCAGTCCAGTCTCTGTCTGCACCCTGACCTTGTTCAGTTCTTGTTCTGTCTTGCACTGCCCAGTCCAGTCCCTTGTCTGTTTCCCAGATCTTGCCCTTGTCCTCTAGTCCCAGTCTATGTTCTACATCCAGCCCATAGACTGTGCTCTGCATCCAGCTCCCAGACTGTGCTTGAACCCATCTCCCAGTCGGTGCCTGGATCCAGCTCCCAATCAGTGTCTGGCTCCAGCTTCCAGTCTGTGCTTGACCTCAACTTCCAGTCTGTGCCTGACCCCGGCTCTCAGCCTGTACACAGATCCTACTTTGCGCCGGCATCATGATGTTTTCAAGAAAGCAAGCCCTACCAGCCCCCAGAACCAAAGGCTCATCCTACAGAGGATGGAACTGGTGAGGCAGAAGACTAGCTCCAGTCCTGCCCTGCGGTCCTGTCCTACTTCTGCAGGGATGTTGCCTGACTCCAGCTCACTACTCTGTGATATGTACTTTGTGTCTACAAGTAGCATGCTTACTAGGGAGCTAACTGAATATCATTTTATTTATTTATTATTTATATGCTACCTATACCTAGACTCTATACAGTGTACATGAAAACATACATAGATCAAAACAACCTTTTATTTTGTGTTCATAAAAATAATATCAATATTCAGATAGCCAAGAAGTGGGTAACTTATCTGGGTAAAACTATGCATGTAACTTTATCCATATATTCAGCAGAACTTACCCAGAAATTCTGTCACTAAATAAACCTAGATTAAGTTGCATGCATAACTTTACCCCGATAAATATAACAGGTATTTTTTCAATCAGACTAGCATGTATATCTTTAGCAAGAGGGCACTCAATATCTGGGTGCATTATCTAAAGTTTAGCTACCTTTTAATCCAGAAAAGTTTGTGTGCACAGATCTTGACTTTTGACCAGTTAACTCCAAAAGCTAAATAGACAAAACCTTTGAATATTAATCTCTATGTGAATACATCGTAGAATAGTTCAAATAAATGTTTAAGTAAATTGGTTAATATTGTAAGAATGGTTCTCAAGGTAAGATCATTCCAGAGACCTGTCGAGATAGTTGCAAGGAAAGGCCTTCCAGAAGAAGTAATGCAGACCAACAGTAACATAATTTAAGAAAGAAGTAAAAGTACAAAAATTCCCTATCCTTTTACAAGTAAATGAAACCTTGAGAGAAACTGGAGTCTAAGGCATTCAACACTACCCCACCCATGTTCTGCCTTTTTTTGTCCAGTGGGAGATTTTTGGGCATTGGCACTTGCTCACACAGCTGGCTGCCTTATAAAATCGGGTGGACACGTGCAAGTGCTAGACGCACGTCTATCTCCCACTTTTGGCACTCGTCCAGCTTTGAAAATTCATCTTTAATTTTTTATGACTATTAAGAAACACACACACACACACATGAATATCACTTTTTAAAAATAGTATTTTGCTTCTGTTTAAAAATAAATTGTTATACATCATGTAATTAAAAAATAATTGGAATCCGAAGATAGTGTAGGATTCTCATAATGTGTGGTATCATAACATTAAAATCATTGTACTGATTTCAGAAAATATTTTACAGAGGCTTTGATTAAGCCCATGGCAAGCATTATCCTTATAATTTGAAAAAAACTGAATAAAATTGAAACTTCATATTATCTAGTCAATTGGTCATTCATGTGAAATGTGAGTACAATTTCACCAACGGTTTCGCCTAGAAATCAATATAGAGTTAAAACAGTTTAATATTATGCAGGAGCTCTCAAAGAAGCACTGGGGAAAATAAAAATCAGTATTTGGATACACCTCCAGGCCTTTCCAGAGTGCAGTTGAGGGGAAGAGACAGCAGCAGGGAAACCTATTCAGCCTGATCCAATTTAGATATGCAAATTTTGTCTTGGGTGTCTGAAAGGAACATTATGGCACAATATAATTTGCACCTCAAGATCTAAGACACAGTGGAGCAAAAATACGTGTGCATTGTACACTTTCCCATGCTCCTTATTTGATCCAAAATATTGTTTCAGTCAAATGGTTCACACTTAAAATAATTAGTTATTGGCAAGAGAAAGCATATGAAATAAATCCGTTTATAAAGGTGGGACACTACAAAAATAAATAAATAAAGGCCACGTGATCATAGACAGATTAATGTCAGATAATTTGTGTGGAAGCTGAGATGGGATCAAGCCAGAAGTCTGAGTGAAGAGAGAAAACAATGTGCCTGAAGACCCTAAAATGAGCACAAGCCAACACATTTTAAATGCACGATTATGTGAATGCTCAGCTTGTTGGTTCGATTAGCTGTAATTCTCTGGGGTGCTAAGAAAGTAACATACGTAAACATGAACCTTTGATGAGTGGAGATAACAAAAGCCTGGGCTAATACTCACAGGTTGGACTTCTACCAAATCCTGGAGTAATAGAGAAACCAGAATAACGGTTGAATATACTCCATAGCAAAACCACAAAATGAGAGGGAACAATATTAGATTTATTTTCTACAATGAGTACAACGATGGGAACTGAACATGGAGATTGAGTGAGATTTCCATAATATAATAGTCTTCTTTAGCCTCATAGGAGGGCCAACAAGAGATACGCATTTTGCGTTTACTCCTAGGAAACCACATGGCAGTCAGTGATTGGAGTTCACGTCATGCTTCGTTGTTTAAATGCTGCTGTGTTTTTTTTCTGTTACTTGCAGAAATGCTGTCTCTAAAGAGAAGTTGAGATATCCCCCTGATGCAGAAGTTTACAAGGTTTTGAAACATGGAGCAGAGTTAGCCGCATAGGTTAGCCAGTTAACTTATGCTGCTAACTCTGCACGGTCAGCCCCATCACAGAGACACCTGGAGCACGCATGACTCGTGACCCTTTCTCTTCTTGTCAGGAGGGAGGCGTCTCGCGGATGGCTCCAGGCCACCCGCTTCACGTCCCCCTCCTCGGTTGCCAAGTGCTCAGCGGCTGAATATTGCCTCTGCTCCCTTGTTTTTCTTCAGAGAAAACTAAAATAGATTTTACCATAAGAGGTAGAATATCAAAGATATTGAAACATTTTATATAGAAAAAAAACCAGTGTGTTATATGAGATTGTGCTATTGTGGTTTGAATTACATGTTAATTGGTACAGAAATAATCTAAAAACAAAAATTGTAAAAGAAATTGTCTATATTGCAGAATAATTAGTCAACATTTCACTTCTGTCCAATTACACAGAACTGAATTCCTTAATTAAAAATGGTTAGAATGCAAAGGGACTGTTGTACCATGAGATGAAAACAACATTTGTATGGTGATACATCAAATTGTAATGATAGATCAAGATGCAGACTCTACAGCAGAGCTTTCCAAACTTTTCATGTTGGTGACACACTTTTTAGACAAACATAATTTCACGACACGGTAATTCAGTCTACTAGTAAACCAGAGGTTAAAGGTTAAACGAACAAAACATATTTCGACAATTTATGTATGTTTCCTTAAATATATACATAAATAAAATGTTTCATGACACAACCTATCTCATGAAAACCTTAAATTTATATTAAAAATATATATTCCAAGATTCATGTTATTGTTATAATTTATGAGAAACAATAATAAAACAAATTGTCTGTCCCCCACACAGTCATCTCTCTCCTCCCCCCAGCACATGTCTGGCCCCCACACACTCATATCTCTCCCCCTCAAGCACATGTCTGTCCCCCCAGCACGTTTGTCCCCCACTCACTCATCTCTCTCCCCTCAGCACATGTCTGGCCCCCACACTCATGTACCTCGTCTTTTTGATTGTTGCCAGTTAAGTGCTTCACTCCCTTCCATGATCACCAGACACTGCTGCTTGCAGTCAGTACTCCTCATGGCCAGGCCTCATCGGCAGCAGCAGCCAATGCAAGGATGGCTGGGCTCGTTCCACCCACCAAGCCCCCCCAAAAAACGCGATTGACAGCAAAAATCACCCAATAATAAGCAACCCATAAACTGAAAAAAAAAAGTGAATCTCTAGAAAAAAAAAAGCCCAAACTCGCATCAGAGTTGACCGGGCTTGCGCGACACACCTGCACACTGCAGGCGACACACTAACGTGTCCCGACACACAGTTTGGAAAGCTCTGCTCTACAGTATATATTGGCTCTTAGAAATAAGAAACAAGAGAGTTTTCAGTATATCATTAAGTATCCTTGAAGGCATGATGCTTAGTAACTGCAACCAAAGAAAAACATTTGCTAGAATATAAAAATTGGAAATTAATTACAGGGATTTAACTAATACTGTACAGTGTCTTGGATAGACTAGTGCTGTGAAATAGAACCATAGGGGTAGCTGGAGAGGTTAAAAATCAATGAAGCAATAAACAAAATTGGATTATATTCCTTAAAACAAGTTAAAGTCAATAAAGCCTAGATAACCCTTAATTAGCACATAAAGGGCCATTACTTATTATTACTGTAAGGACAATGGAAATGGAAAATCAAGAGGTGTTTAGAAATAAAAGAAGGCTGTCACCAAATGAATAGCTTCTCATCACTGTGGAGGAGGCCAACTCACTCCGCTAAATACTCCCTTAACAGTCCTTGAAGGTGAATACCTCCTAACATCCAATGTACTAACTTGGTTGTGGTAGTGCACCGAAACAAGGGCATTAATCGATTGTGCACATCCAAGCGTGCTGACTTAATATACATCCAAATGCTAAGATCAATGCTGATGAGGCCGCACTAAGTCATGCTCAGGTCCTAAGATATGTAAACTTTAAGAGGCTCCACAGCATTGCCAAAAACACGCCAAACTTTAAATTTAATAATTGGTGCAATAGGTAGGGAACAAGATGTGCAGTGAGGGGGAGGGGGAAGCAGAAAGGGATGTGGATATACGCAGCAGTCTGAGGTGCTATGAAATCTGACACAGGTGAAGAATGCCCGAGAGCTGAAGAGTGGAGTGGCAGCATAATGCAAACAAAGAAGACCAGCTACATAGGAGGCCGAAGAAGCATTCTGTTTAATTAGCCATTGAAGAGAGAGGAATCCTCAGTCCATGTGTAATGCTGAATCCAAACAGTGCATTTTCAAGTCAGATCTTGCTGTGTGCTTCAGGACTGCTAATAATTCAAGCAGGATTGCCTTAAGATGATACTTAATTGTGAAGTAAATCTTTTCTTCCTCATCTATACGGTCCCAAAGGCACCACCCATCTATTTGCTGGTGACAAGATAGAGAATTGCTCAGAAAGGAAATTCTGCATACATTTTTCCCTCAAAACCTAGCAGTAGAATGGACTCTGGAGAAATGAATGACAGACAGGTACAAGTCTCTTCAGTGTAGAAGCCTCACTGTAAAAGAGGGGATACCTTGAGAACAGCATACTTTTCAGAGAAAAAAATATTCCATAGAAAGTCTTTCTTTGTCTTGAAAGGTTGCAGACAATAAGAGAAGCTTAATTTGGAGGGTCAATATTGAAACAATTGTGAGATTAAGTTCTGGACTTATCTGGACAATCTTGGGGGTTTTGCATTTTCCACCACGTTGAACGACCTCTAACTTATCTGGTTGACCATATATCCAGACTAAAGTTAGCAAGATAAGTCAGAGGCATTCCAGAATCATTCTGGGGTGGAGTTACGTGAGCTGGATAACTAGCTAACTCTGACATAGCTGCATAACATATCAGTTAGGTCTGGTTGTACTAGAGAGGAGTCCTAAAGTTAGCCGATAGGTTTATCCAGCTAGCTAGGACATTATTTGGCTGTATTCAGCAGAGCTCCTAATCAGCACGGCTTCACTGAATATCCGCAATAATTTTGCTGCTAACCTTAGCCAGATACATTCTCTGTTCACTGCGCTGTGGAATATTGGCCTCATAGTGTTGAGGATTTTCATCTCTATTTATAGAAAGGGGAACAGATTTAAGGATGGTCAATGCATGTTATCTATCTAGTATTGCTGTTGAATCGAGGCATTTAAGATGTTGACAGCTACACTGGCAGCGAGGTTAAATACAGTGATCAGAGAGGCAGCACCTGAACAAGACTCATGAAAGGATGACATTGCATTAAAAATGTTCACAGGCTGCTTGCTACTCTTTGTAATAAACAAGAGGGAATTAATTAGGGATTTAGACACTGAAAAGGCATTTCAACAAAGTAATTTGGGATTATGTTTGGTGTTTTGGAAACTAAGAGAGACATCATAAATTGGATTAGACTACTGTATACTTCATCCCAAACAAGATTATTAGTAAATGGCATGAATCAGACACTTTTGAGTTAAGAGGAAAAACAAGACAAGGATACCCCTTATCTCTAGTTATCTTTATTTCCATACTTTAACCATTAGCAATAAAGTTGAGTAATTGAAAAGCACTGCAGGGAATATCTTTTGAGTGACAAGAGGTTAAGTTATGAATGCTTGCAGATGATATTTTATTATTTATAAGCAATGCATATGAAGATATTGAGGTTATTGTGCATATCTTTCCCAAACTGAGGTTTTTTTTCAGGATGAGTAGGGAATACATATTGATAAAATCAGAAGCTATGCCTTTGAGACATGTGATACAAGAAAATTGATAAGAAGAATTATATGAAACGTTGTCAGTAGTAGATATAAAAATAAAAGATTTCAGGAAGCCTATAGATGCTGGTAGAGTTCTACAGTATGAAAATGGGTTTTGGCGAATCAGCAAACTGTGTCAAATGCAAAACAAATGAAGGCACTATGGTTCATAATTTCTTGTTATGTCACCTAATGTTTTCCTTTTAGGATGATTTAATAATAGAAATCAAGAAAATGATAAGGGTGCAAATGCCTTTTCAAGGTACGATGTTACTTTTGGGGGATTTGGTCAATATAACCTGACCTTTCTAGGGGATTCAAAAGCTATGAGTAGAGACACCCTGGGTCTCCACTGTCCAGCAGGTCGCTAGCTAGGCTCTGTAGGATAGGGTGTTTGTAATTTGCAACCCATCCATGCGGGCACCGTCACAGGGGCTTGTCTGAATTGGTCAGCAGGATGTGCATGAGGAGCAGCAGGGCATTTTTGTGAGTAAGGAGAGAGTGTTGAAGTGTTCCCCATTTCTAGGCCCCCAGCCTGGTACCGGGGAAGTGGTTTCTGGCATTCTGAGCTGTCTGTTTTATCCTGAGTTGCAATTAGGGAGCTTTTTCCTTTTTGGTGCCTCACAACCTGAAACAGGGAAAGAGGTTTTTGTTTTGGAGCTCTGGAGTGTTGAGCTGAAGGAGAGTTGGTGATTGATACCTATTTTTGACTTCATAGCCTGATCCAAGGGAAGAGGCTCTGCCCTATGCCAGTATCCCATGATCTGGAAGGGATTGTCATTGTGGAGTGGAAGAATAGTGGAAAGAAGCTGGAGAAGAGCTATTTTGTTTTCGTGAGGGCCCATATTCAAAAGCCATTTAGATGGGTAAGGTAACAGTTATCTGTCTAAATGGCTTACCCAGCTATATTTATACATTATCCAGTTAAATTTTAGCTGGGTAACTAGTTACTGCAGCGCTGAATATACCCTGCTAGTTAGCTGGATATGTTTTTCTGGCTAACGAGCCGAGCCACACCATGGCAGAAAAGGGACACTGGTAATTTTTGCTTTTTGAGATCCTGTGCCTGTCTGAAAAGTATTTTCCCCTTCCTTTGGGAGATCAAGAAAAATGCTGTGACTCCCTCTTTCTAGCTAAGAAGGGAAAACAGTGACCTGATAGAGTACTAGAGTGAAGAAAAAAGTCGCATTTTTGCAGAGTTTTGTTCTTGAATTTTGGGAGGTATTCTTTGCTACCAGTTCCTGACCACAGAGAAGGAGACAGAAGATCCCAGCCCTACTGGGAGCCCACTCTCAATAACTCAAGTGGTGGAAGTTTTCCTAGTGTTTGCCTTCCAAAGGAATAACTGACTCATCTGTAATGCGTGAGAAAGAGGCACTTTTGGAATATTTCTTTTTGTATGAAGATAAATTGGACAATCTTTGTTATGAATTGGACTTTCAGTATTTTTGGTTAAAGTCATTTTTTTTTTAACACCCAACCAGAGCATCCAGCATCTTCATTCAACTTCAGAGGTGCTTAAAGCAAGTGTGAGTACTGTGAACAAGAAAGATCAAAGGAAATGAGAGACTGTGCATGGGTGTCCAACTCAGTGACCCCCAGCTCTGAATCCTTCACCCAGCCGGAATGAACCCTACTCCCTGGTGGCTTGGTGTGAACTGTGCTGGTGTGAATTGAGAGGAGACAAAGAGTAGGGAGCAGAAGTGTCCCCGGGGACTCCAGAGAGCCCCTGCTTTCTGGGAAGTCCCTAAAGAGGGGGGTTACAATAGGGTTTGCATTTGTTTAAAATAAATGGCCAATCCACAATGAATATGCCCCTTTTGTTTGATTCATTGGCCCCTGAAAACTAACGAGCACATCCCATGAATGAAGCATACGTCATTAATTTCATTTGTTTTCATTTTCCCTTAGAAAAGCATTGGCTGAATTGTAAAGAATAGAGCTTGCGTAGCTGAGGCTCATGCTGGGCATGTATGTGGGAGTCTCCATAGCAAGCTGCCCTAATGTCTATGACTCATGTCTGAGGTCTTAGAATAACCGGGATCTGTTGTCAAGGAAACCTGACTGACAAAGTAAGGGAACGTATCAGAGTGAAACATTTTTCTAAATCAACAAGTCACTGCCCTGTCTATTCTTCTTAGAGTATGTGCAGAGTGTTTCAGTTTACATTTCAATCAGTCTTCAATGGAGACACATGCTTATTCTCTTAGCTATTGAATTGAGCTCTATGATTACACTGGGGAGCCAATTTTAAATCCTACACGCGCAAGGTACATTTGTGCACGTTACCCAGTGCGCACAAATGTACACCCGATTTTATAACATGCATGTGCTGCCGCGCGCATGTTATAAAATCCAGGGTCGGCATATGCAAGGGGGTGCACACTTGTACACCTTGCACGCACCGAGCCCAACGGGAGCCCTGATGGCTTTCCCCGTTCCCTCCAAGGCCGCCTGAAATCCCTCCCTTCCCCTATCTAACCCACCCCCCAGCCCTACCTAAATCCCCCCTACCTTATTTCGCCGAGTTACGCCTGCCTCTGGCGTAACTCGGCAGGCGTAACCTGCCTCTGGCAGGTGTAACTTGCACGCGCCAGCCAGCTGCTGGTGTGCAAACCTCTGGCATGGCCACTGTGCCGGAGGACTCTGGACCACCCCCGGACTGTCGCCCCACTCCCAGACTGCCCATTTTTGAAAGCTCCGGAACATACACGCATCCCGGGGCTTGCGCGCACCACCGAGCCTATGCAAAAATAGGCTGAGCGCATACAGGGGTAGGTTTTTCGGTGGTTAGGCACATATATTACGCACGTAACCCTTTGAAAATCGACCCCTGAGTGATCTGAATCAACAGTGAAATTTTGTCAAGATTAGAAACATACCATCCTTTCTAAATCCTTTTCGCTGCTGTCACGCTGTGTTCATTTGCACAGGTTTTTACTTTTACATCTCACTGTCACTGCCACTGATCAAGAGGAAGGTTTTTGTATTCCAGCCCCTTCTTCCCTACTGGGGAAATGCAGGTTGCTGGGCTGCAATGATTTAATTTAATTTTAAACCTGTTGCTGTGAATCAGGTGTAGTTTTGGCACTAGTAGCTTAGCTGTGCCATACTTCACAAGATAGAGAGGCTGTCGGATCTGTGTTTACCAGTCAAGAGTTAGTGCATCCACAAAAAAGCAGTCTGTGCCAGTCACCACCACAGATATAGTCAGCCACTTTGTAGATTAGCTAATTGTTACTGCAATTAGTATACAACTGTGTTATGTACTACTCATGCACATAATCATATTAGAGCATTATACCATTCTTTGCATTTCCGTCTCTGTGTGCGTGCACTGTGCAACTAGTCAGCAGAGCAAATAATAGAATAGTACTGTAGTGTATTCGCTCTGTGTGTGTGTCAACATGGTACACACAGAGTGATCTCTTTAATCACACACATCCACTTCATTGAAAATAATAAAGATAAAAACCTGATTTGTGCATCATTTAAATCTGAAAGCAGATCTACAGTAATAAAATCCATCATGGTCAGGGAAATGTGAAGTCAGCGGCGGGTAGCAGCCCACAGGTTGTTGATAAGAGATTGTTTGCCACGCAACAGTGAGTCCTCAACTAAAACAGAGGGATTTTTTCTCAAATCCAAAAATGTCAGCAGGAGAGGCAGGCATTTCAAGCCGCAAGAAATTGAAATTTTGGGTAGGATATGACAGCACCATTTGTGTATCTGCCAGACCCTGTTGTATTAGAGGAGAGGGAAAGGCCAGGCAGTGGCACTAGCAGCCGAAGGGTACCAGTGCCTTTTGAAGTAGAAGTACAAGTGGTAAAAACTTAAAGTACCAGCAATTGCAATCTATTAGTGCAGCAGAGCATGTAAAAGCAGTTTTGTCATCTTCTTCCTTTGAATCAGAGGTTGAAGAATCTTCCTTTAAAGGACTTCCTGCAGCAGAGATGGGAGAGCTGAAGACTCTTTATTAGGAGGATTAGTCAGTACCTTGCCTAGTCTCCACATCACTGACAGAGGAGACAGAGGCAGAAGTTGATGTTGGTGAGAGAGAGCAGGCCACACTGACAGTGCAGAAACAGAGGATGAGAGAATCCTCTGCCTCAGTTTCTCAGGCTCCATCTATCTACACCACCACCACTCCAGTGCCAGCATCATCCACCCCCAAGGATGCAGACAGAAGCAAAGGATCACGAAAAAAATCTGTGATCTGGAGCCATTTAAAATGAGGGGAGAATCCATGCTTTGTGGGTTGTAACTATTGTGCGAAGGACATCAGCCAAGGGGGGCAACTGGCCCATGTAAGTAATTCTGGGATGGAGCATCAGCTGAAGAAGCAGCATCCCCTTCAATATGCAGCTGGGGATGCTACTAGCAGTAGCCAGGGGGCCCCTTCTGCAAGCCAGAGAACCCTATTTGAAAAGGGGATGAGTGTTTTGCAATCTGCTTCAAGCCTTAGGCTCTTTCTACCAGTCAGGTGACAGGCCAGAAGCAGCAATCCCCAGCTAAACCTAAGAAGAGATAGCTCACAATGGAGGAAATGGAATGCTGTTAAGTGGCACTATCATGGAGAAAGTTGCAGGCAGCATCCAAAGTGGTGACAAGGACTATTGGTGAGATTTGTTTTAAATATTTAAAAATTCAAAAATCAGATTTAAACATTTACATTGTATAATTACAAAATTATATACATTCTATACAGTATACTTCATGTTTAATGATGAATATTGATTTTATATGTGGGTGTATGTGTGATGAATGAGTGTGTTAGAGAGATTTTAATGTTAGATAGGTTATTGGTACATATGAATAAATGAATTTATTTGTTGAATAGGTCCTCTTCTTGTGTATGTTTTGCATTACTGTGACGAAGAGGTAGTTTGACTTTTGCTTTTTGACCCTTGTGTGACAATACCAACAGAATGACTGGCATCTCCCATGCCATTCTGCCTTAATGCTAGGCCTCTCATCCTACACATTCAGATCCTTGTGCCACTCAGCCTTGCTGCCATGCATAGATTTTAACCTTGAGATTCTTCACTTCTTTCTGCCACTGTACCTTCCTGTCATACTCCAGCTCTTACACTCTGAGGTCTTTTTGGCAATATGGGGTGCTGATGTGCACCTCTCCTGTGCTTTTGATATCTTGATATCATTCTTCCTGATTCTTGGTATCTATACTTTGGGATTTTTTTTCTTGCCACATTTCTGCCTCGTTCAGCCTTCATGATGCCTTAGGGTGCTGATGCCACTTTTGGTGCCACTTTGCCTCTTCTGATGCCATCACGTGTTCATGTCACTATTGCTGGTGTGTTCTTTTTCCACCTTGAGGTATTCTTCCTCTTGCTTCTTTGCTCCTCTCATGGTACTTTGGAGAATGCCTGCCAATGCTGAAAGCCTGGTATCCCTTTGCCCCTTTGCAGATCTATAGACTGGTATTATGCCACTTTTGATGCAACTTTCTCACAGTCTAGCTTCCAGTTCTTTCCCCCTTCTGATTATTTCTTCTCAATAGTTTTGTTAGAATTGATAAGAGAAACACGATTCTGGAGCCCAGAACAGTCTGCAATCCTTGCCCCATAGCTTTTAATGGCAAACAAATTAACTAATGGAATGAATAAACAATTTGGTTTTTTGTTTGGAAACTAATGAAACAAATATGGGTACCAAGAAAAAGAATTAACAAACCAAAACAATTTTTTTTCTTCTGCACATCCCTGGGTTACATTGCTGTTGATTCTGTTATTAGCACGTAATTGTGTATTGATTAAACGGACAGAGGTAACACCTCTGCCATTAAAGTTATGGAAAGACAAAATGGAGTATCTGATGGTGAGATAAAATGTTAAACTAGAATATCACAAGGTCGACAAGGCTTATGTAGAGGCATCAAAAATTTTTTATGGGCTTTTACCTGAGTTAAAGAAACAATTCTTTATTGAATTGCACTATTCACAAAAGTGGAAATGACAATGATCCATAAAATAATCAGATGTTTTACAATGTTTTACTTGGGATGGAAGGAATAAGTGTGGGAAGATATGATGAATGTGTGTGAAAGTATAACTTTTGGGGGCAAGAAGTTGGGCAATAAAATGAGAAAAATCTGCATGACAGTAACACTGGGATATTGCATAAACTGAATACTGAATTTACTCTGTTGGAGCCTGCTTGATAAATGAATGAATGTACAATATTATGCTGTGAGCTCATGCATTGTTTTGGTTTTTGTTCTACTATGCAAATAGAATTAAAACAAAAGACCAAAAATATTAAACCAATCCTTTAGTTGTTATGCACCTTTATCTAAAATAGAAGAAACCCAAAAAAGCAGATACTGATGGACATGCAAATGCTTATGAGCAATGTGGTCACAATGGGAAAGCATGCCAAGCTCCATCAGAGACAACAGTACAGACAGTCCACATACTTTAAGCCAACTCTCTGGGAAGACACAACATACAACTTCAGTGATAGTAGTGGTAAGAGACTCACAGAGACCAAAGTCAGTGACACACCTGTTGCTGTCAGTAATCACCACGGAGATAGCACTACCAGACTATTTCAAAATCTGGAACCTATTAACTTAAGAGGTAGAGTTCATCACATTGGTAGATTTTGGGCTTGATTAGGAAGTGGTAGAAAAAAGGTTGAGAAGACAGAAAAAAGACAGGAGGAGGATGAAGTTGGTTTTAGAATGCATAGGGATTTGGTTTTGCAAATACCTAATAGGGTGTATGCAATCCTTTCAAATGAATGAAAAAAGTACAAAGAATAAGGCCATGTTTGATTCTTTCCAGGCAGGCTCTGGACATGCTCTCGTCAGGCCCTGGCCAAGCCATCCCTGCCTGAGTACTCCTAATTCCAGCTCTCATCCCACTGCCCCTATCCTCTGCTCTGTCACCCCATTCCTCCCGTTCTTTTCCTTCCTTTAATTGCCTTCAGACACCATGGCCAGAGTGAGAGGGCTTCACTCTGGCCCTTACCATTCTTTTTGTTATGACCGTTGGCTGCGGCAGTCTGCAGCCGGGACCAAGTACTCACCCGCGGCATCGGGTTGGCTCCGAGGCTCCTGCAGGAGCAGGCAGACTCCTTCGGCGCTCTCCTCGCGGCCATGGACGCTGATGATGGCCGGCCGCAGGGCCCTGCATTGCCGGGATGACTCCTCCCCCTCCTGGCTGACTTAGAGCCATGTGCGCGGGCTGAAGATAAGATTTAAAGGGGCCATGACAGAAGTGGCTCCTTCCCGGGACTCCTCCCTCACCTCAGGTATTTAAGGCAAGGTCTGCCAAGGTGAAGAGTACTCCTCAGCAAAAGCAGATAGAGAATAACATGAGAGATGTCCCATCTTGTACCTCCTGGTCTGCCTTCAACCGCAGGCTCTACACCCAAGAATCCAGAGAGGGTGAGGGAATCCCATAAGACACCAGAGGTATGGAGGCATTTTTCTGTTCTGGAGATCCTGCATTTTTCAGAATCCATTCACTTTGAGAAGTCCATAAGTAGAAATACGCATCATCATCTGCAAAACCCAACACTTGATAATATTGTTTGCAGATGAAGCCACTGGTACTAGTCTGGGGGGCCTTGTTTCCTGATCAAAGCAGCAGCAACAGCGGGAAAAGGGGAAAATGGGGAAGAGAAAAGGAGAAGTCCATTTCCCAAGATGCCCACTGGCCCTTTCCTCTAGTGAGATGACAAATAAGTAGCCCTATGCCTGCATTAATGACAAGCCACCATGCAGCACATGGAGTATGTTACCGTAAGCAGGATCAAAGTTAGTTACATGGTACATCAAGGAAATGATTGCCTTGAATGACCAGGAGCTGGGAAGATCATGGAGAAAATGGAATTTAAGTGGATGCTTAGGAGCATATCCTGAAGCCCTCCAAGGATGCCACTGAATATCTCGGTTCCACAAAAAGTCATTCCCATAGTCAATATCCTGGAGGATAAATTAGAAGTTTTCTGGGAGAGACTGGCACCACAGATGTTGCTACTCATGGATTCTTGCAGCAAAAATTAGAAAAGATAGGATAAAAACCCTTATCGGAAAAAATACTTACATACCAACCATACTATCTGACACATGGGTGAAAGGGAATATTAATTACCCTCTGGTGCAACATTCTAATTTACTGGAAGGGTACACTGATGGCCAACATGCAAGAACAGGAGCACTAAAGGCAGAGGAGCAGTGGGAATGCAGTGCTGGAATAAGTGGGCACTCCGCACAGGAGTGTCAGCATGAGCAGCACCCTGTCAGCTATCACCATTATCAACCACCCCACCCTCTTTCATTGTCATCATAGAAAATAGTCTTCTGAAACACACCCTAGCTACAGTGGTTAGCATCAGAGATCATAATCCCCCCCCCCCCCACCCCCCGAGCACAGAGGCCCCTGCACACATTTTAGGTCATGAGCTATCTCACAGAGTTCACTGAAGACATGGCCACAGACCCATTGGAATACTGAGGCATACAAAGCCATTTCCCTGATGTACCATGTCCAAGGTGAACTAATGTTTCTGTTCCTGTGCACCAAGCCGTGAGTCTAGTGAATGGGTATTATCCACATCATTCGTGGCTGACACCAAAGTTGGTAGAAAAGTTTATCTTCACTAAAATAAAACCTTGCATTGCTAAGTTTCCTTGAATTTCCATGTGAGTGGCAGGAGAACTGAGTGCACAGATATAGTCAGTCATTGCCCACAGGTTTTACCTTCAACGCCTTGCTATGTTGTTGCCAGCTGCCACTCTTGATGCTGTTGTTTGTTTGGCTCTTTGCTCTACTATTGTATTACAGTTGCTGTCCTGCTTACTCCTCCTGACCTGCCTCTCTCTTGGTTATACTGAGGTCTTTTGTCCCTGAAAAAAAAAAAAACCAACCTGTAAACGAGGAATAACCTTCTCCTCCCACCCCACTCTCTGCTGGTTCAGCACCTTCCTGTGTCATTCTTGCCACTACTGATAGTGCCCTTTGTCCCTCTCATAATGCTTTGGGGTTCTTCATGCCACAGTGGTTGGTGCCCTTTTGCCCTTTTTTAGGAGCCATGGTGTGTTTTTGCCACTCTGGGTACTGCTTTGATCCTTTCACAGATCCTATGGTTGTTTGTTGATAGCTTTATTGGGGCTGCTTTCCCTAGCCCAGTGCCTTGGGTTATTGCCCCCGCTCTTTGTATCTTGGACTGCTCTACCCTCTGCTGCTGATGTCTGCCAGTACGTTTCTCTAAACTTGGCTAGAAAACCCTTATGTTAGAGCTAAGAATAGGATGCATTGCTTCCCCAATAATTTTAATGGAAAAATGAATGGCCGAGTAACTGCTATAAACAAATAATTTTTTTATTCTGAAAGCAATAAAAAATTACTGAACCAAATGAACTGAATGAACATTCCAAACCAACATTTATTTCCATGCATAGCCCTACGTCCCTGTAATATTCATAACATCCACTACATCTTTTCATTCAATGCCAAACTCTTTAGTGGTATCTTATTGATGTCTTCCTATCTTGAAAAAAATGTTCTGATTGGATTCTCTGCTTTCTTATTACATTCTCCTTCATTATGCCTCTATTTATCTGTTTTTTTCAAACTCCCTATTATTCCTTTTCTGCCATTCTGCCTCCCTTGGCTGCCAAAATAATCATCATTTCAAGTTATTAGTCTTCACTTTCAAAATTATGCATTGCCTAGTTCAATCTTATTTACTGTATCTACACTTGTCTTCTGCTTCTCCTCTCGATATTCTTACACTCAGTCTACATGCCTCACAATTCCATATACTAGATTAAGCCTCCTTGCACTTCCATGCTTTCTCTCATGCTGTCCTTCATATTTTAATCAATCTCCTTCTGAAGTTCAACTCCTATTCTGTCCACATTTTCTTCCCTCATAGATTAAAGGGGTAATTTTCAAAAGTATTTACACGCATGTAATGTAGCAATTTCCCAAAGCCCATTTATGTCCTTATTGTGCACTTACATGTGTGGAGCCTACTGAAAATTCAATGGCTTTACACATGTGAGGGAAGGTCCAGTCAGACAAATATGATTGTTTTTTATTATTTGGTGACTAGAGAATTGGATCAAGGAAGAGCAGTAGATGTGATTTTACTTGGATTTTAGCAAAGCTTTTGCTACGGTCCCACATAGGAGATTAATGAACAAAATAGAAGTTTGGGAGTGGGCAACCGAGGTAGTGGCATGGATTGCAAACTGATTGACTCACAGGAGACATAGAAACATAGAAATGATGGCAGAGAAGGACCAACGATCCATCCAGTTACACTCATACTTATCAGTTTCCCAGACCATCAAAGTCAGGGCCCTTGTTGGTTGCTGCTTGAGTCCAAGTTCCCAGTTACCTCTTGCTGTTGAAGCAGAGAGCAATGTTGGAGTTGCATAAAGAGTTACAGGCTTATTGTTAAGCGTGACCCCCTCATTCTACTGATTTATTTCCAATAGAAAAAGTTTGTTGCTGATTCTGCATCATTAAAACCTCTCAGTATCTGAAGGTCTGTATCATTTCTCCCCTGCACCTCCTCTCCTCCAAGGTGTACATATTCAGCCCCTTCAACTTCTCAAACATAAGTCAATTTTGATCGCCCTTCTCTGGATTGCCTCTATTCTGTCTCTGTCCCCTTTGCAATACAGTCTCTAGAACTGAACTCAGTACTCCAGGTGAAGTCTCACCAAGGACCAGTACAAGGGGATTTCTTACTAGGTTATTTCCTATTTCTTAACTAGTTATTCCTCCTCTCTATGCAGCCAAGCATTCTTCTGGCTTTAGCTATCGACTTGCCACATTGCTTCACATCTTCAGATTGCTAGACACCATCACCCAAAGGTCCCTCTCTTGCTCAGTGCACAACAGCCTTCACCCCCCCCCCCCCCCCCCCCCCATCACATATAGCTCTTTTGTATTACCAACCCCACACCACATGACTCTGCACTTCTTGCATTGAATCCCAGCTGCCATATCTTTGACCACTGTTCAAGCTTCCTTAAACCCGCGTCTTATTCTCTCTACTTCCTCTGGCATGTCCACTCTGCTGAAGATCTTAGTATCACCCACAAATAGGCAAACTTTACCTTCTATCCCTTCCACAATGTCACTCACAAAGATATTGAACAGAACCAGTCCCAACATTGATCCTTGTGGCACTCAGCTTAGCATTGCTGTCTCTTCAGAGAAGGTACCATCACATGCTGTCTTCTGTCCATCAACCAATTTGTAATCCATGCCATCACCCTTGGCGCTCACTCCCAAGCTTCTCATTTATTCACAAGCCTCCTATGCGGGACCGTATCAAAAGCTTTGCTGAACTCCAAGTAAATCACATCGAGCATGCTTCCTTGATCCAATTCTTTAGTCACTCAATCAAAACAAATCAGTGTTGTCTAACAGGACCTTCCCCTAGTGAATCCATGTTGCCTTGGGTCCAGCAATCATCTTGACTGAAGATAGTTCCCTATCCTATCCTTCAGCAGAGTTTCCATTAATTTTCACACCACCGAGGTGAGGCTAATCGGCATGTAGTTTCCAGTTTCCTCTCTGCTACCACTGTTGTGGTAGCAGAGAGGAACACTCTTCTCCAATCACTCGCACACATCCTGTTTCCAGGAATTTATTGAATAGGTCCTGTAGGGAACCCACCAGCACATCCTGAGCTCCCTCAATATTTTGGGGTTGAACCTTATCTGGTGCCCCCATGGTCTTATCCACTTTCAGGTTTCCTAGCTCTTCCCATACATTCTCTTCTGTAAATGGAGTTTCATCTATTCCATCTAAGGTCTTGTCAACCAGCAACAATCCTTCACCAGGGTCTTCTTTAATGAACACAGAAAGAAGTATTTGTTTAATATTTCCGCCATTTCTTCTCTCATCTCTCTTCACACATTGATCATTGTCACCTTCAATTTCACTATAACGACTTCGGACATTTCCCTTTCTCTGATATACCTGAAAAATGTTTTGTCACCTCTGTTTACCTCTTTGGTAATCCTTTCTTCTGCCTGACTTTTGCTTTATTGATTTCCTTGCTCCTTTTAGTTTGGCCTGCTGTTGTTCCACCTCTCTCATTTTTCCTCCCAGTCTTCTAGTTCTGCCTCCAAGTATGTCCCCATTTAGTCAAAGTCCATATTTTGAAATTCAAAACCTGGGTCTTCATGTGACTTCTCTGTATCCTATTTGCTATATCAAACCATACTATCTGATGATTACTAGTGCTGAGGTGGGCACCTACCCAGACATTAGAGACATTGTCCCCCGTTAGTGAGCACTAATTGAGTATCATATCTTCCCTTGTGGGTTCCATTACCATTTGTTTGAACAAAGCCCTTGCAGGGCATCACTCTCTCTCTACTTCTGGAAGATTCCACAGAAGGGATTCCCCCAGTCCCCAAATTAAAATCTCCAACAATCAACACTTCTCTCTTCTTTCTCACCTTCTGGATGTCTTCAACCAGATCTCTCTTGTTTTTCCATTTGAGTTGGAGGCCTGTAAACTACTCCAGTAGCAATGGAAGCACCATCATCTTTTTTTTAGGCTGGCCCATAATGCTTCTTATCTACCCCACCTTCCTTGCAGCTCAGTTGCTTGGATATTGATTTTGACATAAAGAGAGTAGTTCTCCCCCTTTCTGACTTTCTCTTTCCTTCCTTAACAAAGTTGATACCTGGTATGACCTAATAATTGAGAATCCATGAACCATGTCCTCTGTGATCGCAATAATGTCCAAGTCCACCCTCCACCATTAGAGCCCGCAGGTCTGGGATTTTGTTACCCAACTGCGAGCATTTGTAGTCATCAATTTCCAATTTTTCTCTCTGGTATGTTGCACTTCCTAGATACCTTTTCTGCTTTTTGAGCTGATTTTGTTAATTTCTCATCCCACTTTCTGTTTTGCTTGGGAGTGACCATTCAATTTCATTGCCCATTTCCTTGCCACTCCCATTCCTTTGGTTTAAAATGCCTGATAATATATGATTTGTTTTTCTCACTTAGCATCCTCCTTCCTCCTACAGACAAATGTAGGCTATCCCTTTCATAAAGCCTTTTACTGCTCCATACACAACTCCGGCCTCCAGTGTATCCAAAACTATTCTCTGTACAACCAGGGTTTGAGCCAGGAATTAAAATTATCTATATGGCATAGCTTCTCATTTCCCTTTCCATGAACAGTAATACTTCCAAAAAGGCAATAGTCTTTGCATTGTGTCTTATAATCTTCCTAGATTGTGGAAATCTTTTTGTACTTCATAGAAGCCATTTCTATTGAGGTAGTTGATCCCCAGATGGATGATAACACTGATACCAAATTTCCTACTTTCTTCTTCAATGACTTGGACTATCTGGTTTACATTTCTACTAGGTGAGGATCCTGGAAGGCATTTAAATGTTTGTGTCACCCTCAAAATGCACTCCCAAATTGGTTTCTCTGTTGATTGAGTCTCCCAGCAGAAGCAGCTTTCTTTTATGACAGTTACTAGAAGTAAAGGCTTTTTTTTTCCCTCAGCCTCAGAAAATAAGGCTAGATTGCACCCTGTTAAGTTTCAGTACAAAATCTGCCCCCTCCTAAAAATCAAGGCAGTGTGTAATGGTAAATGGAACCTACTCTAAAGAAAATGGTGTAAAAGTGGAGTGCCTCAGGGATTGGTTTTTGGGACCAGTTCTGTCAATATCTCTGTGAGCAACCATCTCGGAAGGGATAGAGATTGAAGTTTGTCTATTTGTGGATGATACTAAGATCTGCAGCAAGAATGGACATGCCTGAAGGAGTAGAGAGAATGAAAGTGATTTAGAAAGCTTGAAAGACTGGTCAAGGATTATGGGAGCTGGTATTCAATGCCAAGAAGTGCAGAGTCATGCATCTGGGCTTGCGGTAATTCAAAAGAAGCAGTATGTGATGGGCAGTGAAAGACTGATGTGCATAGACTGGGAGAGGGACCTTGGGGTGATAGTGTTCTGCCAATCTGAAGGTGGCCAGGCAATGTGACAAGGCGATAACTAAAGCCAGAAAACGCTGGGATGCATAGAGAGAGAGGAATAATCAGTAAGGAAAAGGAGGTAGTGATGCCCTGCTACAGTACTGAAGCCTGGTATCTCAAAAAAGGATAAGGACAGGATGGAGGCAGCCAGAGAAAGTGACCAAAATGGGTGAGGTCTGTATCGGAAGACTTATAAGGAGAGGCTGAAGGATCAGAATACGTATACCCTGGAAGAGAGGAAGTGCAAGGGGGATACGATGCAGACCTCAGATACCTAAAAGGTTTTAACAATGCACAAACTTTGAACCTTTTTCATTGGAAAGGAAACAGTAAAAACTAGGGGTCACAAAATGAAACTCTAGAGGGGAAGACTCAGAACCGACATAAGGAATATTTTTTCACGGAGAGGGTGGTGGATGCCTGGAACGTCCTTCCAGAAGAGGTGGTGAGAATGAAAACAGCAAAGTGACTTCAAAAGGGCATGGGACAAACACTGTGGATCCCTAAAGGCCTGAGGAAGATGAAGAAAAGGGGTGCATGAAGAAAATGGTGCACGGAATAGCAGTTAGTACCCTTAACCAGAAGGCCATTAGGAGATTACTACCCTTAACTAATTAACCATGATGTTTTTAGACACAACTGCAACAATGCTCTCCGCTTTGACAGCGAGACAGGAAAAAAAAAAAGGGTATTGGATTTTGAATTCAGTGAATGCTGGGTCCTGACTTTTATGGTCTGAGGTACTAAATGCTGACACTGGGGATAATGCTTCCACGGCCAAGTCCAAAATCAAAGAACATTAATGCAGCATTGTTTAAATTATCAGGAAGGCTGCTCACCATGTAAAAATGTTGCAGCAATTTTGTTATGGCTTTGACACATGCTTGGTCTTGCTTGTAAGTATACTGGGGTAGATTTTCAAAGGGTTACGTGCGTAATATACGTGTGTATCCCTTTAAAAATTCCACTGCGCGAGCCAAGCCTATTTTGCATAGGCTCGGCGGCGCGCACATGTCCCGGGTCGCGCTTATGTCCTGGGCTTTGAAAAAGGGGCAGGCAGGGGGTGGGGCGGCGGCCGGGGGCGGTCCCAAGTCCTGCGGCACAGCACCTGTGATGGGGGACAGCGCACCGGCATCTGGCCGGTACGCGCAAGTTACACCTGCCTTCGGGGGGAAGGTGGGGGGGGAGCAAAAGGAAAGTTCCCTCCAAGGCCTCGGAGGGAACGGGGAAAGCCATCGGGCCTCCCCTAGGGCTCGGCGCACGCAAGGTGCACAAGTGTGCACCCCCTTGTGCATGCCGACCCTGGATTTTACAACATGTGTGCGGCAGCATGTGCATGTTATAAAATCGGGTGTACATTTGTGCACGCCGGGTAGCGCACAAATGTACCCCGTGCACACTCCTCTAAAAATCTGCCCCACTATTCTTAACATAAGGTATGGGGGTAATCTTCAAGGAGTGGCAGTTATTACCCTTAACAAACATACGGGCCGATACAGTACAGTGCGCTCCGATGGAGCGCACTGTTAACCTGCCATTGGATGTGTGTTTTCCCTGGGTAAAGGGGCCAAAAACGTATGTCCAACCCACTGAACCTAATAGCACCCTCAACATGCAAATGCACGATTCACAAAGCAAAATGTGCAGCCAAGCCGCACATTTTGCTTTCAGAAATTAGCGCCTACCCAAAGGTAGGCGCTAATTTCTTCGGGCACCGGGAAAGTACACCCTCTGATTTAATATCATGGCGATATTAAGTCGGAGGTCCCGAAGGGTAAAAAAAGTAAAAAAAAAAATTTTAAAATTTGAAGTTGGCCCGCAGCTGTCGGGTCGAAAACCGGACACTCAATTTTGCCGGCGTCCGGTTTCCAAGTCTGTGGCTGTCAGCGGGCTCGAGAACCGACGCCTGCAAAATTGAGCGTCGGCTGTCAAACCCGTTGATAGCCGCCGCCCCGGGCCAAAAGGAGGCGCTAGGGATGAGCTAGTGTCCCTAGAGCCTCCTTTTGCCTGTTTCTACCGCTGGGCCTCATTTAAATACTGAATTGCGCGCACAGGCAAGTGGCCTGTGCATTTGCCCGCTCTCCCGCGGACTTTACTGAATCGGCCCGATATGGGGGTAACCTGCAAGAGCAGGAATTACTGTCCTTGGTGGACCCTTGGGAGTAGCCTGCATGGAGTGGCAATTGCTGTCATGGGAAGCTTGCTGGGCAGACTGGATGGACCATTTGGTCTTTTTCTGACAACAAATCAAAATTACTATGTATCAATTTTCAAAAGCCCACTTGCACATGTAAAGTGCAATTACATGCGTAAAACCCAATTTTAAGTGTGTAAATCCTTTGGAAAATTATTTGCTTCCCATGTTTTAAACTGGAATCTTTTTAACTTTAGTTTTATACAACTAACTACTAAGTTACTCATTCTGTCTTTTTGTGAGCTTTGTTTTGTGAGGCACCATTGGTAGAGCACAATATAGCTAAAATAAATAAATAAATTGCTCTGTTATTTTGAGTGTGTCAAGCTGCTAGTGCTTGATTAACACCACATAGAGAACAATACAACTAATTTAATAGTTCCAGCTATACAATACTTTTGTTACGAGGGAGCGCTGGGAGAGCGGACCCCTTAGAGAGAGTGTGCCCTTGGGCCCTTGGCATGATCCCGCGCCAAGGGTAGGTGTAGCGTGGGTGGCGAGAGATCAGATGCTCATTGTTGCTAAGTGCCAGTCTCTTGGAGAAAGTTACAAAATGAAAAATAGTTGAACAGATGGTACAGTGGATACATCCAGAGGCAGCAAGAGAGTTTAAAGTTACCTGAGCTGCACAGGGAGTCTCAACTCTGTGGTCTCCCCTCTGTGAACCCTAACTCCATCCAGCCCCTGGATGCTGCAAGTAGGATATTCAATCACAATTAACTCCACACCAATGTAATGTCAAAATGATCAAACTTTTCTAGGAGAGTAGTAAATAGCATCAGTTTCATCAGGTTCACAGGCTTAACAGTCAAGATACCAGATTCCAGATTTCACTTGACCAGTGAACCAAAATCCCCATACCTCTAAATACTTTCCCACTTTTTATGTTGAATTATTCATGCTCCTTGCTTCTGTAGAAGCATTTGAGGGCATTTCTGTCATACTCCTGCACCAAAACTCTCCCCACTATTAATAAGATACATTCCCCTCTACTCATTCTCAATCTATCAACATCCTCTCCAGTCCCTATCACGTACTCACATTCTGGACACTGGGCACCCCTCACTCCGGGTCCCTTGCTCTGGAACTCCAGCAGTGTAAGGTATATCCTCAGCATCTTCCACACACTGGTTAGTCTGATATATCTCCTTCATAGGATCCTCCATCAACTGTTGGATCCTCTTCCTTCTCCCACTTTTCCTAGACCCAAACTAGGTTCCCAGGCTGATTTCCAGTGACAGTAAACACCACTTATATTTGGGCCTTTCCCCTTGTGGGGGGAAGACCCTACAGGGATCTCTCCCATAAAGGAGGGGGTCACCAGGTGCCTACTCTCTTCCCTAAGCCACGGTGAAGACTCTCCCCACCAAAAATTGGAACCCTGATTTATAGTGTTTTGACTTCTCCCCAAACAGGATCTGTCTTCCTACACTCTTAAAGGAAAACACCCTACAAACTTATCAAAAACTTCTGGAAATTTCCCTTCATAGACTTTATGGACATTAACCTGTACCATGGATTTTGCACCACTCCTTGTGCCATCTAGTGGTTATTTATCAAAACTGCAGACATCTAAGGGGTCTGAAACATCTGAACTTGAACAAACATTTATACTTCAGAAACTAGTCAAAGTCCTTTCTAAACTTTCCACAGGCCACCACTGGTGACAAGGGCCCATTTGTGGGACCTGCCACATACCCCAAGTCAAAGAATCTCGACTGGGCAGATTGGATGGGCCAATCTGGTCCTTTTCTGTCATCATTTGCTATGCTACCATATTCAAGTGAACTAACATGGCAATCATACTACATTGCCCTAAATGAGTCTCCAAATATTTTAAGAGGCCATGTGAATCATGACACCTTCTCTACATCTTATACTGAAATTTATTTCCCTTCAGTGACATAGTTCCTGGCAATATCACAACCAAAAAAGCCTTTGCATTGAATAAGTAAGAGTAAATGGACTACTGCCAAACTCTAAATATTAGTCACAAATAGAGAGCTAAAAACATTTAAAAAAAACAGCCCCAAATTCAATATTTGACTTTGATATTTTTTAAAAATTGGTCTTCTGGTATGAAAAGCATACCCCTTTCAGCTAGAATGCATTTGCAACTCCTGGGAGATATGGCCCAAGTTGGATATCCTTGAAAAAGCAACTCAAGGTATTGCTCACAGTCATAGCATTTGGTTTACATCTTTACTTTCTCTCTCCTTTGGTTGTAATCATCCTCTTGATTTTAAAATATCTTCTGCCCTTAATCATATTTTTCAATTGTTGACAGATTTGGACACAGATATATTGGGTATGTAGGCTCATCCCCCTTCCTTCTCCTCAAAACCATTGTTGGCAACAATATTAGGAAGCATTCAAGGATGGAATTCAAAGTAAAGCAGGACATTTGTGACAGAAAAAAAGAGGATGTGAGTTTCTTCAAAATAATTTATATGTCACCAAAATAGACATGTAAAATATGAAAAAAGATAAAATAAGATTTTGATGAAATACTGTATGTAGCATAACAAACAATAGCTGTCGGGCCTGATAAGCATCACTGTGATGCAGGAAAGAAATGAACATGCTGCCATTGTGTCAACTTCTGTGAAATATAAATGGCACTTGTTGGCATCTACTGAATTAATTTTGTTATGTATTACTTACTAGGGCTTCAATGCATTTCTGAATCTGCTTTTGCTTTGCAACAGAAAATATAAAGCAGAAACTCATTGACCTTTATAGTATGAAATTTGGACCTCTATAGTATGAAACTTGCAGGCGTGAAAATACTCATGCATGCCAGTATAACACCAGTATAACCACATATTTGCCAAGCTGGTAAACATTTTTTATGTTTTCCAACATTAAAAAAAATACAGTGGACTCTCCACATAGCAGAGGTATTTTGCAGAACTGAGGCCACTAAACACATCCAATGAGCTATTCAAAGAAGCCTGAATATTTGTGCATTTTAAATAATTGAATTACAGCTAAAGTTATTTAAAATATTGTAAGAACAAAGCTATCTGACATTATAGAAAACTTGTAGGCTTTTACAGCTTTTGGAAAATAAATCCTGAACAGAACTCACAGTTGAGGTGGTAGAAGCAGGTTCATAAATCACAGCTTGAGGAGAATCTACTTGTATGGATGATACCTATGTAATAACCCCTTGGGCTCATTACCATTAAGGCCCTAGTTTACTCCTTGAGCTAAGAAGGTCAGGCTAGTCAATAGGAGGAGACACCATTCAGTACAGCCCTTCCTCTTGACAGTCCTAGGTTGGCCATTCCCCTTATGGTATTTATTTATTTATTTAAGAACTTTTCTATACCGATGTTCGTGGCGACATCATATCGATTTACAGCATAACAGCAGGTAGAAAATACAATGAACAGGTATAGGGGAGGGGATCCATAGGAACAGAGAGCATAGCAAGGAAATGTAACCATAAACCATAAACATCAACTATTTACATTTAAAATAGTTATGATTATAATTATAGCAGGACTATATACAAGGATTTGGCTAAGAGCTGGCATGATGAATGGGGGAGAAACAGAGGGCTGGAGTTATTGGGGTATGCTTGTTTGAAGAGCCAGGTCTTTAAGTTAGCTCTGAATTTGGAAGGGCATGTTTCGAGTCATAGGATAGTCAGTAAGGAGTTCCAGTGTGAGGGTCCAGCTATGGAAATGGCTCCTTCCCTTGTGGATGTGAGATGAGCTTTTTTAGGGCGGGTACATGAAGGGTCCCATTATTGGAGGCTCTAGTGAGGCGCTTCGAGCGCCTCACTAGAGCCTCCCTAGAGCAGCTTACAGCAGCTTACAGCAGGGTAAGGGTGGAGCAGTGCAACTTGATTTTTGGAGTTAGAGGAAGTGCAGGAGTTTTTGTCTCAGTTGGATTTTGGGCCTACCCTTGGACTCAGGTATCATCTGCCTGCAGTCAGTGGGAAAGGATGGAGAGCTGTCTTTCCAATCCACTCCTTGGCTGTGTGGGTCTGTCTTATGGATTGCTTTTGGCCTGGAGGGAGATTATGAGGAAGTATCTCAAGGGGGCCAGGAGAGGGAAGATCAGTCCCTTTGTACCCATCTGAAGGACAGAAGATAGTGGTGACTTGCTGCAAGTACCTTCTAGTGTTTGAAATCAGTTTTGAGGAAGATGATTTTTGGTTAGAAGACCTGGGAGGAAGGTTTGGCTGTCCCCTTCCTGCCCTGAAGGAAGAGCATTGAGAGAGGTGTCGTGTTCCTGTTTGGATCCTCTTTCCATCGAATGATCCAGAAAGTGAGAGAGCGAGAACTGCTGGAGAACTGTGAGTAAGACTATATCTGAGATATTCTGAGGCCCTCCATCAGGAATCTTCACCCTGAGGAAGAGGTATTTTGGGACTCTGTGCAAAGACTGATTTTACTGCTTTTCTTTCCAGTTTGGAGGGGGTTTTCTGCCTAAACAAGAATATCCCCTCCCATTTGAGAACCTTATTTAACCAAGCCCTGGAGGGTAGGTGTTTTCCCTTGCCCAAGTAAAGAGAAAAAAACCCTTGCACAGATAATGGAAAAAAACTGAGAACTGTATATACCATCTGTGGTGATGTGAACTGTGCTATTGACTTATCATGGAAAACTTTCAAAAGAGTTTATTTTTAGACACTCCATCAAAGTCTCCTGCATGTTTATTGGCACTCACATTCAAAGTGGAGAAAGAGATGGTATACTTCTCCCAGGTAAAAAAGTCAGTTTTAACTAGGGATGTGAATCATTTTTCTAACGAATTGAAATATCGTACGATATTTCTAAATTCGTTAATATATCGGGTAAAAAAAGAAATGATCACTTTTCCCCCTGAATTTTCGTAAAAATTGTTTTTCGGGTTAGTGCGTGCTATCTCATGTTAGCGCGCACTAACAAAACTGTTTATTTTTCATATTTTTTGTTACTGTTTGCTATTTTTGTTAGTGCGCGCTAACATGAGTTAGCGCGCACTAAGCCGAAAAACGTTTTTTCACAAAAAAAAAACGGGGATCCACGGGAAAATGAGATTTTCCCACGGCCAGACTAACCTGAAAGCTGGAACGATCGGGCACCTGATTCACATCCCCAGTTTTAACCTTGCCACCCAGGATATTGGCGAAGAAATTCCTTTCCCTGCCAATAAAAGAACCTGGCCCTTAGACAAGAGACTTGGGAGTGAGAGAGTTGGAGTTAAAATCGACCCCAAGATATATACATTTTTTATCTCCCCCATTGGTGTTTAATCATCACCCAGAAATGGGGTTATACCTACTTCAGTATATTTTAATATAATTAGTGGCATATTAAATGCTATTTAAATAAACTTAAGTGAATGTTGTAAAGTACATTCATAATTTAAAAGAAATCATTGAAATAAATTACATAATTATTGCAACCCACAATATTTTTATTTAAAGACATCATTTCTGACAGCTGTTTTCATTTGGTCTGATGTGCATTTCTGATTTTAATAGAAATTACCATCTATTTACACTTTACTATGTCCCCATAGGATTCTTTCAACAAACAGTTTACATGTATCTATATTATTAGCTTGGAATGGGAATTGTTCAGTTGTGGAAACTGTAATAAATGTTTCTCTACTGTAATGTGTAGCTGTTTAATTTAAATAGACAAAACCGCTATAACAAATATTTCCTGTGCATTTTCCGGGACAATATTTTAATTCACAAAAATTATGCTTACAAAAAATTGCCTTGCAAATCTGGATCATATTGTCCAGTCACAGCTGTATGTGGGATCTCTAGTCTGGTAAATACCTGCAGTCCATTATATTTTCTGCCTTGGTGATTAACAATACAAAAACAGATTCTAAGCAAAGCTATCAATTTAATCTCACAAAGCTTTCCATCTAGTCTGTCAGATGGAATCAGACTGTTACCAGTGGTGAGTCAACGATGCGGTCACAATATCTGAACAAAGATAGTGAATTTTTAAAAACCCAGAGGAGTTACAGCCCCATCTATTCCATCTGCGAGACACTACTTGAAGAAAATAAGAGCCAGGGTTTTCTGTGCATTCATCATGCTACTTGTGAGCTCCAGTGAGTCACTCACACAGCAAAACTGTTAGTACATCTTGTAGGATGTGCATGGCCAGAGCACAGTGGTTACTTTACCTTTACAAACATAGACCTTGATTCACTAAGCCCCCTGCCTCTCCCCGCACCTCCCCCCCCCCCCCCCCCAATTCTCCCCATGACAAGTAGAAAGCTTGCTAAGCTCCTTCATTTTTCATATTTATGTAACAGATAATTTCTTTGTTCTTTAAATGACTTGGCATTTTAACTTAAGAATTTACTTCCACAATCCTTGATCTGTAGTTTATAGATCAAGATAACAGGCAATAATGAATCAAACACCTACTGTTCAACTAAAAAAATTTCCCTAAATTCTTCGCTTTCATTCACTTTAGCTATGCAAAAATCTAACACAATATCATAGTTCTTACAGACTGTGCAAATACATTGATATTCCAAAATTGAACCAAACGGAGGGGGTCATTTATGAAAGTGCTATATGGCGTTTTCGCATGCGACAAGCACCTTTAATGCATGCGAAAACACCATAACGCATGGTACGATGGAAATTAGGAAAAGGGGAGGAGTTTGGGGTGGGATTTCTGGCCAAGAGGACTGGCTTCACAATTTGCAAAGCCATATTGCACAGTTTTAACTACACCTTTTTCATTTGTGTTAAGCCATGTGATATGGCTTTATTGCACTTTGTGATGTTTTTGCCATACTAGGTAGGTATTTATACCTCTGTAGGAGGCCCGCCTAGTTACTTGAAGTGAGGTTTAGGTATTAGTGTAGGGGTTAGGGGCCACTTTGACATGCAGAGTGTGACGTTCAAGCTAGGTTGAGAGAACATTGCACAAATCTCATCTTTGTGTGAGTTTCCTCACTCCGAAGGTCATCAAATCTTCACAAGAGTGCACTGTTCTGTTCGTACGTCTCACTCTGAATGTCAAAGTGTCCCCTAACCCATACACTAATACCTAAACCTCACCTCAAGTAGCTAGGTGGGCCTCATTTAGAGGTGTAAATACTAGAGATGTGATTCAGCCAAACCTTTCGATTCAGCCTTCGTTATTCACCTGCCGGGGGAAATTTCGTTTTCCCACAGTTTGGGCCAATTTTATTTCATCTGCCCCAAAATGATACCCGAAACCCACCCCAACCCCTCAGATTTAATGAATTCCAATGGGGGTTGTAAAAAAAAAAAAAAAAAAAACCCAAACAAAACCCACCCAACCCTTCAAATTTAATTAATTGCAACCCCCTATCCTCCCAACTCCTCAAGACTTGCCACCCCCCCCCCCCCCCCCCAAGACATACCAAAAGACCCTGGTGGTCCAGCGGGTTCCCGGGAGCGATCTCCCCCTCTCGGGCCGTCGACTGCCACTAATCAAAATGGCACCAATGGCCCTTTGCCCTTATTGTGTGAGGTCTATATAGGTGACTCAGAGTCACCAGGGGAGTCGATGCTAGGAGGAGTTGGTGAGAGGCAGTCATGAGTTGTGGCTTTTCTGGGCTAGAACCTAAGAGCGGACAAGTGGCCTTGTTTTCTGTCCATTGAAAGAGCAAGTTTTGCTTTCTCATCTGGTTGGTGAAGAATTCTAAGAGGGATTCATCCACAAGGACTCTGGATGATGTCCTTTTCCTACATTCCACAGGAAAAAGGAACTTGTCTGCGAGATTGAGTGCACAAATGTGATGTCCACTATTTCCATCATAAAGAGAATTTCTGAGGGTGTCTGAAGAAGATGAGGCCTTTTAAGAGTTAAGGGAAGACTAAACCTTCCTGTTACTGTTCTTATGGTGCATGAGGATTATATTTTGAGACTGTGAGCTGATAAGCTACTGTGTTGGCCATTTGTGAGTCTTCTGCTTTTTGAAGGACTATCTGTTGTATTTTTTTTGGTTTGACTGAGGTAATTTAATTTTGATAAAGTTTTCTCTCTGCTTTGGAACCAAAAGTGTGAGGACTTTTATTTGAAGTGACTGAGTGTGAGGCCCTGAGCATTACAAATTATCCTGTCCCCTATAACATGTTTTTCAGACACTGCAATTAGTTCAGTGCTCATCCGTCTCTGCAGTGTGGCCCCCTATGAAGGAGATGGGAGTTACATTTATATCAGGAGCTATTGTTTTATGCTAATCTCCCTTCCTTGAGACACATTTTGCTTGATACATTTTAAAAGCCCATTTAATTTATTCTGCCAATATTTGCACATTTGCATTTATTCACAGGTTTTGCTGCTTTCTTTTTTAAATATTTCATTAAGTCACAGGGCAAGCTAATACTTTCCCGCCACCTCCCACACCCCGCACACCCCTTCTTCATGTTTCCTACAACAAATGCTAATTAAAGCACTAGCAAAGGTAATGTCCTTGCATACATTAGTAACTTCCATTATCACCAGTGCTAACACTTCATATATCAACCTTAAAATCTTGGATTCTCTAGATCATTAAAGCAATATAGACAATTGTGTTAGTTGATCTCATCCTTAATATTAGGGATGTTATTTCTCCAGAAGAAAGTTCATAAAAAGCACTTTGTGCATTTACATGAAACTTTGGAGCATTCAAATGTTGAATGAGTACCATTGTAATAGAAGCAATATGAAATATTAAAGTCATTCCTTAGCAGTTCTTTAAAGCAATATTTCAACAGAGATCAGTTAGTCAGCAACTTTGCTATGCTGAAACATTACTCTACAACTATGGAGTGCCTAATAGTGTAACATTGGGCTGGAACTCAGAACCCTAGTCAAACAAGGGATTTCAGATTCAGGTGATCCCAAACCAAAACTGGGGACCTTTGTTTAAGTAAATTTGAACTCAAAACCCCAACTCAGGTTTGGATTTGGATTTATTTTGGCATCACTGCTGTGCTGAAATTCAGTGGGAGGCCTCATTCTCATAAGATTTCTGCTGCAGGACTATCCTTTCCAGTGCAATTCTGATGACTGTGGCAGAGGGAAGGGGGGGGGAGGCAGTGGGAGGTGATAAGAGGGGAGGATGAACCAGTAGAGGCAGATGGAGCTGGAGGGAAGGAAGGAGGATAAAAGATAAGCAGATGGAGCTGGGAAAGGCAATGGTCTCAGAATAGAGATAATGGGGAAGGCAGGCAATGGGGATATGAGATATGAGGAAAACTGTGACAAATCAACAAAAGACCAGATAAGAGGAAAAAAAACAGAAATAGATAGATGAAAGCAGTAAAAGTCATAGAGATGTTATAACTCTGGTTCAGAGTAAGTAGGAGTACTGGTATGCTATGGAGCAGTGTTTCCCAACCATCCCACCTCACCGGTTGGGTTTTCAGGATTGCCAAAATGAATATGCATGAGATAGATTTGCATATAATGGCTCTCCAGTTATGCAGATCTATCTCATGCATATTCATTGTGGATATCCTGAAAAACCAAACAATTTGGGGCTGGTAAAGGTGAAAACCAGACTCAGTCTGCAAGCATGTCTGCCTACTGAAGGCATGGCCTAGTGGGTTCACCTGCTATACTGAGTCGATCACGCCTCAGTCCATGACATGAGATCACCAAAAGGATGCAAAAGTGGGGCAAAGGCAACCAGCAGCAATGGCATGAACCCCCAAGGCTGTATGAAAGGAGCAAAGCAGAATTAAGTGTGGCATCAATAACTCAAAGCACCATAAAAGAAAAAAAAAACACCCTAAGGTACCAAGACTGGTTTGGAATGGTGGTGGCAACAATGGCGCTGGCAATTATTAAAAAATGGAAATGGTAGGAACAGAGTAATGCAGCAAAAAGAGTAAGCTCCCGTTGGAGGCACTCTCTGTGGAATACTGTATATCATGGAAGAGGTTAGGCATAGGGTTTTCAGTAAAATATGAGTAAAAACATTCATAATCACCACACCACCTCCTTTGTCGGCAGTTGGGGTTTTTTTTCAAAAATTTTTTTATTGTGAGAAGGAAGCATAAAAATGAAAACAGAATAGGTACCCCGTAGGGACCCTGACATATCCGAAGATCATACGTGCACCAATTTCAGCATTTGTAATAAGGTAATTGAATAATAAAAAAGAATACAGGGCAAGAACACATTAGAACATTGCAATACGTAGTGAAAAATGAAACAAACCTAACCTCTGTACCCTGAGTGTACTAAGGCATAATTGGAATAAAACACGGAAAACAACCCCCTCTCTCATTTTACATTTCCAATATCTACCAGTTCCTAAAGAATTCCCCACAAACCCTTCACAGAACAGCCACACGTCAATCATACAAACTACACACACCCTAAAACTCAAAGCCTGTACTCCAAACTCTGTGCCCCTAAAGTCCATCCTTACCACCACCACCACCCCCACCCCCCCCCCCCCCCCGCCACAACATCGCAGCCCAACCCAACTGGAGAAAGCACAAAAAGAAATGTGTAGCTATCACTTCCAAAAAATCCATGGAACCACCCCACAAAGGAATACAAATACATAGATGGACCACAGGGTCCATCCTTCCTACAAAGGTGAGATACTTATGAATCTTTCCAGTGAACTACATAACCCATATTCTGTAGACTGCTTTGAATATCAAAGGGCAGTAAATGAAATAAAGGTCACCCACGCCTCACAGTATATCGCAGTTGGCCTACTCCTACCTAACTTAATATCCAGCCATTGCATCTGCATGATTAAAGCCATACATTGATACCAAGAATAGATAGAAGGAGAAGCCTCTTCTATCCATGTTGTCAGGATATATGTTTGCAGGCTGTTAACACAGCTATGTGGGCAAATCTATCATGTGGAGTACATTTACCAACTGTTCCCTCTATCCCCTCAGAGAGAAGGTGGCCATGTCTTGAAACCTCTATCCCAGTACAATGATGGATCGCAGACAAGATTGCAACCCAAAACAAATTAAGAGCTGTACAGTATAAGAAATGATGAAATAAGGAGCCATCTTTCTTCCCACAGTTAATGCACATTGGAGTAGTAACCAAACCCATATGATGTTTCCTCATTGTCTAAGTAGGCATGGTGTAAAAACTTAAACTGTAATTCGCGCAAACTTACATCAGGATTGCCTCCATGGAACGCCTTAAAGCAGCTGGCTAAGTAATTCACTGAAATAGATTCCCCTAAGGAGGCAGACCAATAAATTGCTAGAGGTTCAAGAAATTGAGCCTACTGTCCCTTTGTACACAGTTTATGCCAATTAGCTATAGCGTTCCCAGTGATTGCTATGTCTTGAAGAACATCAATGAAAGTAACCTCTAGAGGGAAGGAGGTAGCATCCAACTCAAAAGATCTTAGGTAGTCATGGCTCGGAGATATGCAAAAATATGCTGATGGGGTATTTTAAAGCTTTGGCACAGCGTAGCAATAGATACTACCTCCATCTTATTAGTCTTGTAGAGATGCATTATGTACTTAGCTCCCAATTTGTCCCAACCCTTAAATGATTGTTCACATACCGAGCATTTTTGTACTCTAGTAAAAATTTGATTGACATTTGGGAGGTGATTGCTTCTGGTAATGTTTTTGAGGGAAGTATAACTCAGAGGAAATGAAGGTTCGGCTCGCTTGAACGCCGAGGCGCCATTATGTTTTGTTAGTTAGGAGTGAGCATATTAACCACCTTGGTGAGTTTTTAAATTTTTAGATAGGATTATGTGTAATTCTTTTGATAGGCAAAGAAGGATGTTTGATGAGAATTGGGGTGTGGGGTTGAACAGTTTATAATGGTTTGTGTTTGTGATTTTAATTCTAGGATGAGACAGTAGCTCTGAAGGCGTCTAGTTGGATACGAGTTAAAGTTTCCCCTGATGAAGGCTTTTGCAGCTGAAACATGGTCCGTGTTGGGTAACATTTAAGCACCATAGTGAGAGCTAAGTATTTGGTTTCTAATATGTTTACAAGTTAAGCTGAGATTAAGACTTAAAAGAAATATTTAATGAATATTTTGAAATAATGTAATAAAGTTGGAGACATGTTGTACATATGAGACCATGGTACATGATTATAAATATAGTGCTGAGATGGCTGATATTGTCTGGGGCTCATTGCGGGCAAGAGACCATGGATTAAAATCAAGGTACTTTATTCTGATACCATCTTTCTCATTATAGTGATTTGTTTATTAATTTTACCAATTTAAAAAAATCATTATTGGTTTTTCTCTCTCTACTGTATGTTTTGGATTTTAATTGGGGAGGTGTTGCTTCTGTATGGGTGATACTTTATAAGTTTACATGGTATTAGATAGTCATTTTTTATTTATTTTGTTCTTTGTTTCACATCATCTGTCTCTTTTCATTTGATTAGTTGCTTTTTGTACCATTTTCTTTTTAAATATGGCAGTTTGTTTCTTTGAGGTTTGACATCCATGAGCAATCCAATAAACCCCTAAGCGAAGAAACACAAGGTGATCTGTATAAAGCAGCCTTTATTGGAATATCGGTATAAAGCAGTTGTGTTTCTTCGCTTATCAGCATTTTGGATCAGCTTCCGATTTGTTTCTTGGGTCCAATAAACCCCTAATGCAAAGAATTCCTTCTCAAAACCTTGGTCCAGTGGTGGGCTTTGCAAGAAGAGTTTTCTACTAACAAGATAACAAAAGTGGAGGAAGTGGTGAAGTCTAAAACTGTGAAGGACTTCAAAGGGGCGTGGGATAAACACTGTGGATCCATGAATAAAGAGGAGGGAGCAAAACACTGCACAGAGCGGCAGCAGCCACAGAGGCATTCACGGAGCGGGATGCCAGTGGCCAGTGGTTGGTGTTCCACCTTCACGGAGCGGAAGGATGGAGGGCTGCCATCTCCAAAAAAAAACCAGGGGTGGGTAAGAGTATGGGGCAGGGGTGTGGCCTGCTTGTTTGCAGCAGTTGCTACCCCTAATTGAGCTGGATGTCACTTGGATGCAGATCCAGCGCTGCTCTCTACATTGGTGGTGGGGTGGAGGGGAATTAGGGCTGGAGGGTACTGGAAGCCAATAGTAACAGGTGGGAGAGAGAAAAAGGAAAGGAAAAAAAAAGGATAAAGTGCATAACTTGCTGGGCAGACTGGATGGGCTGTTTGGTCTTCTTCTGCCGTCATTTCTATGTTTCTATGTTTCTATAAGTGGTATTCTTGGGACTTTTATTTGCAATTTCAAAAAGCAACAAAATATTTTTACATGGATTTCTGACCAATGATTATAATTGCAGACATAAGTACAGGCACTTGATTAGTGTGAGCAATGGTATGTGTCAAGTATATGATGGTCAGTTAAGAATCTTTTGGTGTTTCTAATATGCTCTGATTTGAGAAGGATATATATATATATATATATATATATATAGGTTGTGTTATATCACTTTTTCCTACCCTTTTAGCTTTGTTTTGGGGAATGTTTCCATTCATGCCAGCTAGCTCTTCACTCACTATTACAGAGGATTTTCACTGTTCCTTTTGACATCAGTATAGGCATTTCTGCTTTTGGACCCAACCCTCAAACCTTGTCACAGCTAATCACAACTTAATTCTAAGAAGTGTAGCCTTAGCTTCCCTTTGCCCAGCACCACCACCCCTAGACTTATCCTACTATCATAAGGGCCCTGGTGCTGACCCCTGAAGCTCCTTGAAGGGCTGTGCTGCTCCAACAGCTGTGATGATAGTGCTCTACACAGCCCCAGTGTTCTCATGTATGAAGAGGATCCTTAAACTATAAAGATCACCTAGACCATACAGAAATATGCTGGGAAGTCCACTAATAATAGTATGCAAATAAAAGGAATGCTCATATAAGGCTACCTGTTTTTACATGGTTAGCCACCTTATCATCATCATCCCTTTAATGGATATGTTCAACAATCCTGCAAATTTACAAAGATTTTTTAATGTAATTTTGATGCAATTAAAAACTTATCTTTAGTGTAATGTCCATTGAATATGGCCTTAACCACCACTATACCCATTAAACAATTATGGATAATGGCAAAACTGGAAGTGTGTGAACATGGCAAAAAAAGTATGTGCACATAAAACTCTAGCGCAGAGGTTCCAAACCTGCCCTGGAAAACACCCAGCCACTCAGATTTTCAGGATATCTACAATGATAAACTATGCATGTTTACCCCTCCCCCCAGGCAACACTGTCCTGAGAGAACCTAAATTCATTAGATCTCGGAAATTGAACAGGGTGAAGCCCAGCTAGCACCTGGATGGAAAGCCTATCAGGCAAGGTCAGATGCTGTAGAAGGCAATGGTAAACTCCTCAGTGTGCTGCCAAGAAAAAA
Organism: Rhinatrema bivittatum; assembly: GCF_901001135.1. Classification (NCBI taxonomy): domain Eukaryota; kingdom Metazoa; phylum Chordata; class Amphibia; order Gymnophiona; family Rhinatrematidae; genus Rhinatrema; species Rhinatrema bivittatum. The sequence goes on from NC_042616.1 coordinate 190,361,999, forward strand.
GTCACAAACTGTTACGGCTGTGGCTGCTGTGCTACCGCCTCACCACCAGGGGTCCCTCTAGTGCTGGCTCTCCTGACAGGCCCAGTCCATCTCCTATGTCCACTCTATGCTCTGGGTGTGCCCTTATAGCCCTGCCTGACAGTTGCCTCGGTGCTTCGGCATCGAGCTCACCTGGGCTCCCTGCTCTAGCCTGCCTTGCGCGGCCTTCGGGCCTTTCCTTGCCTTGCGCGGCCTTCGGGCCTTTCCTTGCCTTGCCTTGCCTTGTGTGGCCTTCGGGCCTTTCCTTGCCTTGAGCGGCCTTCGGGCCTTTCCTTGCCTTGAGCGGCCTTCGGGCCTATCCTTGCCTTGCCTTGCCTTGCCTTGTGTGGCCTTCGGGCCTTTCCTTGCCTTGCGCGGCCTTCGGGCCTATCCTTGCCTTGCCTTGCGCGGCCTTCGGGCCTTTCCTTGCCTTGCCTTGCGCGGCCTTCGGGCCTTTCCTTGCCTTTCCTTGCCTTGCGCGGCCTTCGGGCCTATCCTTGCCTTGCCTTGCCTTGTGTGGCCTTCGGGCCTATCCTTGCCTTGCCTTGTGTGGCCTTCGGGCCTTTCCTTGCCTTGCGCGGCCTTCGGGCCTATCCTTGCCTTGCCTTGCCTTGTGTGGCCTTCGGGCCTTTCCTTGCCTTGCGCGGCCTTCGGGCCTATCCTTGCCTTGCCTTGCGCGGCCTTCGGGCCTTTCCTTGCCTTGCCTTGCGCGGCCTTTGGGCCTTCTTCCTTGATTTCCATACCTGGCCTACGGGCCTCCTGGGTGTGTGTGGCCTACGGCCTTCTGACCTGCCTTGCTCCACTTATGGTGTGTGGCCTACGGGCCTTCTGTGTGTGTGTGGCCTACGGGCCTTCTGACCTGCCTTGCTCCGCTTATGGTGTGTGGCCTACGGGCCTTTTGTGGGTGTGTGGTCCACGGGCCTTCTGACCTGCCTTGCCCCGCTATTGGTGTGTGGCCTACGGGCCTTCCGTGTGTGTGTGTGTGGCCTACGGGCCTTCTGACCTGCCTTGCCCCGTCTATGGTGTGTGGCCTACGGGCCTTCTGTGTGTGTGTGGCCTACGGGCCTTCTGACCTGCCTTGCCCCGCTATTGGTGTGTGGCCTACGGGCCTTCCGTGTGTGTGTGTGTGTGTGGCCTACGGGCCTTCTGACCTGCCTTGCCCTGCTTACTGTGCCCTGACCCAGCCTGTACTTAGACACTGCTACTTGCCGCCTGCCCTGACCCAGCCTGTACTTAGACACTGCCACTTGCCGCCTGCCCTGACCCAGCCTGAACCCAGACTCTGATACTTGCTGCCTGCCCTGACCCAGCCTGGTACCTGACACTGTTTCTAGCTTCCTGTCTCTCTCCACCTGGAGCCACCCTGCTGGGTGGTGTTCACGACTCCTGACCGGAGCCCAAGCGTAACACAAACAGCATGAAAGGATTATAGTCTCTTAACCCTCAACATCCAAATCTACCCTGTTTGGAATGACATATCTGAAAATGTAATATAAAAATATTTTAACTAAGTAAAGTATATAGGATAGGAAAAGCAATAAACTATCAATAATGAAAATAAAAGAATCAGTTACATTAGTAAAAAAAAATGCACCATAAATTTAAATATCAGTACAATATTATCTTTAGATAATTTACTTGATAGTTAAAGCAAACAAAAACAACAAATCTACTTTTTCCTGATATTTTACATTTTAATTTTGTTTTTGAAAAGATATTGTTTAAAAATTTAGATGCTTGTTCTGCTAATCTACACTTACCACTACAAGTCTAAATAAATCAGACTGCTGGCATGGTGACATTCATCAGAATCCCTCACAGGTATCACACATGAATCTATCATAATAAATTGTATAGTGAATGTACAGAAAGAAAGCTATAAAAATGAGGCATTACTTTTATTCAAAACAGAGGCATAGCTACAAGGAAGCCTTGGGGGGAAGGAGGTGACCTGTACTCTCTCACATTTGGCTCAGGCCCTCTCCCCTAGCAGCAGTATGATGCAACAGCAAAGCCTTTCTGTTTATTTTTGGCATGTAATTATCCCCACTCCTCACAATACCTTAAAAACCAAAGCAAAAAGGCAAAACATTTGGGCAGCTATGTTTTCATATGATATCGTAAAGAGACTTTGCAAAGATCTGTGCCGAAAAATTGAGCCCAGCAAACACTGGTGCAAAACTAGAACAAGTTTTGCATTGGAGCAAAACTTTAATAACTCCAGTGTTGCACAAACATTCTCTAGCCAGAAAAAAACTAATGTTGCCAATGTTCAATTCTGACTCCAGTTTACCTGGCTAATCAAAGTCATCTTCACCAGTTTGGATGGATCTGAGTTTTTTTTTTGTAAATCCAGATTGACTTGGTTTGGTTCAGGTTTGTAAAAGTATCTACCAGTTCAAACTATTTAAAATATTCCAAGATATCATGAATGTTCAAATGCATTGCATGTAAGAGTGTATATGTGGAAATCTGCATCCAAACAAAGAGATCTCAACGAGGCAAATATGGAGATGTAATCTGAGCTGCAAAGAATTGTGATTTATTCAAGTCAATCCATAGCCTGTCCCAGATAACCTCTGATTATCTGAAACCATCTGAACCTGCTCCCTGCTGGTCCAGATGGCATTTTGATTTAATCTGAACCAATTTTCCCATCCTTAAATCCTTCCTATGTACTGACTAAAATGAAATATGAGAAGAAAAGGTTAAACATATAAAGAGACCAGGATTGTGTTCAAAACAGAGAGAGAAGCATGCACAAAGACTTTGTAGTAGTTCAATTCCCAATCATTATGAAGAGAGTGTAGGAAAGACGTAAAGAAGCTAAATAAGCATATAAAAATTAAGCAGAAATGCAAGGAGACAGCAGGATCCCTGAGGGACAGGATTGGAAAACTAGTGACAGATGAGGCTAGTCCCATGAGGGCTGACTACAAATGTGCTTTGTCTCACTATTTAGAAAGCAGAAGGTACTAATCCAAGAGACTGGTAAATATTTTCCTGATGGCTAAGGGGAAAAGTGAAAATGTTAAAGGCTTGATCATTGCAGTGAGGCAGATAATAAGGCAATTAGAAATATTAAAGGATGACATAGCCCCAGGTCCAGATAAATAACAGCACATTGTGTATCACATAGTTTAGAACATCTGATTGTTATCATAAGAAAAACAGAAAGGCCTTGAACAATAGTTTTTGATACAGTGACTCATGGGTGGGACTTATACTAGAAAGTTAGTGATGCTTCTCGTCCCTGGTCACGTGACAAGCTTATGAGTTCAATTATAGTTTGATATCATATCATTTACAGTGTGGATACCCATGTTTCTATTGTGAGAACATAAAACTCAGATTTGAACCAAATTAAAATGCCTATATTGAGATATATTTATAAACATTCACTCACTAAGCAAGGGACGTTAAACTAAGAACGTGCCTGTGGATGTTATGAATGTAAAAAGTCAACCAAATGAGTCAATTGTTGGTTTAAATTGGATATTCACGACTAAATAGGAACAGTTCCCAGAAACATCTGAATCCTTTTCAGCTCATTCAGTTTAGTCCCTATTCAATCAGGGCTGATGGGGTTTGAGCTCACAGTCCTTGGAATCTCACTCTGTGAACCTGCTACAGAAACTGTTGATGCTCCAGGGAGTCCTAACATTTTCACCCTCTATAAACCTTGGCAGCAGTTTCATTAGACCAACACCAAACTGACACCAACCTATAAGGCACTCCCAGAAGGCCCACAATTGCTGGTCTAACAAACTTCTTGGCTTCTACCCTGTGGAAGTGCTAGTTACCTTACTGTTTAACCTGATCCTATTACAGTTTTCCTGTCTTGCTATCCAGTTCCGGTGGCCCTGTTCCACAATAGAGATGTGCATTCATTTTAAACAAATTAGACAATTTCAACAAAATTGTCTAATTCATCATTGTTCGGGCGTGCTCTGAAATGAAAGAAATTTTTCTGAAATTTCAGAAAAATTTGTATTTCGTGTTAGTATGCACTAACACGAGATTCAGGAACCACAAAAAAAAAAAAACCCAGACCGCGGAAAAATCTAAATTACCCATGGGGGACCCGAACTGAACCACGAAACAAAAAAACAAAACGCCGATAACACATCTATAATTCTCTCCTAGCTCTAGTCTAGGCCCTAGGTTCCATCATCATCATTCCTTGGCCTGATCTTTCCAGGTATGCACCTCACATCCAGGGCAGCCCTTGATAGCTGAACCTAGATAGTCCAGATACTTTGGACTAGCCCAAACCAGAGGCAAGGTTAAAATAGAGGAATCCTGAGAAGTCAAGAGAATTGACAAAAAATGTTCTAAAAATGTGTCCAGCTCTCTTCAGTGATAGGTGATCTTGCTCAGTTAAGATATTTTTTTGGGAGAATCATTTCCAGAAAAGATGAACTGTTTGAGAAAGAATTACTGTAGGTTCCTTTCTGGTACAAGTTCTGTGTGAAACTCAGCAATGAAGTGGCTGCTTGACTAGGCCTCTTGATTATGATTGTTACCTATGGAGGAACAAGGAACACATGGCCATAGTCATGCATGACTCCAGAATGAGCCCTTAGACCACAGCAACAGGCTTCTTTGACTTCATTCCAGATTGCTCCAGGCGAGGAGTAGTAGTGGCAGCGGCTCGCTCGAGGGAGGAAGGGACCCCCTGGAAATCTTCCGTCTGCGGGTTGTGGATGAGCTGAAAGGGAAGGAGATTGAGAGAGGAGGAGAGAGTGAGGTGAGGAGGGGGGGAGGGAGGAGAGAGTGAGGGGAGGAGGGGGGGAGGGAGGAGAGAGTGAGGGGAGGAGGGAAGGTGAGAGGGAGGGAGGGAGAATAGAGGTGGGAGGGAGAATGAGGGTGAGGGAGTGGGAAGGAAATGGACCAAAAATTTTTTTTAAATGTAGCCCGTTTTTACGGACTTAACGGCTAGTTTTATCATATAATGATCTGATTGTTGAAGCATGGACCCCTGGGCTGGCTAAGAGCAGGATCTGTAGCCGGGAGGCGGATCAAGCCCAGCAGACCAAACTGGAATCTTCACCACTGAAAGCCCGAGGTCCCCCCGGGAGGAGCCCTTGAGAACCTGGACCACTTGGACTTAGGTGCGGTCTCCTGGCGAAACAAGGAATGGAAGAGATCCGGAGGAGACCATCTGGAATCTTCACCACTGGAAGCCCGAGGTCCCCCCGGGAGAAGCCCTTGGGGACGTGGACCACTTGGACTTAGGTGCGGTCTCCTGGCGAAACAAGGAATGGAAGAGATCCGGAGGAGACCATCTGGAATCTTCACCACTGGAAGCCCGAGGTCCCCCCAGGAGAAGCCCTTGGGGACCTGGACCGCTTGGACTTATGTGCGGTCTCCTGGCGAAGCAAAGAACAATGAAGATCCGAGGTGAGGCAGGCAGAAGTGAAGCAGAACTAGGAGTAGTCCAATGGTCATGGCGGGTGGCAATGGTGCAAGATGAAGATACGAACCAGCAGTCGGAGCACGTGGCAGACCAGTAGGAACCAGAGACAGGCCAAGGATAAGGACGGGCAGCAGACGAGAGATACCAGAAGCCAAGGTGAAGTCAGGAACCAGGAAGACAAGCCGAGGCGGAAGCAGGAGCAGGAAGACAAGGACCGGAGTGGAACAGGAACACCGAGGCAGGAACAAGCAGGATCAGGAGCACGATGGCAGGAACAAGCAGGATCAGGAACACAATGGCGGAATCAGGAACACGAACAGCAACTAGCACACCAGAGTGAGACCTGTTGCTAAGGCAAAGGAAAAAGGTTAGAGTGAGCCTATTTATAGTCCTGCGCTGATGACCTCACTTTGGGGGCCAGACCGAGGTTTCGCGCCATGGCCCCTTTAAATTCAGATCGCCGGCATGCGCGCGCGCCTAGAGGGCGGAGTCAGTAGCAGCACTCGGTGGCGTCTCCCTCGTGGGGAGAACGCCATATGAAGTTCCCGTTGCGGCCCATCCCGGGAGAGAAGAGTCGCCAGCGAACTCCCGATGTAGCGGGGAAGGGGAGCCTGGCCGCAGCTGTCCGCAGCCAGGTTTCACAACACTGATCATGCTAAAATTTAATACATAGACCAATTAATATTGAAAAGCAGACACTCTATCTCAAGCTTGAAGTACTTTCACAATGATGTGTCAAAACATGGCTGCATCATGGTGCTTCAGTTCTTTTATTTATTCTTTGTGCTTGTTATATGTTTTTGTGGTCTTGGAATGAGAACATATAAATGTACCAAACAACCAATTTTCATCATATAAGCTAGCTCTTGATGATTATGATCCTTTGCTTTCACTGTATGGTGTATTAGATATAAACAGTATCTTTTTTTCTTGGTTGATCAAAAATGACTATATATGAATCTGTAGCTTAATAAATAGCAAATTTTATATTTAGATATGATACAATATGAAAGTTCAAGTCTGTCTTCCAGAATCAGGTAGCAGAAAGAGTTTGGACTTGATGAAATGTGTTTTCTGCCTAATATGGCTCAATTATTTGTATGTACTAAATCATCGGGCAAGAGTGAAGTAAAGTTATTTGAAAGTTCTTGAAAGTATTTGATTAAAAAACTGGCACAACAAATTAAGACCTAGATTCATCATTTTGCTATAAATTTCGTGAGTACAGCGCCTGTGATTAAAAAAAAAGGGTGTGGTTAAGGTAATTGTCCGAGCGAGAGAGAGAGAGAGACTCGGTATAAGGGTCTTATATAAGTAAACTAATAATACCATTGTAAGAAGGGCAACTAGTAACTCGGGGTGAGGTTTTGGTTGTAGCCTAGGTTATGGGGGACAGTTTTACATGCACAGTCAGATGTACAGGAGTGGAGGAGTAGCCTAATGGTTAGAGCAGTGGGCTATGAACCAGGAGACCACAATTCGAGTCCCACTGTCACTCCGTGTGACCTTGGGCAAGTCACTTTAGCCTCCATTGATCAGGTACAGACTTAGGGGGTCATTTATCAAAGGCTTATTGCATGCGATAGAATGCAAAAGAGGGGAGGAGTCGGGGCAGAGTCGGCAGTGTCTTCGCTGCTGGCAATAATGTTACTAACATTATCGTCGGCAGTAGCACGCTGAATAGCACCACCTTTCACGGTGGCGCTATTCGGTGTGAAAGCCGGCAGCTGGCGCACCGCCGTGGTGCGAAGGCTGCAGGCTTTCCAGGTCCGCCCACCCCTCGCCCCGCCCCCCGTTTTCGTAAGATTCATCATTCCACGAGGAATGATGAATCCAGGCCTTAGATTGTAAGTCCTCTAGGGATAGGGAAATACCTGAATGTAATCCACTTTGAAGTGCTGCAAAACGTGGAATATAAATCTAAAATAAATTAAAGAAATAGACATCTGTGAAGATTTTATGTGATTTGGAGTGAAGAAAGGTACTCAAAGATGAGATTTGTACATCTCATCTATCAAGCTAGGTCGAGAGTACATTGTACAAATCTCATCTTTGAGTACCTTTCTTCACTCCAAATCACATAAAATCTTCACAGATGTCTACTCTGCTGTTCATACCTCTGAATATGCATGTAAAACTGCCCCCCCAAAACCTAGGCCACCACTAAAACCTCACCCTGAGTTCAGAATGGCCCCTCTTACAGTGGTATAAAAAGTTAACTAATATGTGTGCCTCCCTAGAGGTGCTCTCCCTCTTCCCCCCCCCCCACCCCTCCCTCAATAGGATTTGCAATATTTATTGCAACTCCCATTTTGGGCATAACGCGCAGCATAATGACAAGAAAAAATGTAGTTAAAGCATGTGTTATGCTATCGCACACAATGTTAAACACCCCTCATTTTTATAAAACTCTTCCCTTTGTACTACATTTTTTTAAATTTGCATATGCATCTCACGATACAATATTTATCGCATGCGTTATGGAATTATCGCTGGTGTTAGTGCCCTAATGCCTGCGATAATGCCGTAACACAATTTGATGAATGACCCTGTAAATTTGAAAGCTGAAACAACAACAACCTTCCTCTTTTTCTTTAAACTTGATTTCTCTGCTGATTTGAAGTATTTTAATAACCTCCATTCTTACAGCAAATTTCACGGAAAGAGTTAATCTTTTAGACACTGCAGTTACAAACATCTGTATATGAAAATTTAAATGAAGATGCAGCTAATTTCCCAGCTTCAGTTTCTAACCTTCTTGCGCGTGCCGACCCTGGATTTTATAACATGCGCGCGGCAGCGCGCGCATGTTATAAAATCGGGAGTAGATTTGTTCATGCCGGGTTACGCGAACAAATCTACGCCCGTGCGCAGGTTTAAAGATCTGCCCCAAAGTGTGCTTACCACAGCTAGAGCAGTGTAGGTGGTCAGGCTGGTATGGATGACAGCTGGAAGGTCTTCGTTTTGTTTCTGTTTGTATGTCTTTACATTTAATCAACAAGTTCATCTTGCTACATCAATGGAATGTGAATTCAGGGAAAAAAAACATTAGAAAACATTACCAGACAAAAATAAAAAATACCAAGTATTCATTATTAGTGATGTATTTTGTTTAAAGATATCTGGTCGGGCTTTGGATTGGCCGCTCCATGAAAAATTTCATTTTCGCATGGTTCTTTTTTTTTTTCGGCAATTTCCGCCGAAGTGCATTAGTGCACACTAATGAGCCTTAATGCGCATTAACAACCAGTATTAGTGAGCAGTACACCGAACGAGACAGTGCACACTATCTAGATGTTAATGCGCATTAAGGCTCATTAGTGGGCACTAACAGGTTAGTTAGTGCACCCTAATAGAATTTACAGCGTACTATGTGTTAGTGCGCTGTAACTAATGTTAGTGCGCACTAAAAAAATGCAACTTAAAAAGTAAAAAGAATCAATTCAGAGAAGTTTGTTAGCTAGAAAAACATTGCGCACTAATTGGTATTTCTGCGCAGTAACTCCGTTAGTGCACACTATCATGAAATTCGAATTTTGCTGAAATTTTGGCAAAAATTTCGGCGTATCCAATCCACGACTATTTAGACAATATCATTGACATTGTCTAATTTGTAAAAAATGAATGCACATCCCTATTCATTATCAAGCGCCCAATCCTTAAACAAAAGGAGATACAAGGGAAGGATTCCAGTCAGAAAAGAAGAAGTTGTATACATTATTGTTTTAGGAAATTTAAAAAAGGAAATAGAGAAGATGGGTTAGAATTAACCATATCATTATCCTTTATTCACTAGGGGGTAGATTTTATAATTTTGCGCGAGCACGTACTTCTGTTTGCGCACCAGGCGCGAACAAACGTACGCTGGATTTTATAAGATACGCGCGTAGCTGCGCGTATCTTATAAAATCCGGGGTCTACGCACGCAAGGGGGTGCACATTTGTGCAACCTGCGCGCGCCGAGCCCAGCGCGTGCTGCCTGTTCCCTCCAAGGTCACTCCGATTTCAGAGCGGCCTCGGAGGGAACTTTCCTTCACCCTCCCCCACCTTCCCCTCCCTTCACCTACCTAACCCACCCCCCCGGCCCTATCTAAACCCCCCCCCCCTTACCTTTGTTGGCAGATTTACGCCTGCTGAAAGCAGACGTAAATCTGCACTTGCCAACGGGCTGTTGGCGAGCCATCACCCGACCCGGGGGCTGGTCCGGGGGCCCGCCCCCGAAATGCTGCGTCACGCCCCCAAAATGCCGCATCATTTACAGCCCCGACATGCCCCCGACACGCCCCTTTAACGAAGCCCCTGGACTTACGCGCATCCCGGGGCTCTGCGCGTGCCGGCGGCCTATGCAAAATAGGCGCGCCGGTGCACGAGGGCCCTGCGCGCGTAAATCCAGCCGGATTTACGCGCGCAGGGCATTTAAAATCCGGCCCTAGGAATGTACAGTTACTACTGGGTGAGAAATCTTAGCATCAAGGAAACTATTTAAATGATGAGGGTCAAAAAAGATATAATCTTTCATTTAAATACTTTATCAAATGTAAGAAATTATCCTCCCAAAAAATGTATCTCTAGACAAATTTGCAAGAAAAGATTTCTGCTTTACATATATCAGAAAATAACCATGGGCCCTGATTTACTATGGGTTTTCTCCCATGCTGTGTCTATGGGGAAAATGCTAAGTAAGTGAGACCCCCATATGGTTTGATCCAGAAACATTCAGCTTCTAGAGAGAATGAAAAGTCAGAACACATAATTTTTATCTGATTTAAAGACTAATGAAATCAGAAGAGTAGTTTTATTGCGTTCTTCTTCTGCTGATTTTTTCCAAGGGCCCACTTGAGCCTGATTGCTTTTCACATCTTATACTTCCATTTGAAATAGATTAAAAATTCAGTTTTCTTCCAGGCCATCCCCCAGACTATTAAATATTAAATATGAACTTTTTAAAATTATTTAACCCTAAATAGCAGTAGGAAATATAAGCAAATTACTTATCTCTAAGAGGCAACAGAAAAATGCAATTTTTCAACCCTCTATGGTGCCCCTTCCCTTGCTGCCCTAGGCACTTGCTTATTTTGCTTAATGGTTAATGCAGGACTGACTGGAGTCAACAATGAGACTGCAAGCACTCCCGATCTCACAAAACTGCCGATCTCATTACTTGATACTGGACTCCTGTAACCTGTTTTGAACTCTTTGGCTACAAAAGCATGAACCAAATAATGATGATGACTATAAACCAACTCTATTTCTCCCAAAGTCACTGTGGTAACTCTTGTTTCACATTTCTTCTTTTGCAAGGGCTCGAGCCCTTTCTGTTGAATAGCTGAGCCCAAATCTCTTGAGAGCTCACTGACAGATACCACTCTAGTTTACATGGCTGCTTCAACACTTTTGCTGTTAGCGTTTCCTATGGCACTCAAGGCTCAATGAAGCTTCTGCCCCCATCATCTCATCCAGCAATGGGTACCAGTGCCAAGATAGTTGCCACTCCTGGAACTGCAAAAAAGCTATGAGGAAAGAATAGACTAATTTTGGCCTTCCGTTTTTTGGGACACAGTAGAAAGGCATTAGAAAGAAATAATTTCAGAGAAAAACTGGAGGCTGTAAACAGTGTCGTACCAGGGCAATGCCATCTAGGAATCCACCGGCCTCTATTCTGAACTCCTGACTAGTCATTGATATCCATTAGGTTGTTGTCTAAATTTGTATTTATTATTAAATATTTTCTTTAAAGAAATATTCCATGTTATTGAAAGATACAAGTGCTTTTCAGAAGACAAAGGGGGTCATTTTCCAAAGCGATCACTAAATGGGGGTGGAGTCGGGGCGGGGCGGCGTCAAGACCGGAACAGGAGGAGTCAGGGTGGCACTGGGGCAGACGCCGCAAAGACATTAAAGACAGCGACGGGCCGGCTTTCGGTGCGAAAGCCGGCCCGTCCCCCGCTTCGCCCCCCCCCACCCCCCATACCGTACGATTCAAAGAGCCCGGTGGTATTAGAGAATCTAGGCCTAAGGGTCTGATTTACTAATCTTTTTTCCACATAAAAACAGGGACAAAGACATTTCTATGGGTAAAATAGTGCTTTATCGCTGGAAATAAGCTTCTTATAAAATTTCCCACCTAATATGCAAGTAAACATACGTGTGTGTGTGTGTGTGTCCTGGATTCACATTTTGCTCAAAATGATTTGGAGGTGTTCCTGGGGGCAAAGATGGGAAGGGATTTGGACTTATGCACATACTTTTGGATTTTCAAAAGTTTACATACAAATGAGCAGGTGTAATTGTTAAGAGTGTGCAGGGGAAAAAAATTTGTTTTCATTTTTCGGTTCATTTTTGGGAGGTTTTTTTCCCAATGAATTTCAGTTTGTCGATTGCTTGATTCTTTTCATTCTAGTGAAAAAAAACAAATAAAGCAATTAAAAAATAAAAGGGTCAAAAAATGAAAATGAGCCCTCCCTCCCACCCTCCCAAAAAAACACTGGGGCTAGGATCCCCCCAGTCCCCACTTACCCGGTCTGGTGGGGATCTGCCATCTTGGTCTAGGCTGAAGCCTAGACCAAGATGGCAGATTGTTTTTTTTAGTTTAATTTTTGGGGGTCTTGGCCAAGGCCCCGGCAACTGCTTGTGCTTTGGCCAAGACCTTAGCAGCTCCCTTATGCACAGGCCATGGCCCCTGCTTTGGACATCGGGCTATGCCTTAGGCAAGGCTTTGGCCTTAGGCCTAGACCTAGGCCCGAATCATTAGCTTAAAATGAATTGAACAAATAAGGTTTGTTTCATTGGGACGCCCCTGATTCATTTCAGGGCCTCCCAAATGAAACAAATTAGCTGTATTCATTGCGTTTTGCAGTTTTGTTTTAAACAAATACACATCCATAGTAATTGTGTAGGTACATAAGGTAAGTCATGTTGAGTCCGGCCAAAGATCCATCAAGTCCAGCATTATGTCTCCAGCAATGAACAATCCAGGTCACAAGTACCTGGCAGATCCCAAGCAGTAGTTCTATTTCTTGTTGCTCACTTCCTGGGATGAGTGGTGACTTTCCAAAATCAACCTAATAATAGTTTTCAAGTTGAACATATGCATGAAAGTTTACTTTGAAAATTCTTGTAATTTATGCACATATTTGCTAACTTTCTTGTGCACCTGGAATGGGAGACATGTTTTAGTGAATCAGGCCATCAGTTATCAATTAATTTTAATACATTACAAAGTATTGCATAGATTATAAAAGTACATGGGCTATTTAATTCTTTGGGCCAGCCATGCAGGCACTGAGCTTTTTATGATTACTTTAATGCAGATTGCAGGCCTCAAAATCCTGAATCTGAAAGGCTAATATCTTACAGCAGAACTCCCCAAATCCAGATCTTGAGGATCGTAAGCCAATCTGCTTTTTAGGATATCCACAATGATTATGTGTAAGGCATATTTGCATTGAATGTACATATATTTCATGCATATTCATGCAGCGATCAAGAAAGTAAACTGGCAGGCAGATCTGGAGGACTGAATTTAGGGACCAATGCATATGAGCATAGTTGCAGACCTAAAAATATGATGCATTCATTCTGTGGAAAACAACATTTTCAAAGTACTATATAGTAGTGATAGCAGACATAAATCAGTTATGTAGACATCTATCTACTTTTTTTCCTAACAGAAAAGTAAATGTCAATCATCCTTGACCCCAAAATGCTAGCAGGATTTTGCACCACAATGTAACTATGCATACTGTATGAATAAGGACACCTTTTCATGTCAGCAGAAATCAGGTAACTAATTCAATTAGTGTTAAATCATATGTGGTATATTATCATTCACTTTGTTCAGTAACTGAGCAGAAAACAGCACAAAGCAGTAAACGTGAATTTCTAAAAGTTCTTTGCTTCACCATCTGGTTGGACAATTTTTAGTCAATAGATCTCGGAAACGATTCCAAAACTACTCCCAAAGGTGAAATCCCAATACATTAAGCAAGCACAATAATTTACAGCATCAACTAGACTGCCAATATTATGTCTTTTACTTTTAATGAATAAACCATTACATTCTGTCCAGTACTGATAATTTTTCCTCTTAATGTCATTCTTAATCATGCATTTATTTAATGTCATTAGAAAACACTATTATAATAATATTCAGAATATTGTGGGACTATACAAAATAAGATTTAAGTTGTAAGGACAATAAAGGAAAAATATAGAAGCTCTAAAATTTCTTACAGAAAATCTGAGGCTTTAAAAGTCAACCAAGCTACAATTTTGTTCTTTTGAACCATGTGTGAATCATGAAGCTATATATAATAATTTATTTATTTTTTATTTATTTATTTAGAGTTTTTCTATACCGGCATTCGTGATTAGAAACCACATCATGCCAGTTTACATATAACAAGGGGGTGTGAACAAAAAACAAAAATGGAACATAAACAAGTGCAGAGAGATCAAAAAGTTACATTACAACAAGGATATTATAACTGGGGAGAGAATAATTAAATATCTGAATAGAACAAAGCCTATTAAAAGAGAAGCACTATCCAAATATTAATGTGAAACAGACAAGGATGTAACATGAATTATGGCTCAATGATAACTTGTCATGATGGTTTTTCATACTCTTGTATGATCATAATGGGGCCCTAATTCCAGTCCTAGACCGCTAATAATATGTCCTATACCTTTGTCTAATATTTATTTATTTATTTATTTATTTATTATTTTTGTTATACCGAGTTTCATGATAGGGATCACATCAACCCGGTTTACAAATAACAATGTGTGCAAAGTATAGCGTAACGTAATAAATATTTCCAATACAAATTTGAACTTTAAATACAGAGAATCAATTAAAAGGTGTGAGAAAGTTACAATATAACAGGGAAAATTAACTTGGAACTGGAAGAGGGGAGAGGTTAAACAATGTAATATTTACATTTAACACAATTAAAGTGATAGTGCAGCAGAGTAAGTAAATAAGCCTATTTGCATGAATGTGACGGTACATAAATATGAGCGGTAATATAAACAAGAGAATCAATATGACACAGTAGAGTATGGTGATGATATGATAAAACTCAAAACGTAATAGTGATAAGATTATGATAGGTGGATTCTTATTTGGATCCAGAGGTTACATGGCAGTTTGTGTTGATGAGTGTATTTTATTCAAGGCTTGGAAATGCTTTTTAATATTGTCACAACCTCTATTTTTGGGTATGTTGTAATGTTGGTATGACACTATTTGGTTTGCCGATCTCTTTAAGTAATTGTGTTTGTGGAAGACCTCTAGGGGTATACCCAGTGATACATAAAACTAAGCTATTAGAGTGATTTGTTCTTCTTTGAAATGGGATTGAGAGGAAAAAACTGAGTTAGATATAAGGAGTCCTTGTGGCCCTGCTGTTTGTTTTTTTATTTCCAGTCTAGAAGGGATCCTGCAACTATGGTGGATAGCAAACTATATACTCTTAGGCATTTGCCATAATACACCTGGGGGGAGATGACCAGAACTACAGTGTGAGAAATCCTTTTCTAGAGTTCCTTCTAAGAAGAATTCAGTGATGGGATCTGAGTACTAATGAGCTTGGGTATGAAGAATCACTAATGCAAGATGGTTATTTGAAAAAGGAGATTAATATCTAAATGCTAGAAGAAAAAGTATAATATGTATTTATTGTGTTGCTTCTGATGCTTACTTCTGTTGTGGATCCTGTGACTCATCCTTTTTGGTGATTTTTATTGTGAGTTGACTGTTAGTACCCCAGAAGAATAAAAATGTATAATTTTGCAATATAATTCATGGAGTATGTGGGTAGTTCTTGCCTCCTTCCAGCAGACTCCCTCAATTGGCCATGTGCAATTGCTCCCTTATCCTCCAGGCTGTATGGTTTGGAGGCCCTGCTGGTGGCCATGTCCTTCTGGCACTGCCACAGTTATAAGCCATTCTAATACTATGCTCAGTGACAGAACGTGGGGCTCCTGGACTTGGTCCCCGTCCTGCTCTGCATTTTGTCTTGCCATTTGCTCTTGTTTCTTGCTCTTGACTGTAATCATGTAGCCCTAATTTGAGGCCTTACATGGGTCCACCTTTTGGGCCTGTGAATCTCTTGTTTGGTTATTTGGTGTTCCTGTCTAGTTTTGTCTTACCTTTGTATTCTTGTCTGTTCCTAGTTTTGTGTTCTGAAGACTTGTTTTGTCTACTAGGTGCCTTTTTGTTCCCTGGCAATGCAGCAGCTCAGTCCAAAATGGAGCGTCGGCTTCAAACCCGCTGACAGCCGCCGCTCCTGTCCAAAAAGAGGTGCTAGGGATGCGCTAGTGTCCCTAGTGCCTCTTTTTACCATGGGCCCTAATTTGAATAATTTTATTTACTGAATCGCGCGCACAGGAGAGTGGCCTGTGCGCATGCCGGGAGAGCGGGCGCTCGCCCACTCTCCCGCGATTTTTGCTGTATATGTATCTTAATTTTTAATGTTTGCATGATTTTGATTAACAGCATTTGGATGTAGCGGATTTTAAATGTAACAAATAAATAAATATACTAAGAAACAACACCTCGGTTACTCTAAAAATCAATTCAGACCAATTAGTTTAGTGATGCCTGAGGAACCAAATTGTAAATGAGTGAATGGATTGCTTTCACAAAAATGTCTTAAGGATAGCTGCCTGTGAGCACCAAATGTCTCTGCAATTTCAGAGTTCAATTTTAGTTGAAGGTGCAAAGGAGTACATTTTGGGGAGATACTTTTTAAGCGATAAAGAAAGGCAATGATTAAGTAAAAGAAATACAAATAATGTTTAAATGAATTAGACTTAATTTTTTTTTTTTTTTTAAAGCAAGAGATATAGCAGTCATTTTCCAACTGTCTGCACTGGCACAAAGACCATGTGCCCTTTTTGCACAACAGTGTTGTACCCATTTCCAAAGTGAAGTATACACACACTTTTGCTTTGAAACATGCCGTGGGTTCAATTTATGTCTCCTGCACCTGCTTTTTCTGCTGGTAGAACTGTGCTAAAAAGTATGCTTGAACATTTAAGAGTGCCATCTAAACAGGTACTTTTCCTCCCCTGACCTAAGGTAGACCCCTGGGAACACTTCTTCTCCACGCAGTTAAAAATACACATTGCGTGGAACATGCAAACTTTTAGTCATAGCAAGGGAGAACAATGTTCACACAGCCAATTAACACGGGTAACACTCTGTCACCACACTTTGAAGATTGATCTCATACTGACAAATGATTCACAAGTCGAGAACGCACATAACATTGAACCTGACAGGTTTAAGAAAGGCTACCTGGCAGAAGCCTTATGCAAGCACTCAACTTGTTCATTGTGCAAATTATGCCAGATATTTTCTTGGAACAAAATTTAACTGCACCAGTGTATTTAATTACTGTTCATGCAATATATTTTGGGCCTCTGGAGGGTGAATAGTAAAAAAGCAAACTGCTTTAAAAGGAAATACCTGGGAAATATTCTGCAAAAAATAAATACAATACCATCATGATATTGAAAAATGCATTTGGAGCATGTAATAGCCAACATAAATACTCCAAAAATATCCTCAAGTCCATCCACAGTAAGAATGTGCATTCCTTTAAAAGGAATGTTTAAAATGCAACAAATGAGAACATTTTTCTTTCATTCATGGACCCCTAAAATGAATGGAGGGCACCTACAAATTTAAACAAAAAAATGTTGTTTCATTCATTTATGTTTCCCATTTAAGACTATGGCCCATTGAAAAGTGCTGCAGTGAGACTTAACTATAGCAATCAAGAAATTTCTGAGTGAGATAATGTTGTGACCATCACTTCCCAACAGCTTCACTCTGCCTACCTTTCCTTTTCTGCAACTCCTCCTGCTCTTCATGGATGCCTGGCTGCCGCGGCGTCCACCTGCCGTCCTCTCCAGTGTCCCTGGACTGGCTTGGGCACTGCCTCCCGCCATGCTCTTCAGGTATCTTAGGGCGTGTGCGCTGCGCGTCCCTCATTCTTATTTCCTCATTGGCGCGTTCCTCAGGGGCGTCCCCCTGTGATGACGTCGAGCTGCCCGGATATTTAAGCCTACAGTTTATTGCTAGCCGTTGAGTTAGCAAGGGGGATTCTTACGGATGGGATTTGCTCTCCGTACCCAGCTACTCTGCCCTTCCAACTTCCATTGGACTCTTTCTGCTAATGGGTTACCTGCTCCTCGGGGGCCTCTTTGCTTCTTTCAGGTCACTATCAGGTAACCGGTACTTGCTCCTCGAGGGCCCATGTTCCCTGACCCGCTGCCTGCATCTATCTCCTCTTCTACTTGGAAGAATTCGCTACAGACACCATCAGTGAGTACTACTATCATCCACTCCTCAGAGCCCTCTCCCTGGAACCAGGTACTCGCTCCTCGAGGGCCTGCCCCCGTTCCAGCGCCAGTGCCATCTCTTACGTGGAACCGCTGTGTGAGTACTTTGCAGAGTCTCTCTACCTCCAGGGATCTGGTACTCGCCCCTCGAGGGCCAGCTCTCCCTATCTCGGGGCTTCTCCATATTTGGGAATGTGAATGTCTATTGTACTCACTTTCTCAGTTCTCTCCACTACAACACTGCTACCAGAGGAACCGCTGTTCCAGCACCCTAGGGAATACTAGCCCAGCCAGGCTACATCTTCTACTCACTACTGCCTCCTCTGGTGGCTTCTCAAGCTGTCTAAATAAAGAACTATCCGTGTTTGTGTATCCAGAGCTGAGTCTGACCTGTGGCCCCTCACGGGACTTCCCGCCGTGGGCGAGGTCAGCTGCCACACTGTCCAAGGGGCCACCCAAACCTCACTAACTATAATAGATTACTAACTCCATGGATCCGGCACAGCTCAATGCCTTGCAGGCCATTCCTGGCCTGGCCCTGCGCATTGCTGAACAACAAGACGCATTGGAGAAACTCACTTCTGCGTTCCATCAGCTGCACGCACAGAAGAATCAAAGCGCTGCTTCCAGTAATGAAGGTCAGTTACATGAAGTAACTATAAAGACTGTGGTACCTCTGGCTGCTCCAGTTCGTTTCTCTGGAGAGATTCCAAGAACTAGGGATGTGAATCGTTTTTTGACTATTTAAAAAAATCGTCAGATATTTTTTAAATCGTTAGTCGCGATACAATAGAAATTCCCCCGATTTATCATGAAAAATCGGGGGGAGGGGGAGGAGGGAGGGGGGAGGGCGTGAAAACCGGCACACCAAAACAACCCCTAAACCCACCCCGACCCTTTAAAACAAATCCCCCACCCTCCCGAACCCCCCCAAAATGTTTTAAATTACCTGGTGGTCCAGTGGGGGGGTCCCGGCGCGATCTCCCGCTCTCGGGCCATCGGCGCCATTTTGGCTGCCACTAATATAAATGGCGCCGATGGCCTGATAAAAAAAAAAACCCACCCGACCCTTTTAAATGACCCCTTTAGCCTCCCCCCCCCAAACCTTTTAAAATTACCTGGTGGTCCAGCGGGAGCGCGGGGAGCGATCTCCCCTCTCAGGCCATCGGCTGCGTTAATAAAAATGGTGCCGATGGCCCTTTGCCCTTACCATGTGACAGGGCAAAGGTAGCGCCAGCCCCATTTTGAATATTGGCAATACGGCCTGAGTGCAGGAGATCGCTCCCGGACCCCCACTGGACCCCCAGGGACTTTTGGCCAGCTTGGGGGGGCCTTCTGACCCCCACAAGACTTGCCAAAAGTCCAGCGGGGGTCCGGGAGCGACCTCCTGCACTCGGGCCGTATTGCCAGTATTCAAAATGGCACCGGCGCTACCTTTGCCCTCACTATGTCACAGGGGCTACTGGTGCCATTGGTCAGCCCCTGTCACATGGTAGGAGCACAAGATGGCGCCGATGACCATGTGACAGGGGCTGACCAATGGCACCAGTAGCCCCTGTGTCAAAGGCTATCGGCGCCATGATGAAACCGGCACCGAGGGTGTGAGAGTGCAGGGGATGGCTACCGGACTCCCCGCTGGACCACCAGGGAGTTTTGGTAAGTCTTGGGGGGGTCAGGAGGGTGGGGGGCTGTAGTTAATTTTAATTTTAGCTGGGACACGAATAGAAATCGCCGTATTAACGCATCAGGGCGCCATACGGCTGAATGCAGCGTATCTGCTCCCCGACGAATCCGAATCACGAATGCAACGTATGGCGACCCTCTGCACATCCCTACTAATATCCTTGACAAAGAGATGCTCCATCAGTTTCATCTCTCGTATCCTTGGAAACCAAGACCTGGTACCCGCAGAGGAGACCGCCCTTTGAAGGGGGGTACTGTTGTGACTGTCACTTCCCGGCGGCTTCACTCCGCCTACCTTTCCTTTTTGTGTGACTCCTCCTGCTCTTCACGGATGCCTGGCTGCCGCGGCATATGCCTGCTGTCCTCTCCGGCATGCCCAGACTGGCTTGGGTGCTGCCTCCCGCCATGCTCTTCAGGTACCTTAGGGCGCATGCGCCGCGCGGCCCTCATTCTTATTTCCTCATTGCCGCATTCCTCGGGAGCGTCCCCTGTGATGACGTCACACTGCCCGTATATATAAGCCTACAGTTTATTGCTAGCCGTTGAGTTAGCAAGGGTGTTCTTACGGATGGGATTCGCTCTCTGTACCCAGCTACTCTGCCTTCCAGCTTCCATTGGACCTGAGGAGCAGGTAATGGGTTACCTGCTCCTCAGGGGCCTCTTTGCTTCTTTCAGGTCGCTATCAGGTAACCAGTACTTGCTCCTTGAGGGCCCATGTTCCCTGACCCGCTGCCTACATCTATCTCCTCTTCTACTTGGAAGAATTCGCTACAGACACCATCAGTGAGTACTACTATCATCCACTCCTCAGAGCCCTCTCCCTGGAACCAGGTACTCGCTCCTCGAGGGCCTGCCCCTGCTACAGCACCAGTGCCATCTCTTATGTGGAACCGCTGTGTGAGTACTTTGCCAACAAGTCTCTCTACCTCCAGGGATCTGGTACTCGTCCCTCAAGGGCCAGCTCTCCCTATCTCAGGGCTTCTCCATATTAGGGACTCTGTGAATGTCTATTGTACTCACTTTCTCAGTTCTCTCCATTACAGCTCTGCTACCAGAGGAACCGCTGTTCCAGCGCCCTGGGGAATACTAGCCCAGCTGGGCTACATCTTCTACTCACTACTGCCACCTCTGGTGGCTTCTCAAACTGACTAAATAAAGAACTACCTGTGTTTGTGTGTCCAGAGCTGAGCCTGACCTGTGGCCCCTAATGGGACTTCTCCCCATGGGCGTGGTCAGCTGCCACAGTGTCCAAGGGTCCACCCAAACCTCACTAACTATAACAGATAATAGCCAGAACGGAGCCAAGGCAGGAGAAGTAGGCAATTATACAGGACAGAGGTCCAATCATGGTGAAGTTGCCCTATACCTAATACTACACCTTGGGGGCATTGCTGCCACTTTGTCATGCTACCATACCTCTAAGGTACCATTTTGGGGGTCTTGCCACTCACCCTTGCTGGCATATCCTAGAATTTACATTATAGAGGTCTTGTTGCCATTCTGCCTTGCAGCTGTACCCTTTAGACGACAGCTTGAGGGTCTGGCTGCCACTTTGCTGTTGCGTCCATTGGTGCTAGATGGCTTCGCCCCGTTTGCCTCACCTTGTTCACGGCTCCTCCCGCATCCCTAGAGAAGATGGCTGCTGTTGCATCTACAAGCTGACCTCTCTGGCGTCCCCGGAATGGCTATCTTGCTGCCTCCCACCATGCTCCTCCCAAGGGCCTACTAGGGTGCGCACGCCACCCACGTCTTTATTCCAGCTGTGGCGTGAACCTCGGGGGTCTTCCCCTCTACTGCTGTCACGCCATCCGGGTATATAGCCTGAACTATGTTGCTAGCTCATTGAGTTAGCAAAGACTTGGTCTCGGCCGGTCTAAGCTACTCTGCCGCTTCCGTGCTGCCGCTGGAAGCTCCCACTCTGCCCTTCGGGGTAATTGCTAACCTGGGTACCTGCTCCTCGGGGGCCCTCTGCTTTATTTCAGGTGCCTTACAGGGATCAGGTACTCGCTCCTCGAGGGCCTGTTCTCCCTGCCTCGGTGCCTGTACCATCTTCTTCAACCTGGTGGAATCGCCAACCTACAGCAACCATCTAGTGAGTAATCTGACTCTCAGTCTATCTCATCCACAGTACTGCCTTGCTGGGAAACCTACACTGGAATCCCCCTATAACAACGAGGTGAGAAGGGCTCCCTCTGCCTAGGGTCCTGAGACTGCTAATTCCAGATTACCAAAGGAGATAGAGACAGGATGGAGGTGGTCCAAAAAAGGGCGACCAAAATGGTGGGTGGTCTCCATCGTATGACTTATGAGGAGAGGTTGAAGAACCTGAATATGTATACCCTGGAGGAGAAGAGTAGCAGGGGTGATATGATACAGACCTTCAGATACTTGAAAGGTTTTAATGATCCATGGTCATCAACAAACCTTTTCCATTTAGTAGAACTAGGGGTCATGATTTGAAACTCCAGGGAGGAAGACTTAGAACCAAATGTTATGGAGAGCGCTGGGAGAGTGGTCCCACTTAGAGAGAGTGTGCCCTTGGGCCCCTGGCACAATCCCAAGTGTATCAGGACCGCGCCAAGGGTAGGTGTAGCGTGTGACAGCGTGAGTGGCGAGAGGCTGCCCGACCCCCAGCCGGACCTGCATGCCTCTGGAACCAACTATGGAATGTTGGTAATGAACAGTCCTCCTACCGTTCCTGGCCCTTTTGGACCTGCCACTGGGGTGGCAAAAGGCAGTAGGCCGGGCTCAGGGCGTGGGCAGATGGAGGTTCAGGAACAGAAGACGAAGACTCGGGAACCATAGACTGTAGACGTAGACTCAGGAACTTGGAAGGTTCAGACATTAGCACAGTCCCTCAGGGTGCCCTACACAGCCAGTACCACTGGTCTGGTCACGGACCACCCTGTCCTTCATCCGCGGGAGCAGGACCAGCACAGGAAGGGAATGAGGTACTAAAGACAAGGAATCAAGAAAAAAATGCTGCACACCGGCAGTCCAAAGCAAGGTACTGCACACCGGCAGTCCAGAGCGGGGTACTGCACACCGGCAGTCAGGAGCGGGGTACTGCACACCGGCAGTCAGGAGCGGGGTACTGCACACCGGCAGTCAGGAGCGGGACGAGGACAGGAACAACAGGAACCAACATCAAGGAACATCAGGAACGTGCGAGACACCGGACACCAAGCTGGAAAGAAGGCCTGATGGTGAGCTGGAAGAGGAGACATCCAGAGACGAGTAACTCCAATGTAAGGCAATGCATGAGGGCTTGAGAAGAGCTTTTATACCCCAGGAGCAGGCAACTGCCTGGGAGGAGTCCAGATGGGCCACACCTCTCTGGCCCTACAAGAGTGGAAAGGAGCTGCGGGCCCACCCCTTAGGAGAAGGGCGTGGCCCACACCAGAGCATCCAGGCTGCAGTGGAGTAAGCCTCGGGTAGGCCCTGCTGACACTGAAGGCCTCCCAGGCTGTGGAGCAAAATCCGGACGATTACTCAGGTGAGGCCCCGGCTTCGGAGTGGCCTCCAGAGAAGGTGAGAGGCCTCCCGTGGCACAGCTATGGGAGGAATCGTAACACCAAAGTCACGAAATATTTCTTCACTGAGAGGGTGGTGGATGCCTGGAATGCCCTTCCGGAGGAAGTGATGAAGACTAAAACTGTGAAAGATTTCAAAGGGGGATGGGATAAACACTGTGGATCCAAAAAAAGCTAGAGAATGGGAATAAATGAAAAAGCTTAACCGGCATGGAGCGGCAGTTACTACCCTTAAGAGAAACATGGGGGTAACCTGCACGGAGCGGCAGTTACTACCTTGGGAAGCTTGCTGGGCAAACTAGATGGACCATTTTGGTCTTTTTCTGCCGTCATTACTATGTTACTATCTGCGGTGAGCCTCCTGAAGCATCCAGTATCCCCCAACTATTAAACTTGTCACAAACATTATGGCTTTAGGAAGCTAGACCAGGTAAGAACAGGTGTTTTTATTGGAGCAGGAAGGCCTGGTGTGTCTATCATTCCTCTTTTTATCATGTGCAATAATCGCTGCAATAATACCCAAAAAATCGGCTGCGATAAATAGTTTTTTCACCATACCGCAAAAAAGGTATAGTTATTTCTGGCATTAAATTCCACAATAGTGTGTGTTACACTATTGCACGCCATGTTAGCAGACCCTCATTGCAATTTACTCTGCCCAAACTCCTTCCTCTTGAATTCTAACATTTATTTTGGCTCTGCACACCCTTATAAAGAAATAATTGGCCATCCTTCTTTGGCTGCAAACTGTTTTCACACATTTTTGTTTGTGTGTCCAATGCTATGGAGCAGTTTACTATTTGCTCTCAAACAGTAAATAAACATTATGAAAAAAGCTGAAAGTCTGCTTCTTCAATGAAGTATTTCCCCTTAATATTTGATGGCTGGGGCAAGGTGAGGTCGGTGCAGACTGGGATGAGTGAGAAGGGCACTCGTCCCCACTGTGGGATTGTGGGGAAGCTGAGGGGGTCTCTGGAGGCAGGCTGGGGTTGGGGGGAGGGTCCTGAGAAATATTGGGGGGTCAGGGGGAGGGGGCCCTGTTTATGGATATTGGGAATTATATAAGCCTATAGTGGGGGTCAGGGGAGGAAGGCTATGAGTGAGCCTATCAGGAAGTCAAGGAAGGGGACTTGTTTATGGATATTGGGGGACCTGGGGAGGGGGGCCGTTGGTGTCATGTGCTTACTATACACTTTATTTTTCTTCTCGGGGAACTGGGGCTACCTCGACTGACAGTCACAGGTTGAAATGGGAGTCAGCAATGACCCCCGCTCAACCTCCCCATTTTGGTCCATTTTTCTGGCAGCCAGGAGCCCTTTAAGACAATGGGGGGTAACATAAGGCTGGGGCTGCCATCGCGTTAAAGTGCTGCTCACCGCGGTCTTTTGGGTCGTGGTGTTTGGCCGCAACACAAAAGAATGCACCATGAAGCTACGATGTGCTTTCACGGGAGGGGGCTCCCACTATCACGTGATAATGTGACCCCCCTCCTGCAAAGACACATAGCACTTTGATGAATCTAGGCCCAAGGTTGCAAGCAGCTAAATAAATGCTGAAATAATTTTTAAAAGTCTGTTTGGTTTTTGCTGTTGAATGTAATATTGAGATTCTCACAGATTCTCTCTTCTGCTGTCCAGTACAGCCAGCCAGCAGGCAGACACAGGCACTGACTGCAAGGCCCACCGTTATATGATTTATACTGAAAGCCATTAACCAACCAGTGTCTGCAAGCTTATGCAGGGCTTCTTGTTACACAGATAATGTTCTATTTTTCTAAATGCCAATAAATATTATACATATGATCCATTTCATTCTGCTGCTTTTTAGCCATTTCTCTCAAATCAATTGTATTGGGACAGTTAGATTATTCTGTCTCTCAGTTTTGATGTTATTATATGCATGGCTTAAGGGAAGAAGAAAAATCTCTCAGAGGAAATTTATATTGGTATTTTTTATTGCACAGTGCCCCTGAGGAGACATTTAAGGGAAAGGGATTCTGCAGATTATCTTTCTAAAGTGGCAGTTATTACATTGTAATCGGAGCGTAATTTGTAAATCACTGAAGAGTCACTTCAGAATTTATACAATCAAATATATGATTCTAACAACATTATATTAATCCCTCCTTTTTCCTGCTATCCCCAAGCTAATATATCAAGATATAAAAAATATACAATTATGACTATAGCTAGCTGTCTTTAATATAGAGCATGAATAAAATCATCAACTGTGAACACATTTTACATTAGATTCTCACAGAAAATGAGAATAACTAATGAAAATGTCCAGTACTTGAAATATTTTTTCTAATACACCTTTTAAATCCATTTGCTACTGATGAGAAAGATCTCTTTCATATTTTTCTGTATTGAAATTGCTTGTCCTATTTAATAAAACCACAATATGAAGGGACTAGCAAGTAGAGCGTAAAGCTTCATTTTTTTTCATGTTTGACTACATAAAAATATAAATACATAGTGGGTTGGGGGAGGGTAAAATTGTAACTGCTTGTCCAGCCAATATGTGATTTGGATTTTCAACTTTATGATCTAGAAAATAAAATGAACATGTGTGCCTACACCTGGAATAAAATGATAAATAATAACCACTTTGTTTTGTGGTACTACTGCATTCCAGTACATACACTCATGGGTCTCTTTTTCCATCATGTGAAACTTGCCTTCCATCTTTACATAACTTGGAAAACAGAGTTTCTGAATTGAATCTCACCAAAATGGTGACACAGAGACTCACCAGATACACAAGGAGAGGTTCAAGGAAATCAAAGGCAATTTGAAATGAGAGAAATTACAAAGTATCTCTCTCTCTCTCTCTCAATATAGATAGATAGATAGCTATAGAAATTGCACTTGGTTCTCCAAATGCTTTGTGTTGCCAGGAGTGAGAGGCACATCTGCACCCTTCCAGTCCTGGCTATGGTGGAACATGCTTTCTAAAAGAGGGAGGTGGGAGGGCTGGTGGCAAGAGGCCGACTGATCCACATCACAGCTGGCTACAGGAGAACCTGAAGGCCCCACTGCAGCAGCTGGCTGGGCACTAAGCATGCACACACCAGGGCCCATGCACAATACTTCTTTCCCTCAGAGACTCAGGGGCAGAATATAGCTGAGAGCTTGCACACCTCAGACTGCAGTATCCACCTGCAGAATCAGAGGCAGACATCACCCAAAGGCTGGAGGTACACCCTTGCATCTCCACAAGGCTTTCCAGCTGCTTCATATCCTGCCAGCAGTCGACCAGAGGCCCTTCTTTAGCTGAAATGCTGAGATCTTGCTTTAAATCAAATATTCGGTTTAGCCTGGTACAGGGAGACCGTGAAAATGTGTCACACTGACTGCTGCACCTGAGACCAAGTCACTATAACCAATAGACAGGTGAAAGAGCCCAGTCCCAGGACTCCTCTCTGCAGCTGGAAGGAGGGGACATTTAAGAGCCATACAGGCATGCAAAAATTCCACTTCTGATGCTGGATGCACATGCCCACTCACACACATACCCAGGCACTCATACAGAGGCTGGACAGGGGGGGGAACGGGAATGCTGGGATCAGGATGGGGCAGCAGGTTAGAGTGTACTGGGACAGAGCTGAGGAGGGTGGTCAGTGTGCTGGGGGCTAGGCTGAGAAAGGGGAAGGGTCTGTTAAGGTGAGGCTGGGGAAGAGCTTCAGAGTGCGCTTGGGTCAAGCTGAGGATGGGAGGGTCACAATGTTCTTTGGTTAAGATCGGGAGCGTGAGAAGGATGTGATGACGTGAGGCTGGGGAAGGGATGTCGGGGTGTGCTGGGGTTGAGCTGGGGAACAGTATCTCAGAGTATTGGGGTGGAGCAGGGGAGAGTGGGCTGGATGTGCTGGGTCCAGTTAGAGAGAGCAGGGTCAGCTTCTGCTGGGTTATGAAGGGGGGAGAGTATGCTGGACAGCGGAATCAGAGTGATCTGGGGAGAAGCTGAGGAGAATAATGTAAGATAGTGCTGAGGAGGATAGAAGGAAAGAGGATGGTGAGTAGGGACCTCTGGGGAATTTGAACCAGATTCAGCTAGATTTTTGTGAAAAAAAAAACTCAAAGCACATCTTATCTACATCCCTCACCCTGCATCCTTTTACTTTATAACAGTTTACAGCTTTGAAACGCGAATGTTGCAATTAGGGGAGTGCACTCAAACTTATTTCATTTCCTTCTGATTTTCATTTCCATTGTTTTCTCTTCCATTGTTTTTAGCTGTTTCTGATTTATTTCATTTCATTTATTTGAAATAAAAATAAAAAACAGACAAATGAAATGGAAAATAAAACAAAACAAAAGGTAAGGGCCTGGGTCCCCCCTCCCTGACCAAAAAATAACCATCAAGAATACCACACAAAATGTAAAACTGAAGTCACCCCACCCCAGGCCTTCCCCTCTTCCTTATCTCTCCCCCGCCATGGGCCTGAAGAAATCCAAATGGGGCAGAAGCAATCCCCAGTCACTTCCTCTCTGTCATGTCCCTTCTTAAAATGGCGCCAGCCAGCCTAAGGTCGGCACCATTTTGTTGAACCAGGTGTCTCAGGACAAAAAAATAACTCTGCGCTGCCCAAAGCCATTTTAAGAAGGGACCTGATAACACAGGAATGCCTGGGGATTATTTCTGTCCCATTTGAATTTCTACAGACTCATGGATGGGGTAAGGGACCTCTGGGGGGGGGGGGGGGGGAGTAGTGGAGGAGGGAGAGGCCTGGGATGGGGATACTTTAATTTTTTTATTTTTACATAAGAATATAAAAACTGCTATACTGAATCAGATTAACGGTCCATCAAACCCAGTACCCTGTTTCCAACAGTGGTCAATTCAGGTCAAATGGCAGGATCCCACACAGTAAATAGATCCCTTGCTGCTAATGCCCAAGGATAAGTAGTGGCTTTTTCCAAGTCTATTTGTGCCCCATGAGAGACTCCTGAGAAAATTAAAAAGTCACGGTATAGGAGGCAATGTTCTACTGTGGATTGAACATAAGAACATAAGATATGCCATACTGGGTCAGACCAAGGGTCCATCAAGCCCAGTATCCCGTGTCCAACAGTGGCCAACCAAGTCATAAGTACCTGGCAAGTACCCAAACATTAAATAAATAGAGCCCAAGCTGCTAATTCTTATTGATTAACAGCAGTTTATGGACATCTGCTCTAGGAACTTATCCAAACCTTTTTTAAACCCAGCTACACTAACTGCCATAACCATATCCTCTGGTAATGAATTCCAGAGCTTAATTATGCATTGCATGAAAAAGAATTTTCTCCAATTTATTTTAAATGAGCTACTTGCTAACTTCATGGAGTGCCCACTAGTCCCTGTATTATCCGAAAAAGTAAATAATCGATTCACGTTTACCCATTCAAGTTCTTTCATGATTTTGTAGACCTCTAACATATCCCTCCTCAGTCATCTCTTCTGCAAGCTGAACAGCCCTAACCTCTTTAAACTTTCTTCATAGGGGAGCCATTCTATCCTCTTTATCATTTTGGTTGCCCTTCTCTGTACTTTCTCCATTGCAACTATATCTTTTTTGAGATGTGGCAACCAGAACTGCACACAGTATTCAAGGTGTGTCTCACCATGGAGCGATACAGAGGCATTATGATTTCCACCATTTTATTCGCCATTCCCTTCCTAATAATTCCTAACATTCTGTTAGGAATGAGCCGACGATTTCAAAGTATTATCCACTATGACGCCTAGATCTATTTCCTGGGTAGTAACTCCTAATGTGGAACCTAGCATCATGTAACCACAGCAAGGGTTATTTTTCCCTATATGCATCATCTTGCACTTGTCCACATTAAATTTAATCTGCCATTTGAATTTTCAGAAGGGGTTCGAGAAAGTCCCTCATGAGAGGCTTCTAAGAAAACTAAAAAGTCATGGGATAGGAGGCGATGTCCTTTCGTGGATTACAAACTGGTTAAAAGACAGGAAACAAAGAGCAAGATTAAATGGTCAGTTTTCACAGTAGAAAAAGGTAAACAGTGGAGTATCTCAGGGTTCTGCACTGGGACCAGTGTTTTTTAATATATTTATAAATGATTTGGAAAAGGGAATAACGAGTGAAGTAATCAAACTTGCAGATGATACAAAACTATGCTGAGTTGTTAAATCATAAGGGGATTGTGAAAAATTGCAAGAGGATTTTGTGAGCATTTAAATGGCAGATGAAATTTAATGTGGACAAGTGCAAAGTGATGCACATGGGAAAGAGTAATTCACACTGTAGTGTGGAGTTACTGCCCAGAAAAAAGACCTAGGTATCATAGTAAACAATGTTTTGAAATCCTCAGTTCAGTGTGGGCAGCAGTCAAAAAAGCAAACAGAATGTTAGAAATTATTAGGAAAGAAATGGAGAATAAAATGTCAAATATCATAATGGCCCTGCTGGAGTTGCTCCTGAGAGTGGCTATTGAAATGGTCATTGGTCTTCATTGTAAAGCATATGGGGCAGACTTCAAGATCTAAACATGTATACCCTAGAGGAAAGGTGAAATAAGAGAGATATGATAGAGACATTTAAATATTTCATGTTTCTATGCACACAAAACATAGAAACATAGGAATGGCAGCAGAAATCCTGTCTGCCCAGCAAGCCTCTGGTAGCATCTACCGTGCCATACAAGTTACCCCCAAGCTTATTTGTTTTCCCAAACCATAAAATTCAATGTCCTTGTTAGTTGCTCTCTGAAACTAATTCCTGTTTTCCTCTTTTCCCCCTGCCATGAAAGCAGAGAGCAATAATGGAGTTGCATCAACAGTATGAAGGCTTATTGGTTAACGATAGTAACCGTCACACCAGAAAGTTACCCCCATGCACTCTTTTCTTCATTTTCATCCTCTAGCCTTTAGGGATCCACAGTGTTTAAACCATGCCCCTTTGAAATCTTTCACCATTTTTGTCTTCACCACTTCCTTGGGAAGAGCATTCCAGGCATCCACCACCCTCTCCATGAATAAATATTTCTTGACATTGCTTCTGAGTCGTCCTCCCTGGAGTTTCATTTTGTGACCCTTAGTTCTACTGATTTTTTTCCAATGGAGATGGTTTGTTGATTGTGCATCATTAAAACCTTTCAGGTATCTGAAGGTCTGTATCATATCTCCCCCGCACCTCATCTCCTCCAGGGTATACATATTTGAGTTCTTCAACATCTCCTCATTAGTCATTTGATGGAAACCCCCCACCATTTTTGTTGCCCTTCTCTGGACCGCCTCCATCTTGTCTCTGTCCCTTTTGAGATACGGTCTCCAGAAATGGACACAATACTCCAGGTGAGGCCTCACCAATGACCTGTACAAGAGGATTATCACCTCCTTTTTGTTACTGGTTGTTCCTCTCTCTATGCAGCCTAGCATTCTTCTGGCTTTAGCTATCACCTTGTCACATTGCTTCACTGTCTTTAGATCCTAAGATATTATCATCCCAAGTTCCCTCTCTTGCTCCATGCACAACAGACCTTCACCCCCATCACATATAACTCTTTTGAATTACAACACCTCAGATGCAGGACTCTGCACTTCTTGGCATAGAATCCCAGCTCCAAAATAATGAAGCCTTCTAAATTGATCCTTAATCACAAATATCATATGCAACAACCATATTAAGAGGATCTACAAGAACCTCATTGGTGTAGATATGTCTGGTGTAAATAGTGAGGGCAGTGGTGATGCACTCTCACTAAATTAACACTGCACCGTTTTATTCTTTCTATCCTTTTTAGTTGATTTTTCATTTTTTATTTTAGTACAATTTAAATAACTGAAGTTCTTTTAATCAATTTCTGTTGAGTCCAATCTCTCCATAGCAGTTTCAAAAGAGGGACAACTCAACATAAAATAGTCTGTGTTCTTCCTTATTCAACATGTGCAGGATTATTTAATATATATATATATTTTTTTATATATTTATTATTTTTATATAAAATCAACTAAAAACAGTAAACAGTGCAGTGTTAATTTAGCGAGAGTGCATCACCACTGCCCTCGCTATTTATACTCTACTGGACATATCTACACCAATAGGGTTCTTGTAGATCCCCTTAATATGGTTGTTACATTGAATTCCAGCTGCCATATCTTCGACCACTGTTCAAGCTTCCTTAAATCACGTCTCATTCCCTCTACTCCTTCCAGCGTGTCCACTCTGTTGCAGATCTTAGTATCATCTGCAAAAAGCCAAACTTTACCTTCTATCCCTTCTGCAATGTCGCTCACAAAGATATTAAACAGCACCGGTCCCAATACTGATCCCTGTGGCACTCCGCTTAACAGCAGGTTCCATTTACCATCACATGCTGTCTTCTATCTGTCAACCAGTTTGTAATCCATTGTTATGACCAGGAGGGTTGTGAACCTTTGGACCGACGGGAGGTTGGTATGACCTTTAGGAGATGGCTCCTAAGGTTCCCCAGTCGGGTTGCGAGGTGGAAGAAAAGTTGGGGCTGGCTGGATCTTTGCTGTTGGAGACTTAAATGGGCCCCTGAGAGGGCAAAGAGGCATGAAGGCGGAGCAAGGGCCAACTGGATCTTCGCCACTGGAAGTCCGTGGCCCCGCCGGGAGGAGCCTGTAGGGTCCCGGACCGCTGGGACTTAGGTGGGCCCTTGAAGATGGATGGTCTGGAAGGAGTCCGAAGTCGAGTACCAGAGGGTCGCCGCTTGCCAGTCCAAAGTCACACAACGAGAAATCACCGCTTGCCAGTCCGAAGTCACACACCGAGGAATCACCGCTTGCCAGTCCGAAGTCACACACCGAGATATTTCCGAGTAGAAGCAGGAACCAGAGGCACCAGGAGACTCACCGGAGCAATCAGACTCGTTGCCAAGTCAAGGAGTGACTGGGGCAGTCTCCTTAAGTAGTATTCTGGGCCTAGCCCATTAGGAACAGGTGATATCAATTTAGGGGACGAGGCCCCTTTAAATCTCCCCTGGAGGCGCGGCCTCATGCCTAAGGAGAAAGCCAGCAAGCTACGTCCCGCAGGGCCTAGCAAAGCAGCTAGACCCTGCCGGGGGAGGCCCGGAGAGCGTTTCCCCCGCCAGAATCCCAGCGGAACCTTGCGCCCTGGTCTAAGGAGGACAGAGCATGCCGGGGACTGACCCCGGCGCGTCTCCCAACTGCGGCTGCAGCGGTGGCGGCAGCCCCGACGTCGGGAAGCAAGATAGGGGTACCGGTCGCAGCTGCCCACGACCGGGAACCATAACAGTGCCTCCCCTTTTAGGGCGCCTCCCCAGAGGTTTGGGTTTGGTTGGATGGTCGGCGTGGAACTGGGCAAGAAGGTTCTGATCTAAGATGTTGGCTAGATGTTCCCACGTATTTTCTTCGGGGCCGAACCCCTCCCAGGTTAGTAGGTACTCCCATCTCTTCTTATGCTTCCGAATGTTGAGCACCTCTCAGACCTGGTAGGAGGTGTCATCTTCAGAGGAGATGGGTTGGGGTGCTGGAGGTGTGCTGGAAGGCCAGGACAGCACCAAGGGCTTCAAAAGAGAGGCATGGAAGGTGTTATGGATCTTAAGTGATGGTGGTAGTTGAAGCTGATAGGACACCTCACCAATCCGACGGAAGATGGGAAATGGTCCAATGAAGCGAGGGGCCAGTCGCGCGGAAGACGTGACGGTAATGGGAACAGGCAGTGGCAGACGGGGTTGCTTCCTATAAACCAACTGGAAGGGAGAAGATCTGGTGGCAGTGGAAGGATGCGAGTTGAGAGTGAACTCAGCCCATGGGAGTAGACTTGCCCAGTCATCTTGTTTATCATTAACATAGATGCGAAGGAACTGTTTGAGGGTTTGATTTGTCCTCTCCGCTAGACCATTGGTTTGTGGGTGGTATAGTCCAAGGTGACATCAAATTTATGGCAGAGAGTCCTCCAGAATCTTGCGGTAAATTGGGGTCCTCGGTCTGAGAGGATACATTTGGGTAACCCCTGCAGCTTGAAAATGTGCTGGACAAACAACTGGGTGAACTGGGGTGTGGAAGGCAACCCTGGGAGTGGTACGAAGTGTGCCATTTTGCTGAATCAGTCAATGACTACCCAAATGACGGTGTTGCCACCAGACGAAGGTAGATCGACCACGAAGTCCGTCGAGATATGGGTCCAGGGTTCGGTAGGCACTGACAGGGGCTGGAGTAAGCCTGGGGATGAACCTGGGATTCTCTTATGACAGGCACACAAATGACAGGATTGCACATATGAGTGAACGTCCTTATTGACCTTGGGCCACCTATAGTAGCGGCAAAGGCCCTGCAAGTTCCGATGTTGTCTTGGATGAACTGAGCAACGGGAGTCATGGGCCCACGCCAGAACTTATTTCCGCAGGTGTGATGGTACAAAAGTCTTCCCAGGAGGAATAGTTGTGGTGGTGGATAGCAGGACTCACGACGGCTCAATGATGAATTGAGGGGAGTGGAGGATCTGTAGTCTCGAAGACTCGGGACAAGGCATTGGCCTTAAGATTCTTGACGGCCGGCCTATAACGCAGGATGAAATTGAATCGGATAAAGAATAATGCCCATCGTGCCTGTCGGGGATTGAGGCGTTGTGCCCGATGCAGATATTCAAGATTTTTGTGGTCCAAGTAGACTGTGAACGGATGTTGAGCTCCCTTCAACCAAGGACGCCATTCCTCCAAGGCCATTTTGATGGCCAAAAGCTCCTTATCGCCAATGGCGTAGTTTCGCTCTGTGGGGGAGAATTGGCGAGAGAGGAAGGCGCATGGGTGCGGCTTGTGTTGGGCCGAGTTCTGACTAAAAATGGCTCCTATGCCTTCAGAGGATGCATCCACCTCAATAATAAATGGACGTTGAGGGTCAGGATGATGAAGGCAGGGCTGGCGAAGGAACGCCTCTTTAAGACGGAGAAAGGTGGCTACAGCTCCGGGAGGCCAGTTCTTGGGGTCAGCGCCTTTCCGGGTTAAGGCCATCAAGGGTGCGATGATGGAAGTGTAATGGGAGATAAATGAGCGGT
Source organism: Rhinatrema bivittatum (assembly GCF_901001135.1). Lineage (NCBI taxonomy): Eukaryota > Metazoa > Chordata > Amphibia > Gymnophiona > Rhinatrematidae > Rhinatrema > Rhinatrema bivittatum. The sequence continues at coordinate 190,396,002 of NC_042616.1, forward strand.
AGTAATTAGCGAACCCCAGAAACCGTTGAAGCGGTTTGAGCCCAAATGTTTGGGGCCATTCTCGAATGGCTTTTAGCTTCTGGGGGTCCATGTGGAATCCTTCACTGGAGACGATGTATCCCAAGAATGGGAGAGCCTCCCGCTCGAAGAGGCATTTCTCAAGCTTGGCGTAGAGTTGGTTTTCTCTTAGTCGTTGTAGTACCTGGATGACGTGCTGACGATGAGCGGCGAGAGAGTTTGAGAATATTAAGATGTCGTCGAGGTACACGACCACACAGCGGTATAGCAGGTCTCAGAAGATTTCATTCATGGTGTTTTGAAACACCGCCAGGGCATTGCAGAGTCTGAATGGCATTACTAGGTACTCATAATGGCCTTCTCTGTTGTTGAAGGCCATTTTCCATTCGTCTCCTTCCTTAATATGGATCAAGTTATACACTTCCCAGAGATCCAATTTGGTAAAGATTTTAGCACCTTGAAGGAGATCAAAAAGCTCAGAGATTAGAGGCAATGGATACCAGTCCTTGATAGTTATGGCATTCAGGCCCCGCTAGTCAATGCAAGGGCGAAGGGTTCCATCTTTTTTCCCTACGAAGAAGAAACCAGCCCCCACCGGGGATGTCGATATGCAGATGAATCCCCTATCCAGATTTTCCTTGATGTAGTGAGACATGGCTTGAGTCTCCGATGGTGAAAGGGCATAGGTGTGTCCCCGAGGAGGTTCTGAGCTGGGAAAAAGGTTAATGGCACAATCGAATGGTCGGTGAGGCAGGAGCGTCTCGGTCTTCCGCTTGGAAAAGACATCAGAGTAAGTTGCGTATGATGCTGGCAGGCCTTGGAGACTGGCAAGGGCGGTTCAGCATTGCACTGGAACTACCGGTTGGAGGCAGGTGCCATGACAATTCAGCCCCCATTGGGTTAGCTGTAATGTTCTCCAATCGAATTGGGGACAATGTTTTTGAAGCCAGGGGAGTCCCAGGACAATGGGGTGTATAGAGCGTTCCAGGATGTGGAAGAAAATCCGCTCAACGTGAAGAAGCCCAGCACGAAGTTGAACGGCTTCCATGAAGTGTGTCACCCACCCCGGGAGGGGCTTGCCCTGGATAGACGAGAGGACCACACCTTCGCGCCAGGACCAATGGGGCCTGGGCGTGAAGGTGTGGAATTTTTAAGTGATCCACTATACTCCTCATAATAAAGTTGCCCCCGGCTCCTGAGTCTAAAAGGGCTAAAGTATGGAATTTGCCGTCCCCAGATGTCAGTGCGACTGGTAGAGTTAGTGGAGGTGCAGGTGATGTTAGGCCCAGGAAGAGACCTCCTTCAGGTCCTAGGTCCGGGAGTTTCCCGGCCGCACTCGGCATGCGCTAATTGGTGACCTGCCGCGCCGCAGTAGAGGCAGAGTCCGTCTCTTATTCGCCTTCGACGCTCTAGTGTGGAGAGCCTGCCTCAGACCAATTGCATGGGTTCGTTGGTCTGTGTTTGGGAGCCTCCTGATTCACCTTTCGGAGAAGGTGAGCGTCAAGGATGTCTAGAAGGTGTCGAGGTTTTCATGGCCATCTGGGCCTCTTGATGGCGTTCTTGATGGCGCCTATCAATACGCCCCACCAGGTCAATGAGGGCATTCAAGGACCTAGGTAGCTCCCGACCCACGAGCTCATCCTTGATTCTTGGACTGAGTTCCTGTAGGAAGATGGTTCGTAAGCAGTCTGGGCCCCAACCAAGCTCTGAAGAGAGAGTCCGGAACTCGATGGCAAACTCAGCAAGCGTTCTGGAACCCAGACGCAGTTGGAGAAGTTTGGGCCCGGCGCAAACCTCCTGAGTGGGGTGACCGAAACTCATTCAGAAAAGCTCCCAGAATTCTCTCAAATTACCCAGTACGGGATCATCCCGTTCCCACAGGGGGGATGCCCATTCTAGGGCCTTCCCTTCGAGGAGAGAGAAAATGAAGGTGGTTTTGGTGGCGTCATCGGGAAAGAGGGTCGGCTGCAGATGGAAGTGCATATTGCACTGGTTAATGAAACCCCTACAGGCCCGGGGTTCCCCAGAAAAGCGTGGTGGTGTAGGCAGTCGAATCACCGAGCGGGGCCCTGGAGCCATAGGCGGAGATGGCAAGGTGGGGTTCATGGGCCCTAGTGCCTCGAAGCGTTTGGTTCAGGTTCTCCGCTGCGGAGACAAGGGCATCCAGGGTTTTTTACTGGTCCATCATACGTTAGGCCATTCCAGGGATGGCGGGCAGACGCCTCTGCCGGGTTCATGGAATTGGCAATCTGTTATGACCAGGAGGGACATGAACCTTGGACCGACGGGAGGTTGGTATGACCTTTAGGAGATGGCTCCTAAGGTTCCCCCATTGGGTGGCGAGGCGGAAGAGAAGTTGGGTCTGGCTGGATCTTTGCTGTTGGAGACTTAGATGGGCCCCTGAGAGGGCAAAGAGGCATGAAGGCAGAGCAAGGGCCAACTGGATCTTCGCCACTGGAAGTCAGCGGCCCCCCTGGGAAGAGCCCGTACGGACCCGGACCGCTGGAACTTAGGTGGGCCCTTGAAGATGGATGGTCTGGAAGGAGTCCGAGGTCGAGTACCAGAGGGTCGCCGCTTGCCAGTCCAAAGTCACACACCGAGAAATCACCGCTTGCCAGTCCGAGGTCACACACCGATGAATCACCGCTTGCCAGTTCGAAGTCACACACCGAGGAATCACCACTTGCCAGTCCAAGGTCACACACCGAGGGATCACCACTTGCCAGTCCGAAGTCACACACCGAGATACATCCGAGAAGAACCAGGAACCAGAGGCACCAGGAGACTCACCGGAGCGAGCAGACTCGTTGCCAAGTCAAGGAGTGACTGGGGCAGTCTCCTTAAGTAGTATTCTGGGCCTAGCCCATTAGGAACAGGTGATATCAATTTAGGGGGCGAGGCCCCTTTAAATCTCCCTGGGAGGCGCGGCCTCATGCCTAAGGAGAGAGCCAGCAAGCTGCACCCCGCAGGCTTAGCAGAGTGGCCAGACGCAGCCGGGGGAGCCCCGGGGAGCGTTTCCCCCGCCGGAATCCCTGCAGAACATCGCGCCCGGGTCTAAGAAGGACAGAGCATGCTGGAGACCAACCCCGGCGCATCTCCCGACCGCAGCTGCGGTAGCAGTGGCCTCGAAGTCGGGAGGCAAGGTAGGGGTACCGGTTGCGGCTGCCTGCGATCGGGAACCATAACATCCATGCCACCACCTAGGCGCTCACTCCCAAGTTTCTCATTTTATTTACAAGCCTCCTATGCAGGACTGTATCAAAGTCACCCAATCAAAAAAATCAATCAGATTTGTCTGACAGGACCTTCCCCTAGTGAATCCATGCTGCCTCGGGTCCAGCAATTCTCCTGACTGTAGATAGTTCACTATTCTTTCTTTCAGCAGAGTCTCCATTTAATTTCCAGCCTCCTCTCTGCTCCCACTCTTGTGAAGTGGGACCACCACCTCCCTTCTCCAATCACTCGGCACCACTCCCATTTCCAGGGATCTATTGAACAGGTCATGCAGCAAGGTGAGTCTATTTCAAATGAAAGCAGGTGCTAGATCGAGGGACAGAATAAATAAGGAAAAAGGTCTTTATCTGCTATCAGTGGGGCAGATTTTATAAATCTGCGCACACACGTACTTTTGTTCACGCACCAGGCGCAAACAAGAGTACACGGGATTTCAATAGATACGCATGTAGCCGCGCGTATCCATTAAAATCCGGGGTCGGCGCGCGCAAGGTTGCCCAAAATTGGCAGCCTTCGTGCACCAAGCCGCGCAGCCTGCCTCAGTTCCCTCCCCCCACATTCCTCTACCTAACCCACCCACCCCCCCCGGCCCTATCAAAAACTCCCCTACCTCTATCACGAGGCGTAACTTTGCACATGCCGGGCTGGCTGCCGCGCTCCATGTTCCGGTCCTGGGGCTGGTCCGCAGGCCGCAGCCACGCCCCCGGAAGGCCCCTGGGCCAAAACCACGCCCCACGGTGCACCCCAGGATGATGCGCTGAACGCTTCACGCCCCCTCGACATGCCCCTTGATGACGCATGGATCGCAACATGCCCCCCGAAACGCCCCCCCCAGGAAAGCCCCGGGACTTACGCGCGTCCCGGGGCTTTGTGCGCGCCGGAAGTCTATGCAACATAGGCTCGGTGCGTGCAGGGGGTGTTTGGGCCAGGTTTTCGGGGGGTATGCACGTATCTTACGCGCGTACCCCTTTGAAAATCTGGCCCAACGTGTAAAACAGTTGTAGGAACTATAATTCTCCAGTACCCAATTACCTTGTGGGGACATTCCTGGGTCTAGGACTGATCTGGTTGTCTCTACCTAGGAAAGAAGATGTTAGTGGGTGGGATTTCCCTCCATTCACCCCAAGAAACCCCAAAAAAGCAGATGGGGCTGTAACATATAAAGTCTTTTTTTCTCATTTATTCTGCCAATTTTATTTCTGATGCAATGTTATAGACTCCAGTTGATCTCTGGCTTTCTCCATAGCTTATTTTAAAAACATGTGGTCTAGTTTGCTGTTACCATAGAGGTAATTAATCAAACCACCCGTGTTGTTACAAACACTGGGGTAGTTTTTACCTATAGGGTTTGTATCAATAAATTATAACTACATTGGTAGTTTTGCGTTGATTATGGTTCCCAGAAAGACTTGCCTTCATTCTCTGAAGATATGAAGATAAGGCTATTCTTTCAGCAAACCCTACAATGTGGCAATATTAATACAAATTCTCTCATTTTCTTTCTCATTGCTATTCTCAGGCCATTCTTAATCCTTTAGCCAATGTGTGAATTCTGTGATCATTCAATAACTAAATAGAGATAAGAAGGCTAAAGAATCAGCATTTATAAAGGACATAAGGCTGTAATTTAATAGATGATAAAGAATTGTAATGTCACAGTTTCTAGGACACTGAAGAGATGATGTACTTTGGTTGCAAGACAAAATATGTATTCTGTGTGTTCGTAACCAATATAAATCATGCAATCAGTAATGGCAAGAATATAACATGTGTAGAGTTGAAAATGAATGCTATTTCCCTCCCCCAGCGTAAACTCCCCCTGAGGCACACCTCCTCTTAATATGGCTAATGAGGTAATTTTCAAAGGAGTTATACGGGTAAATGCGTTTTACTATGTAAATATTCCTGTCCCTTTTCTCTTTTCTCCTCCTATCCCAGTTGGTAATTTCCTTGTTCATTGTAACTATTATTTTCTGCACCAGTTCAATTACCCTAGTTCTATGTTTATTACACGACTTGTTAAATGTAAACCGACTTGATGCAACCTTTGGTCGTGAAAGCCGGTATAGAAATTAATAAATAAATAAAATAAATAAATAAATGTAACATGTTATCATAGCAATTTTCAAAAGCCATTTACATGCATGAACGGTAACACTCAAAGCAGCACATGGGTACACATTAGTGTGTGTGCATCAGCATGCGCCCAGAGACACAGTGATTTTATAACTTACATGCACATATGCGGCATGTTATAAAATAGCCTGAGTGCGTGCATATGTGTGCCGAATTTTAAGTGGGCAAATGCCTAGGTGTGCAAATCCTGGATTCTACCACCTAGGTCAGGGTATTTTATAATAGGCACAAATCCACTCCATTGCCAGTTTCAACAGTTCCGTCCACCAGTTCAGCTAGTTAAGAGCTAGGTCCTCCAAATCTCCCTGGTTTGATAGCCTGCACTCTCCCCAGTTATCCCAGACCCTTTAAACACCTCCAAAATGGCTCGGGTTTTGTTGTTGTTGTTTTTTACAGTTATATCTTCTCCATAGCAGAAGTAAACTTAGATGGCAGTGGACCTGGGCACATGCCAGGACATGTAAATACTAAATATGTATGCGCCCATCTCTTGGCCACGCCCCCATAAAACCATGCATCACCCAGACCATACCTACACCACGCCCCTTTTTTAAAATCGAGTGAGATGTGCATGCAGTGGGAGATACATGTGCATCTGGGCGGTTTTTAAAATTCAGTGGGCGCACAAGAGTCCAACTTGTGCGCTCATTTCCCAATTTTGGTTTTAAAATTCACCTTACAACATGCACTTACATATGAATATCTTATGGACAATTCAATGGCATATATTGAGGTAATTTTCAAATGCCCACTTACTCGGGTAAAGTGCATTTACATAGGTAAAATCCAGTTTTAAGCCTGTAAACCAGGTTCTATAAATATATGTGTAGTGGAAAGAGGCACGGAATTTTAGCTGCAATGAGTGAAGACAATTTTTAGTCAGCCGATTTATATGGGTAAAGCACTTCTTACTTAAGTAAACTGCCTAGAAAATCGCCTTCCACCATCTCATGTTTCTTTAGGAAAAAAAATCTTTCATTGTTTTATTCATTCTCTGTAATCCAAGCTTCCTTCACGAACACCAGCACCACATTTTCACTTCTTATCCACCTACTCTCATTTCTTTGGATTTAGCTCACGCCTTATCACCATTAGCTCAGCATAACTTACATTCAGGCACTGAAGGAATTTCCTTGTGCCTGAAAAGCTTACAACCTAAGCACCTGATATACTAAGTTTCTTTTGCCCCATAGATACAGAATAGGAGAAAACCCTTAGTAAATCAGGCAACGGAGGATGAAGTGACTTGCCCAAAGTCACCGGGAGCACCAGCGTGATTTGAACCCTGGCTTCCCTGGTTCTCATTCCTCCTGCTCTGACCACTAGGCTACTCCTCAATGTGCTTAGTCCATAGGAACTTGCACTGAACAATATAGAAAAAGATGGCCGGTTATAAATTGAACTAAAATTAAACAGAAACAAACACTTCCTCAAATCCAATAAGTTCAAAAGTCAACAGTGTTATAACAATTTAACAAATGTAAATATAAAAATCGGCTAAAGTACATAGACTGATACATTGTCTTTGATGGACCATCATATAGTGGAAGTAATTCAGAGAACAAAAGTTTCATAAACTCCCATAGTATAATCAACAGTCTACATTTTCTTGAATACAATTGAATACAAACGTTTAGCCATTGCGAGTCAAATTGTAAGTTTCAAAGAATCTCTACCTGAATAGAAGCTGACACAACCTGTACATGGTACAAAATTAAAAACAAAATCTTTCTACAATTTTTAAAATTACTATTAATTTTTTTATTTTATCAGATTGAAAATAAAACAGTGACTATGGAATGTATAAAACAAAATTGATTAATTTCTACTTTTTAAAAAAATCAGTTGTTAATAAAGTCCAAAAAGTCATTTGACTCATTAGGCCTTCAAATAGTCAAGTGAAGATAATTAAATACTCTGATCTTTCTAAAACCTCTCAGGTTGTAATTGTTGTTCTATCTACTTTCAACAACTATGGACTCCTCTAGCTGTCTGAGCATTTGCAAATGAAGATAATCCACTCTTACAAAATAGGAGAAGGCTACAAAAAATCTTTAATTGCTTCCAGCTATCAATTTCAACTGACAGAGACACTGTAAAGAAATAGAAGTTACTATAGTAGCTTGTGTGGTTGTGACTAAACAGTTGAATATTAATTTCATCAGTCCAAAATACTTTGTTCCAAAAAGTTTCAGATCAATCAAAATTCTGTTCTGCATACTTTAAACAATGATGTTTGTGATGAGGTCATAGAAAAGGGCTCCTTTTCATACTTTATGCATGCAGATCATTGTTGTGTAAACATTAAGCAACACTGCAACATGGACCACTCCAGTGACAACTAAACTTTTCAATAGTTTGTTTGCGGCAATCTGTAGGTTCTGTTTTGCAGATCTGACTAGTTTTCAAGCTGTTCTATTAGAAATTTCTCTTAGTCTTCCAGTTCTTGGTTTGACTTCAAGTGTTCCATATAACATCCATGTCTTAATGTTATTTTGCATTTGAAGGATATTTTTTAATTTCACATGAAGGCTACTGCAATGGTGGCTGCTATGGCCTCTGATGTTACAAATTTTGAAAGAACTTGGATCTCCAGGGGAATATTTCCTTATAAAATTCTGACTTAATATCATTAAATCACTGATATTTTGTTCTTTGGGAAGGCATATTGGATAATTTGCTAAATTTTCATCATTGACTTAATCCTCTGAACCCAGCTTGTGTTTTAGCTTGGAGTACAGTCCAGATGTTATCTCATTTTTGGACATTAAAATTCTATGGAAAGGAGGACATTTTCCAATTACCATCTTTAGTTTTTACATTAAACTATAACAAATGATTACATGAATTCAGGTGACTACCTGGCCAGATATTACAAAATGAACCTTGCCTACATAAATTAAAAGGCAGTTGAAACCTGTTTTGTTCAAATAGCTATTGAATAAGTTCCTTATTTTTATGCTCTGATTTGACTTTTCATATTATTGCAGAAACTGAAGGCTGTGGTCATGTAATTAGCTGTCAGAAATTGAGGACACTATTTCTTATTTTGCAGCAGAATGTTGTTAGTCAATATTAGTTTGAGGCTGTTTGCTGTGAAATATGTATGTTTTAATCATACCATGCCTAGCACCTTGGGATGGAATAATAAATCTTTTAAATACATTTTAAAAATAAATACATAAATTAGAAATAATTCCCCATACCTATATTAAGTATCAGCTCCAGTATCACTGACGATGACTCCAATGTGGCAGGATGACACAGGCCTTCCAAGTGCACATGTGCACCAACGCTGCCAGATTTTAAGGGACCCTGTTGGGAAAGCCTCCATGGCACCTTCTGATGATGTTACCGACCTTCCCCTTTATAAGACAGTCTCAGACTGTTGTCTCAATGCCTCAGCAACAGGTCCAGCTACTGAGAGTAGTGTGTGTTGCTTCCCGAGCCTGTTCCATTCTTCATCTTCTGTCTGTTCCAGTCTTTGTCTCTGCCTGCCCTAGCCCTCATCTGCTCTACCTGCTCCTGCTTTGCCTGTCTACTTCATCCCTATCTCTTCCTCTTCCTCAGATGGATACCTGGCTTGACCTTTACCTGGACTCTGGATACACCTAATTGCTGCCTGCCCTTGACCCCTGTCTGGACTCTGGATACACCTGACCACTGCTTGCCTCTGACCCTTGCCTGGACCCCAAAAGGTCTACTCACCACCAGCTTACAACCTTCACCTGGCCTCAGACCATGTCCCAATCATCAGCAGAGACCCTTGCCTAAGTCCTGTCGGCCCTGGCACTCAAAGGTTCAACCCAAGGGGAACATGGGCTGGTAAAGGTGATATTCTGGTACAGACTCTGCTTAGCACGGGTCTGCCTGCTGACGGCAAGAACTTGCAGGGCTCCTGCCTGCAGGAAGAGCCAATCTCGCCTCAGCGCAAGGGTTCACAGACACAACACTTAAATCATAACACATTGCTCACTATCTACAGGGTGGCCCATGGAAAAGTAGCCTGCCCGCGTGGCCCAGGTATTGGAGGCAGGCTACTTTTCCATGGGCCACCCTGTATAACTCACCTACTATTCTAGTCTCTTTTCATCACTACATACTCCCCCATCACAATCTGCCCTTAAACAGCCCCGGTAGATTCCTGTTTAGTTCTTCTGGGATTTCCATCTCCCTTTTCCGAGGTGGCTCATAAAGCCTTCTTCTATCCCCCTTGCCCCCTGAATCTGTTAACTAAGGTACATAACATTGCAGAGAGGATAGCTGAGGTGCCCTAAATTACCATAAGTATACTGCTGTTAGGTATCAGAGAAAAAGATGGAACTCGATAAATCCCTTGTCTATTTTTAACCTAAACATCTATATAACTATCTCAGTGTGGTGATGCAGTCTAGTGACTAATGAAGAGAAATGCCTACCTTCTAATCATCAATGCTGAAAATCTTTGCACTGAGCTGAACAAGCACATTCCCTTTTGGGGCTCTGTCCTTAGATTTTTTTCTCACCGCTTCCCTTTTTAAATCCTCTTCCTCTTGATATCACTCTGTATCGGGAGAATATTTCCCAGGATAGTTAAAAGAGGTTTTCTTAAAAAATGTACATCATGTAGGATTTCATCTTATATCACCAGCACAATTAACTTCTTCTACTCTAGGATGTGCAAAGACATGCTACAAATCACCCCTCCCCCTAGAAATTTAAGAAAAATGAGAAAATAAGAATGATTGCTTCCCATTTGTACTTTCAGAGTCCGGGCCTTATTTAGAAGTGACTTTTTCCTCTCTTGTTTGACTGTGGAAAAATAGCTTTATTAAATAAAGCCTTCTGAATGTTGATAATGAATTTAAAATATTTACATACTTGAGTAATGTGAATATTTTACCAAAGACGCTGCTTTCTTAATGTGCTACTTTATATGAAGAACTAAAAATCATGCTAAGCCATAAGCTGCTACTGGTGAAACAGTAATTGCATTAATAAATTAGAGCCATTGTTAGGTATAACAAGCAGCCTGGCATTATACCCTGAGCAGTCCGTGCTTAGCCTTACAGCTAACATATAAAGGCAAGTTTCCAAAATGGTTCTTGGGGATTACTACAAATACACATTTCCCATTACAGTTTAACAGAGAGTTTCATTGCCCTTAATGTAAGTTCCATGATTAGTCATTAAGTGTTGCTTCAAATAAGGAAAAACATGCTCAATTAATTGCAAATCCACACACACACACACCTAATAATAAAACACCCCTGATGGGGAAAGTGGGATGGTATCATCAGAACTCCAACAGCAGGTCTGCCTTGAGGGAGTTCTGATGCCATCATCCAGCCGCTGCCCTTGAGTTCTGCCAATGGCTTAATCCACTCTACATCCAGCAACCACCTCTCCATTTATTCTCACCTTTTTGATGTCTTCGACCAGGTCTCCAGCCAGTTCTTCCACCTTTGGTGTCAGTGGACCACACTGGTGCAAATGAAAGCGCTAGCCTGCTTTCCTAAGATAACATCTTCCTATACCCCCTGCATCTCAGTACCTTTGATATTAGTTTTTATATGAAAAGCTGCTCTCCCTTTTCTGCCATTCCTGTCCTACCTGAGCAGAAGATTATAGACCAAAATACCTACAGCATTTTCCTCAGTGAACTCTCTCTCCATGTTGGCAACAATATTAAAGCCTGCGTGCATCATCAGAGCTTGCTGATCTGGAATTATATCACCTAGGCTATGTGCATTTGTTCTTCTTATAGTCTTCCATCTATTTCTCCTCTCTATAGGGGCTCATTCACTAAACTACAGTATTTTTGTGGGAGTCACACAGCCGTGGTAAATGACATTGCTGCTTTGTGACTCCTGTGGTATTTTTTTCCCCCATTAGAAAATACCATTAGAAAAAATACTGCGGCAATAAATGTCCCCCCTTGCAGTGCACGAGGGTGGGGCCCATGATAACTTAAAGGGGTCGTTAGCCCTGAGTAAATTCTCCATAAGTAGCCAAAAACCCTAGGGGTTTCCACAGACCTCACCTCCTCCCACCACTCCTGGAGGCAGCAGTATTTAAAAAAAAAAAAAAAAAAAAAAAAAAAGTTAAAATTAAAACATTTTTTTAAGGCCAGTCTAGACCCCGCCTCCCCACCTCACCCCCCTCTCTTGCTATACAAGATCCGGCTCTTGGAGGCCAGGACAAGCACCTTCCAGATCCCCCCCTTACTCACAAAGAAATCAATTTACACATTAATCCAGGGGAGGCCTGGAGCCCAATAAATGCTCTAATTGAGCAAATCCATGAGGAGTTATAAAAATGTTTCCATAAATGTGATAATGTATGCGCATATAACTTTTACAGAATAGCAACCTGCATACGTACGTCTGAGCCTAGACCGCCCCTCTTGTCCTCTGGTAAAATGCATGCATAATACTACAAGTACACACGTACTCCTGAGGCTTATGAAATAGCATATGCATGTACATACTACTTATGTGTGTGTGTACGTGCTATTTTTACACATAAAACTGAAATTATTGCCTGTGTAGACAACTTTTCATTCCAATTGACTGGATAGTAAACATTAATACAGAATATTTTGAATGTATGAAAAGCAAATTCAGCTTGATGAAAAGCCCACAGGACACATTAGCTATAGCAGAGAAGAGGTAACACATAATTGTACATGGAAGAAGTAACTTGTGTCATTTTTTAAAAACATGACATTAATCCATTAACTGATTCTAGAACTAAGTGAACTGCATGTTTCAAACTATCTTGGGATGACTTGAATAGTAATTATGTGTCTTTTTTTCTCTTTTTCCAGTTCACTTCATGTGATGAGATATATATATATATATATATATATATATATATATACATGCCAATGTATATTACAATCTGCTAGAGGTGTGCATCCGTTTTCCACGTATTTGTAATCCGCAACTTATTTTTTGCTATCTGTTAAATATGTGGGGAGGTGAAACGCATCGCGACTCCCCACGTATTAAACAGATTTCTGTTTAATTCGGCCTAAATAAAAACTTAAACCCCCCCACCCTCCTGACCCCCCCCAAGACTCACCAAAACTCCCTGGTGGTCCAGCGGTGGGGTCCGGGAACTCACTCAGACCCTCGGTGCTAGTTTCATCATGGCGCCGATAGCCTTTGTCACAGGGGCTACCGGTGCCATTGGTCAGCCCCTGTCACTTGGCCATCGGCGCCATCTTGTGCTCCTACCATGTGACAGGGGCTGACCAATGGCACCGGTAGCCCCTGTGACATAGTATGGACAAAGGCTATCGGTGCCATTTTGAGTCCTGGCGTCGGACGGCAGGTCGCTCCGGGACCCCAGTTGGACCCACAGGGACTTTTGGCCAGCTTGGGGGGGCCTCCTGACCCCCACAAGACTAGTCCAGCGGGGGTCCAGAAGTGACCTCCTTTCACGCCGTCCTTCCGATCCCAATACTCAAAATGGCGCCGATTGCCGCCATTTTGAGACTCAAAATTGCCATCCCGCCAATACTCAAAATGGCGCCGATCGCCGTCATAGTGAGGGCAAAGGCGATCGGCGCCATTTTGAGACTCAAAATCGCCGTTTTGAGTATTGGGATCGGACGGACGGCGTGAAAGGAGGTCGCTCCCGGACCCCTGCTGGACTTTTGGCAAGTCTTGTGGGGGTCAGGAGGCCCCCCCAAGCTGGCCAAAAGTCCCTGTGGGTCCAACGGGGGTCCTGGAGCGACCTGCCGTCCGACGCCAGGACTCAAAATGGCGCCGATAGCCTTTGCCCATACTATGTCACAGGAGCTGCCGGTGCCATTGGTCAGCCCCTGTCACATGGTAGGAGCACAAGATGGTGCCGATGGCCATGTGACAGGGGCTGACCAATGGTACCGGTAGCCCCTGTGACAAAGGCTATCAGCGTTATGATGAAACTAGCACCGAGGGTCTGAGTGAGTTCCCGGACCCCACCGCTGGACCACCAGGGAGTTTTGGTAAGTCTTGGGGGGTCAGGAGGGTGGGGGGCTGTAGTTAATTTAGTAGTAACGTATTTACAGATCGACAACTTATTGAATTCTCCATACTTCCGCATGAAACGGAATTGACCCCCCACGAATACGGATCACGTACACAACGAAAACTTTTTGCCTGCACATCCCTACAATCTGCCGAAAGCAAGCTATTCTGAAGATGCATTTTCTCTTAGAGTGTCCAGATTCTCTGACAGTATCATTTCATCTTCCACTGTATTTATCATTACCCCACATTTTTGTAGCATCAGTAAAGATTGAAAAGCTATTATTTACATTTATCCACAAAGTCCCTGTGCTAGCTTCCCACTTCCACATTACTCTACCTTACCTAAAAAAAATAAAGGAACAGTGCAGCTGGGAAATCACAGAAAGCGGCATTTTACAAATTATTTTCTTTAATTTTTAAGTTAACACTTCAGTGATATCAGGATCAGTAATCTGTTTCAACAGGAATCTTCTAGAAAATTAAGCTAGTATGGTTTATTTATTTATTTATTTATTTATTTATTTAAGGATTTTTATATACCGCAGTACGTAAAGATATACATCACCTCGGTTTACATTTAACAGTAACTTAGCAACAGGCTTTAGAAGCATTATAGAAATAATCAGTAGTAATAGGTGACTTGTACAGAAACCACTGATTACTGCCAGCATGTGTAACCCTTTGTCAGGGGATTTTCTGTTTCCCCAAGGGCCATAAAAGTATTTATTAGTCCAGGCTGATCTTGCCATCCTTCCCCTTCTTTCTGCACCTCCCAGGGAGTGAGCTCTTTCTGTGGGGGAAGAGGAAATCCTCTGTGGCCCTGGTGATGGAGAGTATCTCCTGATGTGAGTGTGCATCATAGCTGCAGTATTCTCCTCAGGGACAAACAGGCTGGACTCAGACTGGGTGTTCAAATAAAGTTTAATGATTATTTCCAAAACGTCAATCACTGTCCACAAATGAAACTGTACATCTGAACTATTCATACTGTCTCCTTGTTGGCGTGCTTGGGTCCATCTCTCTAGCTACTGGGAGGGAGCTTGCCACTGTCTCCTCGTCTTTGCAAATAGCCCAGTAAATTGGGGAATCCTAGGGGGAAGAACCACCCCATGAAAAGATCCAGAGTCCAAAGTTCAGGCTGATGCCCACAGCCTGTGACCTGATCTCTTTGGGGGTGGAGATCTCATTGGGAGTCTCCAAGTCTTGATGTTACAATCCCGGTTTCTCCTTCCTCTCCGAGTGGCTTCTCTGGGAGAGAAGCCAGATGTTCCAGTCTTGACAAAAGCTCTCTACCTCCTTTCTCTAAGTTGTGAAGAGGGGTGGGAAAACCTCCACACTAACTAAAAAGGGGGAAAACTCCAAATGTCTCTATCCAAAATATCTCACGCTGGGTATTGCTGCCACTGGTCTTGCATCCTCTAGGGAATGAAAGGGTCGCCCACAGGTCTACAGCCCCTGCTTTCAGGATTGGGAAGGCTGCCCCTCTCCAAAGCACAAGGTGTTCCCCAGATCAAGAAAAACTAATCCAAAAGCTGACCAAAATCCACAAAAAACTCTCTCTCTTCAAAAGGGAGGCAAGACCCTCTCAGACTCAGAATGTACTGAAGAAGAATCTTCTTTAAATGCAAGAAAAGACCAAGCTGGGTTAGTGGGCCCAACTCAGTAGGGAAAAAGTGAAATAGCTCCTCACTCCTCAAAACCTAACTCAAAATGACCACACTTCCTCTACTTCTAGCTCTGCCTTATGCCCCTAGGATAATCTATCACAGTCAGCTCAGTGGAGAGACCAAAAGAGAATGGAAAATCCCATTGCCGTTACTAGTCCTGATGGTAAAGAACCTAGGGCCATCCAGTGGCAAACCAAAGGGTGGGTCACATATAGATATCTTAAAAAAAAGGATAAAGCAAAAGCAGATATGTGATGAAAAGTCACAATTTAGGTTCACAGTCAAAAAATACTCCCTTTTAATTGGAAATTTCCCTTCAGGTAATATTTATAGAATTTAAGATTACATTAATAAAAAGCTATGAAACTGGGAAATAAATGGAAAACTCAACTATATAATAAGGGATAGTCCCTTATTGCTTGATTTCAAAAGTATCACAATCAGGCTCACAATCTGACAAATTTTGGTGGGGGCAAAATTCCCAGAAAAAAAAGGAGGATTTTGCGCTCATAACCTTAAATTACAATATTTAGGCCTATCACTAAAAATTCTATAAATTAACCCATTCTGCACTTTATTTTACCTTTAATGCAAAAAAGGCATGAATTAAGGGAGAACAAAACTAGACAAAATAATTACTGATTGGTATAGTTCCTCACCACCAAACCAATGAGAACCACTGCAGCTAATTATCCCAACTCTAGGGCTATTATCTTGATGAATAGCTATAATATCTTACAGTGAATTTTCTTTTTCTCTGTTGAGAATGAATGTGATCAATCATACAGCTCAAATTCTGCAGGTCATTTTACAATATTCATTTGATTACTTCCCTACTGATCATGCGTCTAACCTTTTTATTGCTATAAAACATGTATATTAAGAGAAAGGCAATTGATACCAGGTATGCAATGTTTATAAACTATATATTACCTCACAAAAGACCATGAAATATAAAATATATGAAGTGTGTGAAACAGCTATCAAGCTTACTGTCCAAGGAAAGAAGGCCAACTGCACTCTCTTTCAGAGTCATTGACAGAGGACTGTATCTGCTGTATCATCTAAAGAAAATTAAAGAATACAGGAAATAGAAATTGCTGAAGACACCACCCAAGCAGTCTGCTCCTCTTTATTTGGCTGCTGGCTTCTTCTTCTGCTAAGGTCTGATCTTTCTACTAATCGCCAAAATTCAAACTCAAACATCACAAAACTGACATGGTAACCAGGGCATGTTGGGACCTGGAAGAAAGTTGCATTTTAAATTGCAAACTTTGCCCTTAAATAATTCAGAGCAAACATTTTCTAAGATTTGAGAAGCAATTTCAGCAGGTTTTTTTAGGCAAAGCAATCTCTTAGGGATAACAAAGCATTTGAGGGTGCTTCCCCGTTAAATGCACTCATGTTCACAATATTCAAATAGGGTAATGTGTAAAGGGATCTACTTGGGTAACTATATTTGCATTGCTGAAAATTGTCCTCCCTGAGCAGTTAAATATAACCACTTAGTTTCACTAGAAAGCTATATTTAGGCACTCTGGGTCTGGTGAGAAAACTATCCAAAAAGTTCTTGAAGGAGAAGTCCTTTACCTGCTATTAATCAAGTTAACTTAGAAAATAGCCACTGCTATTACTAGCATCAGTAGCGTGGGATAGACTTAGTTTTTGGGTACTTGCCAGTTACTTGTAGCCTGGATTGGCCACTGTTGGAAACAGGATGCTGGGCTTGATGGACCCTTGGTCTGATCCAGTATGGCATGTTCTTATGTTCTTATCAGGCCAATATTCAAAGAAACCAAAAATAGGTAACTAATCCAGTTAAATTTAGCCAGATAAGTTATCCTAGACATTCAGCAGAATAATATCTCCCAGAATACCCTCATCAAAGTTATTAAGCTGCCTTTAGTTGGATAACTTTGAACCTTAACTTTAGCCTTAACTGGCTATATTCAGAAGAATATAGGAGGTTCAATAGGAATGGCCTGTTAAAAAAAAAAAAAAAGATGGCCCATGGGTCTAGCAGCCTGAATCCATGGATAAAAGTGACCTGCTTGGCCATGCCCATGCCTCACCTCTCAAATCCTTTCACGTATGAATTAAAAATAAAAGTAGCAGTGGTTGGTGCCATCTTCCCTCCTTCTCCACCCCCTCTCCAGTTAAGACACCTTTCAAAAGAAAGCCCCCATCCTCTTCCTCCCTCCCCACCTGCCTGATACCTGGAAGAACTCTACTTCAGTGCTGAGTTTGCAGTATACTAGGATCCTGGCACTGAGGAGGGGTTCTGCCAGGTACCAGGGAGTGGAAGGTTTAGGATCAAGGCTTTTCCATTGTCACTTGAAAGGGTTTGTACAACAAGTTCTATTGGCCAGTCTATCCATTGGGCTTCTTTGCCTTTAAAGAAAGTTCTTTTGGTGCAGATTTTCCTTGCACAGTGATTGAGGTCACAATTCCAGTGGATTGTCTCCCTAATGGAGAAGTGATAAGGCTACAGCTTGAAGAAAGATGTGTGTCCATTCTCTAGCATACTGGTGGCATAGTGTAGATAATGTCAAGTTTGGACAGTTTGTCAAAGCAGATGTTGCCCACTATCACACATCCCAGGCTGAGGCAGTAGATGTAGGGGGTGTTGTGTTGACCATTGATACTTGGTGACCCTACCAACACTCCCTCTTATCTTCCCACAGCCACTAATAAACATTCGAACCTGGGCAATCCACCATAGGAATGGTGCTCCTCTAGCCTCACCTCGCCCCTGATATCAATGTTAACAAATGGCCCTGAAGGGCTGTGGAATAACAGCAGCAACAGTTGAGAATAAAGATCCAACACTACCAGTGGCACTCTACCCCCCTCTCGCAGTAGCCACTGATGAACATTCAGACCCAGGTAATCCACTGGGAGAATGGGGCTCTACTAATCATGCCCCACCCCCGGCAGGGCCGCATAAAAGGCACAACCTCTCACCAGAAGGCCCACCACTAAAAGACTGAACTAAAGTGCATTCCCTTTCATGTGCCCCTTCATGTGCAACTTTAAACACACATACATTGTTCTCCCTCAGGTAAAACATTTCAATACCCTATTTTATGTTTTAACATCATCAGCCATAGAATTAACCAGTTAAATACACTACCATTTTATAAAAGAGAAATCATGTAAATGCTCTGACTGTACCATCAATCTCACCCAATGAGAAACATTTTAAATATTCTAGTGTACTACTAAGCTTACCCAATGAGAAACCATTTAAATGTTCTGCCTGTATTATAAATCTTAACCAATGATTAAACTATATAAATGTTATGACTGAACTATCAATGTTATGACTCACCCAATTAGAAACCATATACATGTTCTAAATATAGTATACCCTCAATCAAAAACAAACTAGTTAAATCAGGGCTTCCCAAACCTGTCCTGGGGACCCCACAGCCATTTGGATTTTCAGGATATCCACAATGAATATGCAAGAGATAATTTGCATATAATGAGTCTCCATGATATGCACATTTATCTCTTGTATATTCATTGTGGATATCCTGAAAATCCAACTGGCTGTAGAGTCCCCAGGACAGGTTTGGGAAGCTTTCAGTTAAATGCTCATTCTGTTCTAATTGTACCTTCTCTTTCAATTAAAGAGACCATCTAAATATTTCTGATTGTACTATATCTAATGCATAGAAATATCCATGAAGAATAAAGCCATGCCACATTACTGTACATGGTAAAAAATTTAAACAACCACATAAGCAAGGTATAGCACTAGATGATGAGGATCCTTAAGTTCAAAAGGATTGAATCAATGAGGTCATTGCCAAGCAATTCCATCTTTTATTGTAAATAGTATCAAGGTGAACAGGTTTTGGTCCCCTGATACAGACTGTGTTTCACCACATTTAAACAACATATCAGGAATCCTATCAACATTACTCACTGATGAGTTCTCAACACAAGCTCCTAGATATCCAATCATATAAGCTCACTCTCTAAGATGGGCTCTTCTGCAACCATTACAGCTTCCACTGCAACACCCATTGATGGTTTAAAATGTGCTAATGCCCTCAAAAGCTGAGATTCTAATGATATAGTAGAAAGAAAAGCATGGTCACCCTAGACTCAGAAAAGACAAAGTATAAGAACAAGAAGGAAAATCAACATTGTCATGGCTTCCACACATAGAACTAGAAAATGCCAAATCAATCAACAAGAAATTCCTAATAATCCATGACATTATAAATGAACTACATATAGGCATCTTAGGGATAACTGAGACATGGCTAGAAGAGGCAGGAGAAGTCCCATTGAATGACCTATATCCAGAGGTCTTCTCCATCCTACACCAGCCCACTTCAGGAAGACAGGGAAAGGGAGTAGAAATCTTATTCCAAAACACTATCTAGTTGTGAAAAATGTATCTCGCTCAGTTATTAGTCTCAGAATGCTTACTAGCTGAGCTAAGAGCTGAAAATCTAATAGGGCTCCTGGTGATCTACTGACCTCCTCAAAATAACATATCATCCATTCAAGTTACTAGATCTTATCAAATATCTGATGCTGAGATTCTCCACCCTAGTGAATATGGGTGACTCTAGCCTACACATAGAAAACCCATGTTGATTTCCATCACAACCATAACAATTCTAAGTTTCACTAAGGCTGTTAAATCCCCAATATATTAGACCTGATCTTTCACATGGAATAAAAAATCCAGAATATCATAAGGATGGTATCAAGATAACACCACTCTCATGGACTGACCATGCACGAATTAAACTACCTCTATGCAGCAACTTTGAACAGACGGACATGATAAGATACTTGAAAATGATTCAGAATAAGAAATTCAAGATATCAGAAAACCTGTTAAATGCCCTAGATTTCACCCAAATGGTTGAGAAGCTATCATCTGTAACAGATCAGGTAAATATATAGAATGAAAACCTAGCAAAATCCCTACACAAAAATATGTTCTATGTCCTCCACACAGATGCTCCCCTTAATACTTCAAATACCATCAAGTTCTAAAATGACAAGGATGCATACTAGGAAGGAAATGGTGCAAAACACTCCATGAGGAGGATAGAGTACAATATAAATTGCACATGACAGCCTACCATAGGGTCATAACTAAGGCCAAAATACTTCTTTCAGTGCACTGAACAAGCTCCAAACCCAACCAAGAAACCATTTGAAATAGTAAATAGTTTGCTACATCCCTGACCTCAACAGAATAACACCTTTGAATCTAAATTAAAATTAAATGACTTTGCCCCTTTTCGAGACAAAATTAAGGACCTCCATTGGTATGCTGAATACATTGTCATGGTTTTGCCTGCCATGCAGCCTCACTGTCACCTGATCCTTTCTGCTATGACATCTCCCCACCAACAGAGGCCTCCAGAGAGCTCTGTTCCTAGCTACCTGAAGCATCTCTTCACTGGCCACCTGACTCAGTTTGTGGTATAGTGTTCTCTCCACCAGGGGTCGTCAGCAAGCTTCAACTCTAGTCTTGCCAAGCTTCACCTTGCTATTCACACCACACCCAACTGCAGCCCCATTTAACCCTGCTTTGCCAGAACCTACAGGTCGCTTCATGGAGTCATCCTTGGCTCTCTGACCTGGCCGTTCTTACCTTGCTCCATGCCTTGTAGCCTCTGAGCCTTCTTATATCTTGCTTCTTTTCTTGCAGCCTATCTAAGCCTCAACTTGCCTTATGGCCTCCTGGCCTTCTGTCTTCTTGTACCTTGCTCTGTGGCCTACTCAGGCCTTCCCTTGCCTTGTGGCCTCCAGGTCTGCTCCTACCTTGCATTTTGCTCTATGTCCTGCTCAGGCCTTACCTCGCCTTGTAGCTTCTGGGCCTGCTCTTACCTTAGACCTTGCTCTGTGGCTTACTCAGGCCTCTCCTCACTTAGTGGCCTCCGAGCCTTATGTTTAGCAGCCTATGGACCATCGATATCACTGCCTTCTGTCCTCAGTATTCTTTGTTCTGTGTTGTCTTGTCTAGTCCTTCTCCGGTTCTGTCCTGGTCTGTCTAATCTAGCCCTGCCCTTGCTGGTCTTGTCTTGCCATGCCCAGTCCAGTTACTAGTATCCATTCCTAACCTTGCTATCACCTTACCTTAGTTCAATCTGTATCCAGTTCCAGTCTTTGCTCAGTATCCTGCCCAGGCCTGTGTCCATATCTAGTCCCTACTTAGTATCCTCTCCAACCCTGTGTCTGGATACAGTTCTAGTACCTGTTTATTCTTTTGTCCAGTCTTGTCCAGCCTGTTCTAATATCCAGTCCTCAGTTCCCTGCTTGTTCCATACCCAGACCTCTGTTTCCAGTTTGCCTCTGCCCACAATTCTGTCTGTTGAAGATACTATCATTTTAACAACAGTTATAAAATTCATTTGAAATATATAACATCGTGCATCTCCACAATGGTAATTTACATGATTTGATGCCCTTGTGATCTCTTATATATTGGGAAGACTAAGCGTCTTCTGAAAACCTGCATGATTGAGCATCGATCAAATATTAAACATGGCAGAATCAACGAACCTTTGGTATCACACTGTATTCAGTTTGGACATCGTTTTGATGATCTTATGTTTTGTGCTATTGACCATGTACCTGAACACTGGCGTGGAGGTGACCAGGAATTATTGCTACTGAGATCCGAACAACGATGGATTTATAGATTGAAAACTGTTACTCCTTATGGGCTCAATACTGAATTGGATTTACATGTATTTTTAGGATGACTTTCTTATCATGACAATTTGTTTTCAACTGCTTTACTACATCAGATGTGCCATTATCGATTATAACTGGAAGGATGCGGCTTCATTCATGTTTCGCATTCCAGTGACATCATGCAATAATTAGGTATTTAATGAGACGTAAGCATCGGCTTCGGTTCCTCGTTTCCAGTGAAGAGACGTTTGAGACGCTGAGACCATTTTGAGACAGTAGCCTCCAACATTTGAGATAAGTATTTTCCACCTCTATAATATTAAGACACTGAAAACATGTTTTGGTATTATTCTTAGGTTCAGACTCTCTATGCAATGATTTCACATGCCCCTGAGGAAGCAGATAGCGAAACATCGGCCGTGTTGTGGCTGTTCAAAAACTGATATCAAAGAGTTTACTGTTTATATTCTCTGAGGCTCAGGGACTTTTACAAAAAATGAACAAAAAGATAAAAAAGATAATGTTTTGATTAATAAAATTGAAAGAATATTTTGAAGGTGAATGATTAGAAGGACCGGTTGGTTTCTTTTGAAACACATAAAGTCAGGCTTGCTGACACCTTCATTTAGGCTTTGGTAAATATATTTTGTGGTTCCCATTAGTGGTTACAGTTTACTATTTTGGATAACTGGTTTTGACACTCCTTTTTCAAGTTAGATTTCAATTACTCCAATATTGACTGGGTAAATGTAACATCAAGCCATGCTAGAGACATAAAGTTTTTGGATGGAATAAACGACTGCTTCAAGGAGCAATTGGTTCAGGAACCAACAAGAGAGGGAGATATTTTAGATTTAATTTTCAGTGGATTGCAGGATTTGGTGAGGGAGGTAACGGTGGAGGGGCCACTTGGCAATAGTGATCGTAACATGATCAAATTTGAAATAATAACTGGAAGGGGGACAATAAATAAATCTGCAGCTCTAACACTAAATTTTCAAAGGGAAACTTTGATAAAATGAGGAAAATAGTTAGAAAAAAACTGAAAGGCGCAGCTGCAAAGGTTAAAAGTGTTCAACTGGCATGGACGTTGTTTAAAAATAAAATCTTAGCACAGTCCAGATGTATTCCATGCATTAAGAAAGGTGGAAGGAAGGCAAAATGATTACCAGCATGGTTAAAAGATGAGAGAGGCTATTTTAGTCAAAAAAAAAAAATCCTTCAAAAATTGGAATAAGGAACCATCTGAAGAAAATAGGAAAAAGCATAAGTATTGTCAACTTAAATATAAAACATTGATAAGATAGGCTAAGAAAGAATTTGAAATTAAGCTGGCCCTAGAAGCAAAAACTCATAATAAAATCTTTTTTAAATATATCCGAAGCAAGAAACATGTGAGGGAGTCGGTTGGACTGTCAGATGACTGAGGGGTTAAAAGGGCTCTTAGAGAAGATAAGGCCATTGCAGAAAGACTAAATTAATTCTTTGCTTCTGTATATACTAATGAGGATGTTGGGGAGATACTGGTTCCGGAGATGGTTTTCAAGGGTGATGAGTCAGATGAACTGAACCAAATCACTATGAACCTGGAAGATGTAGTAGGCCAGATTGACAAACTAAAGAGTAGCAAATCACCTGAACCAGATAGTATGCATCCAAGGGTTCTGAAAAACTCTAAAATGAAATTTCAGATCTATTAGTTAAAATTCAAAATCTATCATTAAAATCATTCATTGTACCTGAAGACTAGAGGGTGGCCAATATAACCCTAATATTTAAAAACAGTTCCAGGGGTGTTCTGGGAAACTATAGACCAGTGAGCCTGACTTCAGTGCTGGAAAAATAGTGGAAACTATTCTCAAGATCAAAATCGTAGAGCATATAGAAAGTCTTGGTTTAATGGAACACAGTCAACATGGATTTACCTAAGGGAAGTCTTGCCTCACAAATCTGCTTCATTTTTTTTGCATGTGTATAAAGGTGAACCTGTAGATGTAATGTATTTGGATTTTCAGAAGGCATTTGACAAACTCCCTCATGAGAGACTTCTAATAAAACTAAAAAGTCATGGGATAGGAGACGATGTCCTTTCATGGATTACAAACTGGTTAAAAGACCGTAAATAGAGAATAGGATTAAATGATCAATTATCTCAGTGGAAAAGGGTAAACAGTGGAGTGCCTCAGGGATCTGGACTGGACCGGTGCTTTTCAATACATTTATAAAAGATCTGGAAAGCGAGGTTATCAAATTTGCATATGATATAAAATTATTCAGAGTAGTTAAATCACAAGCGGATTGTAATAAATTGCAGGAGGACCTTGCAAGACTGGAAGATTGGGCATCCAAATGGCAGATGAAATTTAATGTGGACAAGTGCAACCCATACCGTAGTTGCACGATGTTAGATTCCATATTAGGAGTTACCACCCAGGAAAAAGATCTAGGCCTCATAGTGGATAATACACTGAAATCATCAGCCCAGAGTGCTATGGCTGTCAAAAAAGCAGAGTGTTAGGAATTATTAGGACGGGAATGTTGAATAAAATGGAAAATGTCATAATATCTCTGTATCGCTCCATGGTGAGACCACACCTTGAGTACTGTGTATAGTTCTAGTCACAGTATCTCAAAAAAGATATAGTTGCACTGGAGAAGGTACAGAGAAGAGCAACCAAAATGATAAAGGGGATGGGACTGCTCCCCTATGAGGAAAGGATAAAGAGGTTAGAGCTGTTCAGTTTGCAGCTACGCGTATGTTATAAAATCCGGGGTTGGCGTGCACAAGGGAGTGTACACTAGTGTACCTTGCGCGCGTCGAGCCCTAGGGGTACCCGATGGCTTTCCCCATTCCCTCCGAGGCCACTCCAAAATCGGAGCGGACTCGGAGGGAACTTTCCTTTGCCCCCCCCCCCCCCCACACACACCTTCCTCTCGCTTCCCCTATCTAACCCTCCCCCCAGCCCTACCTAAATCCCCCCACCTTTATTTTGTAAGTAACGTGCGCGCGCTGGCCGGCTGCCGGCACGCAATCCCCCGGCACGGCCGCAGTGCTGGAGTCCTCAGTCCTCAAGGGGGCTCGGCGCGTGTAACCCTTTTAAAATCTGCCCCTAAGCAATCAGGTACTCAAAATTTGTACTGAAACAGCCCTTACTGCACTGATTTCAGAAATCAGCTTAAATTTGGACAAATGACTTGATGTCTGCATTGTTTTTCTCAACATAAGTGCTGCCTTCAACACAATAAACCAGCCTTGAACATGCTGGTATAACTTATTATTTTGCTGAGATGTTATGAATTTAATTTTAGGAATTATTGTTGATTTACTTCAAGTTCAATGCATATAAACACTTTCTCCTTTTGTTAAGCTGCTATTGATACCTGATTATATGCTGCCATTCAAATATATTGTACCCTGCCTTAGGTGACTTTCTTATTCAAAAGATGGATAATAAATCCAAATTATAAATTAATTAATTATTATATATCTCTATTCAATATTTCTAAAAATTCTCATTAAAAAAACATGAAGTTCTATAAATACAAAAGAAAAGATCGTACATAAACAGCAAAGTGGGGGAAGGCATGAGTAAGAAATTGATATTCAGCACAGGAGATTCAATTTACTTCACACAAATAAGACTACAAAAGAGCTCTGAATGTAATACATATTGTCAGATTTCTAATTTATACATTGAAACCATATATATGGGTATAAGTACAGTATTAGAAAAAAATATGACTTACCATGCAGACAATAATTTGTCAAGTAAACTGCCATTCTCAGTCCACTCAGATCACTGTAATTTAACATAAAATTAAAATTCAGGTTAAAATCTGAATACTTAAGCAAGAATCGATTTCAGATCAAAAAACACCCACTGAGCAGAAACTGTGGGTAAAGTAACTTTCAACAGTCTCTGACATTTTACAATCAATGTACAGCAAACAGTGGTTAGCGATACAAGCTATATGCTTATGGCAGTTTCAAACATCTGTTTATGCCCCTATCACAAAAGAAGTATGTCAAACAATAGGCTCTAGTGCAGTCTGCAGGAAAGGACCACAAATCCCATCTAATCTGCTCAGTTTTATTTCTAATTAATGCAATGCTCTATACACCAGTTGACCTCTGGCTGTCCTTTAACTTCTCTGTAACTAAGGATCTTTTGTACCTATATCATGTTTTCTTGAATTCTGTTACTATTTTGTCTCTATATAAATAGCAAAAGGGCAGTAATGCTCAAGAATTCTGTTGAGTGGTATGAAGGTCGTTTATGAAAAATATGAAAAATAAGAGTGTTTCATGGCATCGGGATTCCTGTAAAGAATTGTATAAGCTTTAATAAGCACAACTTTCTTTGACTATTTTGTTTCTATCATGTCCCCTGGGAAGTCATGCTATATATCTAATAATTAAAAAGAAGTATCTTTTCTCTTTTCTACCACAAACAAATTGAGTCTAAGGAGGTAGACTCGAGAGCAACATCAGAAAAGATTTCTTCACAAAAAGGATAGTAGATATATAGATTGTAAATTAATTTATAAAATGGCAAGAACAAACTGCACTCAAATATGGAACTATTGATATAGTTTAAACCAGAAAAAAACACCAAATGTCATCATCTGCCAATGTTCCTCAAGTCCAATTTTAAATTTTGTGAATGCAAATAAAATATTTTTTATAGACATATTCAGAAGAGAGTCCAGGGTTATCCATTCCTGGCTTAATACAGTTTGTAAACTCAAAGAGTATTTTTTATTTGTGTGACTGAATCAATTTTACCTTAATCTTAAATTTGCCTATAATATGGATTCACGTTTTTTTTAATATTAAGATTATCGGGATTGATGAACATTTTGAATTTTGCATCCATCGCAAGCTGACAGATTGAAATACATTGTTGCATTTTTCTATTTGTTATCCTCATCATTTGCAGATCAGTTTGCCACTCAGTCATATTTTCTGGCTAAGGTGAATATATTGTACCGCACAGGAGTTTACAACACGGGCAGTACATATGGTCTCTCACTTTATTAGCCAGGGTTATCCGATTAGGTGTGTTAAGAAAGTTTAAAATGGGCTTTATTCATGAATTGTGACTTTTTTTATTTTTAACAAAAAATCATCTGTGGAAGATCATCCTTTCTGTGTTTTACCATTTTGAGCACAGGCTCATATGATTTGTTGATTGATCTTACAGTGCTGGCCCATATAAACAGTTCAATCTGCAAAAACCCTCCTGGATTTTTGCATTTAAATAGGATCTGCTAGTACATTCTTTCACTCCCCCAGATGAGGGTTTTCAGCAGTGCTTTTACATCATGCTCACGATGTTCAGTGAACATAGCGGGGCACAATTTTTAAATTGACTGGTCAGCCTTCTATTCACCTTAAATTTAATAGTCATTGCAACATGACACACAAGGTTGTAACCAGAGTTGCATTAAAAATGAGTGCTTTCAAGCTCCTATGGAAAATCACTGCATTGAGAAGAAACAGTCAATGCATTTGAGTTCAAGCATTCATAACAAATGAATAAGAACATAATACCAATAAAAGGAGTATTTTATGACTATATCAATACCCATTCTACTTTTGACCATCGTTTAGAAAGATTTATGAATGTCTACGTGCTCTTTCTATATGTAAAAAAAGCCTTGCAATAAAGGAAAGGCAGTGCAGTCTCGTACTGCATTGCTGATTATAACATGGGGAAAAGCGCGTGTTAGCGAGAGACAGGAGCTAGTGGGGTGGGGGTGAGTTGGAGGAGCAGGGGGGTAGGGGAGGGGACCAGAGTAGGAGAGTGGCAGGGACGGTTAGCGATTTGAATCCCTTGATTATGATTGGCTGCGAGGAGTATAGGGGAGGGCATTCTCCTCGGACGGGCTGCATTGGGGCGGATTAGTAGCGTGAGAGATGCTTGCCTCAATGTGCTCCGAGATTAGGGCCTAGAGATTTTGGGCCTGCGGTTCGTTCTTTGTTTTTTTCTTCCAGTTTCGCGGTTATCTTACTCGTATTGGACTGTCCAGTTTTTTCCCACAGTGCTGTCCGGGCGATGGGTGTCCTTTGTCGAGGAGGCTGCAGTTCAGGCCGTGTGTATTCTGTTTGGAGAGCATGCTGCGGAAGGGACGTGAGAGGGGCGGTCGTTCGGGCACGGGCGTGCCTGCATCCGGAGGTGACGGTGGCAGGAGAGGAGCGGTCAGAAGGACAGCGAAGATGCTGATGAGAGCAGCTCCAGAGGTGCAGGCAGGTGTTGGCAGTGCGCTGCCTCCGGTTGCCAGCTCTGGCGAGAGTGGGCCGGAGGTTGCCCCGGAGTCATCACAGCTTTTGCGCCGTTCTGTGGGCGAAGTAGAAGCAGGGGGTCCACTTGATTTATCAATCAATGCATCAGGGACGGAGTTTGCTGCCCTGGGCAGCCCATCTGCAGGTGCTGCTGGGATTGTGGTGGTGCTTGTGGAGGGAGCAGGGTAAGGGGGTGCGGAAGCCGGAAGTCGGCGAAGCGAGGGGTTTAGCAGTCTTGTGCAGGGCTCAGGCAACATTCAGGGGAGGGAAAGGAAAAAGGCCGGAGAGGGAACAAGGAGTTGTAGCGGGAGGGAGGCAGGTGGCCACTGCGGGTCACAGAGCGGGTCATTTTCGGGAATTGGGAAGGCAGAGCAGATCCCTAGGGTTCCAAGGGAGGGTAGAAGGTTCGCAGCAGTGCAGAGGCAGAGATGGGGGAGGCAGCGGGATGGTAGAGGACAGTTTCATAAGAAGAATGGGGCGAGCTCAAAGCGAGGTCGGAGGGTGCAGCGGCTCTGGGAGCAGGAGGGCCTTGGGAGATGTCCCAGACAGAGTGTGAGTTATTCAAAGGCAGTTTCGAGGGTGCTGGTTTTGGTGGGTGGCCTTCTTGGCAGTAGGATTCCATTTGAAGGATGCAAGGGAGGGGGGAGGGTTGGCAATGCCAAGTCTACTGTCTGTTTAGCAGTGGTCGCACGTCAAAAATTGCATGCAGAGTTGCAGATGAGAAGGATGGCGGGGCTATTTGAGGAGCCACCGTTTCAGTGCATGCAACTTTCTCCTTTGGCAGTTATTCCTAAGAAAATGCCGGGCAAATACAGATTGATTTTAAATTTGTCTTTTCCTAAAGGAGATTCAGTGAACGATGGTATCCCAAAAAAGTTCTGTTCTGTGTGTTATGCTTCCTTTGATGAGGCACTGAAGCTAGGGCGAGAAGCTGGGCCTGGCGCATGGATGGCGAAAACGGACATTGAATCGGCTTTTCGGTTGTTGCCCATCCATCCAGGCAGCGTTACATTGTTCGGGTTCTATTTTGAGGGCAGTTACTTTGTGGATCATTGCCTATCTATGGGTTGTGCAGTATCTTGTGCATATTTCGAAGCCTTCAGTAGTTTCCTGCAGTGGGTGACTGAGCAGCATACAGGGTGTCATCAGTTGTTGCATTATCTTGATGATTTTTTATTTGTGGGAGGGGTTGAGTCTGATCTCTGTGGAAGGCAGTTGGTGGGTTTCTTGGAGGTGGCGGGCAGTTTTGGGGTCCCGATTGCCACCGATAAGATGGAAGGACCTGTGCAGCGGTTAACATTTTTAGGTATTGAGTTAAATTCCGTGGACATGGTGTCGAGGTTGCCGGAGGAGAAGGTTAGAATATTGTGAGAGTTAGTGAAGGAGGTTAAGATGGCTTGGAAAGTTACTTTGGTTCAGATGCAATCTTTGATTGGTTCGTTGAATTTTGTGTGTAGGGTGATTCCCATGGGCAGAGCTTTTATTCGAAGGTTGACATTGGCCACGGTTGGGATAAAAGCAAGGCACTATTACATTCGAGTCACACGCTGGATTAGGGATGAGTTGGGTACTTGGGAGACATTTTTACACTCCTTCAATGGAGTGTCGTTGATTCCGGAGGATGAGGTTTCTAACGGGGAGCTGGAGCTTTTTTCTGACGAGACGGGTGCTTCAGGTTTTGGTATGTATTTCCAGAGGCAATGGTGTGCTAGATGGTGGCCAGTGGATTTGGTTGAATGTGGTTTGACTAAGAATATTACTTTCTTGGAACTTTTCCCAATGGTAGTCACCATGGTGATTTGGGGTGAGCAGTTGGCTAATAAGAGAGTAGTGTTTTGGTGTGATAATTTGGGAGTGGTGCAAGTTATTAACAAGTTGTCCGCGCATTGCTTGCAGGTTTCTGCACTCCTGCATGCATTGTTAGCAGGGTGTTTATGTTGGAACGTTAGCATCAGAGCCAAGCATGTCCCGGGAGTTCAGAACACCATTGCTGATGCTCTTTCTCGTTTTCAGTTGAAGATTTTCCGGGAGTTGGCTCCTTTGGCGAAGGAGACGGCGGAGCAGTTTCCAGAGGAGTTGTGGGGCCTTGAAAGAATGAAGAAAGGACATTGATTCAGCAGTCAGTGGCACTGGCAACATGGGCAGGATACATTGCTGGTTGGAACACGGTGGCTCATTTTATGCGAGCTTTAGGCTGGACAGAGGGTCTAGTGGCGGAAGACCTAATAGTGCAGTTTGTGGTCTGGGCTAAGGGGAAAGGTTATTCAGTTTCCACTGTTTGGGTGCAGCTAGCAGGGTTTGCCTTTTTCCAGAAATTACAAGGCTGGGGGAATCCGATGTGTAGTTTCAGGATTAAGCGTTGCCTGGGGAGGGGGGTGGCAGAGGGAAATGGGGAGGGGAGGGCATGCTAGGAAGCCCATTAGATACGGTGATTTAATTGGTTTGATCAGATATTTGCCGACGGTGTGTTGGTCGGAGTATGAAGTGTTGCTCTTCAGGACGCATTTTCCTTGGCATTTTTCGGGGCCATGCAGATCAGCGAGTTGGTGGCTAAGTCCGCCAGGACGATGGGTGACCGTACAGGTGTGGGAGGAATCAGCGGTGTTGTTTTTACCATAATCTAAGATGGATCAAAAGGGTAAAGATCAGGTCATCACGCTTCTCCCGGCTTTCCCGAGCTCGGTTTGCCTAGTGCAAACGTTGCAGTTGTATAGCTTGCGTTGACCTGTGGCACCTGGGTCCTTGTTAGTGCATTCGAATGGGAGGCCTTTAACCAGATTTCAGTTTTCCAGAGTGCTTCAGATGGCAGTGTGTGCTGCAGGGAAGGATGCGAAGGATTATAGTTCGCATTCCTTTTGAATCGGTGCCGCTACGTCCATGGCTGAAGGGGGCATGTCAGGAGGGGGCATATAGGAAATAGGGAGGTGGACGTCCAAGGCTTTCCTGTCTTATGTGCGATCATAAACACAATTTTAAAGGAAGGAGTCAGGAGAGCGGACATTTCTGTGTGGTCCTGCGGAGAACGTGAGCGTTCATTGGTCCTGCAGCAATCGGGTCAGGAGGTTCTGCGGGGAAGACTTTCTCCCTAGCCCTCCACTTGCGAGCAGTATGAGGCATTAGTTAAGGTAATGAAAGTAGCAAATAGAAAAGAAGGATGCCGATGCTTTCTCTGTCTTCAAGCAGCAGCCATCTTGGATCATCATTATCAGCAGGACAGATATATTTGAATGTCATTTGGAAGCACCAGCTGCACCAAAGAAAAGAGCCAAAGAGACAGCAGTTTGGCTCCATCTTCCAGGCAGATGGCTCCATTTTTGAAGGACCAAGACACAGGTGGGATCGAGTAGGCATCGCTCATACCCTTTTTTTTTTATGAGAATCTGGCTGGGGGTAAATAGGGGCCAGGGTGGGAGCTCCCTAGAACTCTGGCATATTTAAACGGGATTAGGACCATAACTTGGCTGTGAGCAAGCTGCAACCAGACCCTGGGCAAGACCTGGGATAGCCCCAGGCAGTTTCTTGGTTGGTCCCAGGCCAGCTAGAGCCCAACAGACCTTGTCTAGACCCCAACCTGGTCCTAACCAGCCAGGCTTCAGGCTGGGCATGAGCAGGCTCTGGGCTGGGCCTGGGAAGACTCTAGTCTGGCCAGATTATTTTTTATGGGGTTCGGAGGGGCCGAAGGAGAACCTAACTGGGCTTGCAGCCAGGCAGGCCCAGGCTTTGCAGGTTTCCAGAACCATGGAAGGACCAGTATTTTAATTCCTCAAATAAAAAATCTCTCTATATTGGTATATTTAGGAGTCAATTTTTGGTTCATTCCATACAGAACAAACTGAAAATTGTTTTTGTTGCATTTTTTTGCACACATCCCTAGAAAATTGTTTTTATTGAGATTATGGTCGATGCCTGGAATAGCATACTGGCAGAGGTAGTACCAATCAAAATCATGATGCAATTTAAAAATGCTTGAGGCAGACAGAAATCATGGTGGTAATGGGCTGGTGAGGGGTAACATGTAGAAGAAATGATCATGATATATTTGGACAGTTGTGGGAGGCAGTGATAGAGCAGGCTTGAGAGGATGGGTGGAGTCATGGAGTTGGGGCAAGGGGAGGAAGATGGTGTTGACTTGTACAGTGGGAAATTGTGTGCTTACTGTATCTACCCAAGGTGATAGAGTACCAAAGAATCTCAATCTGGGCAGACCGGATGGGCCAATTGGTCTTTCTCTTCCATCATTTATTATGTTTCTATGATAATTAGTTGAGGTAGGGTTGGGATTTAAGTGTTGGTAAGCTTTAGGGATGGGCAGGAAAATTGTTTTCATTTCATATTTGTTATTATTGGATCTTATTTTGTTCATTTTTCATTTTGTGTGCTTTTTTTCAGGGTTTTTTTTAAAAAAAATTTTGGTTTTGGGAAATAGCACATACTATTTCTGAATAGTTCACACTACACAGAAATAAAAATAGTCACACTATTTCCCAAAAAATAAAACTATGTAATTTTCAGATTTTTGGAAGGGATAGTACATTCATTTTGGAGTGAATTTTAAAAGAGTTGCTTGTGTTAAAAAGGCCCATATGCATGAGTATCTTGGCCAAGCGCAAGTGACTCTTACTTTAAAACAGCCCAATTATGTGCAAACATGCATGTATATGAGCAACCCAATATGCTGGAAAAAGGGGCGGAGTCATGGAATGTCAGGTGCACTCTGGAGCTAGGCCAACATCTATGCATGTAAATCCGTATTTTAAATCTGGCAGCTGCAGCATGCGTCAGGCTGTTAGCCTCACATATTTACTTTTGCACTTGATTAGGAGTAAGTTTGAAGAGAACTTGCTTTAGGACAAAAAAACACTGGGTGAGAGATCTGAGTAAACAGGGGGGCATGCAGGCTGATAAACCAGAGGGGTCTGGATGCCCAAGACAGAGACTGGGCAAACTGGTGGACTAATTGGTAGAACCGGGAATATCCTTCATGTGAACATGTTTTAAAATCTGCTTTTCTGTGTGTGTTAAAACCGATAAATTGCTAAGGACAATATGAAAATTATATTTGTTCGAGTAACCATTTAAAATTAGGAGCACATATACGTGCAGGAGGTGTAGTTTACATCATATGGGGTGAATTTTAAAAGCCCTAAGTGCACCAAAGCCGGGAGATACACGCAGAAGTCGGGCCAATGCATGTCACACCAAATTTAAAAGCACATGTCTCCCAGTACATGCACAAATAAAAAGTTGAAAAAAGGGGCAGGACATGGGCATGGTCTGGGTGCAGCATGGGCAGGACATTGGCATTCCAAGATTTTAGCATGAAATGTGCGCGTAAGTATTTACATGCAGAAGCGCTCACCGGGTTCCCTGCCACATAACTTTACTACTGCTAAGGATGGTGTACAAGTAATAACATTTAAAAAGGTAGGCTAGTCAGCAGGGATCTAAGGGTTGATGCTAACAGGGTAAAAGGCAGGCTATTTTACTAGGGGGGTTAGGAAGTCCTATCCAATACCTGGCACACTGGGTACAAACTGGGAAATTGGTAATTGCATCGGCACAAATCCCTTATAAAATTCCCCCCATTTATGTGGTAGAGGCAGTATTGGCACACACATGTGCGCATCCATATAAAATTGTGCGCACATGTATGCGCATTCAGCCTATTTTATACCATGCACGCATAGACGTGTGTATCTTCTGAAATGGTTGGATTCTTTGGCACGAGCCAGCATACACTCGTACTTGTACGCCCACGTACCTGTTTCAGATTTACCGACATGGGGGTAGATTTTTTTAAAAAAGCGCGTTCGCGTACTTTTGTTTGCGCACCAGGCACAAACAAAAGTACGCTGGATTTTATAAGATACGCGCGTAGCCGCGCGTATCTTCTAAAATCCTGGATCGGCGCGCGGAAGGCTGCCGATTTTGGGCAGCCGGCTCGCGCCTGCGAGAAGCAGACGTAAATCTACGCGCACCAGCGGAGTGCTGGCGCGCTGTGCTCCGACCCGGGGGCTGGTCCGAAGGCCTGGACCACGCCCCCAGGCCGGCGCCACGCCCCCGGTCCCGCCCCCGAAACGCCGCGTCATCGGGTCCCGCCCCCAACACGCCCCCTTCCGAAAACCCAGGGACCTACGCGCGTCCCGGGGTTCTGCGCGCGCCGGCGGCCTATGGAAAATAGGCGCGCAAGGCCCTGCTCGCGTAAATCCGGGCGGATTTACGCGAGCAGGGCTTTGAAAATCCGCCCGCCTGTGCACAAGCACAATTGGGCGCACAATTTAAAATTCCTGCATTGTGCACCCGTGCGCTCATTTTAAAGTTACTGTCCCTGAGTATAATGAACCTAAATAAATATGGGCCATTTTGGTTCAGATTACTCATTTTTATTAAATGAATGCATATATCTAGTAAGCTGAGATCTTTTTGGCTTCTTATCCTTAGTCTTGGCTTTTTACCCTTAGTTTGCTTCTTACCTTTGAGCATGCTCTGTGCATTTCCTTCATTCAATTCCAAATGTTGCTGATGCCATCCTAATAACCTTGCATGTATGAAAAGAATAATAAGCCTTGTGCCTGTTTAAATGAGGCACTAATGCATTCAGCTCCATGGGAGGGGTATCTTATCCCTCCTTATATGCTCATTTTTCATCTATTTTTCTCTGTTTGAGCTAATGAGAAGCTTCTTTTTAATTCCTGGGCAGCATCTAAGATATTCATCTGACCCTCTTCAATAGCTATTCATTTCAGCCTCCCTGTTGGTCAATCAGCCCCTTTGATTTTACAAATTATGTATGCAAATCTTTCAGAAAGTATTGGTTAACTAGAGACTATACTGTTTGCAACTTGTTAAACAGAATGTTCAAAACAAGAATAGCTTACAACAGTCAACAAAACCCTTCACAATCTCTAACCCTAAGTATTTGTGTCAAATAGTTGCCTTCCAATGAGTGTTACTTATACTCAAATCCATGCAATCAATTTTACTAATTTGCAATAACACAACATTTAATATTGACAAACTTGTATCTGTGATTTTTCTATAGGTAGGTGATCATTGTTAATAGCATGTGTGGCAAAGGACTGAGGCAACTACCCTTCCCCCTAATGATCAACTTTTAAAGTGACTTAAAAATACTGTACAAAGGCTTCTGCTAAGATTATATTTGCCAGGTTAGTTATTATAAAGGAAACCGTTCAACAATCCTGAGTGTTGCCGGCACTAAATTAGGACAAATTGGTTAGTAGTTGTGGTGCCAGCTCCAGTATCACTCCCAGTCAGCTTCATAAACCATGCAGAGAAGCATGAAATTTATTACAGGTAATGACTACAGTCTCTGCTTAATTATTTAAACTGGATTCCTCTAAGATTATATGAGCCATTCTCAGGGGACATACAGTATCTAATGGTGCTTATCTTACTATTAATAACCATCAGCTGGAATTCTGCAGTCTAAAAAGAAGCAGATAGAAAATAGAATTGAAAAAACTGTTTGTTTTTCATGAAAAGTCAGCTAAAACCTGAAAATAATATATATTTCTATTCTGAAACCTGATGCCTTTCCCATATTTTCCTAAGACAACCCAATTTCTTAAAGAACCCACACAGTGGTTCCATTTACAGTTTCCGCTCCATCCACAGACCTGACCACAAGTACTAATTTACCAAATATGTATGTGCCATTTTTTCACCTCTAGGAGACTTCAGACATGAATATTTTTACTCTTCATCAAGATTAACACAAGTTGGGTTCAGAGCACAGCCAAAGCTGTTAGACTCCCATGAATACCCAAGAACACAATTTAAACACTTGCAAAATGTTGCCTTGCTATGGAAAAAAATTCCTGAGCAAGCATTACCCCTTATCTTATAACTGTTTAAAAAGGGTCCTCCTGATTTTAAGGGGATCCAGATTCTTACACATATCGAGTCTCCCAGTTGGATCTGACTAATATATTGGAAACCATTCAGAAGGAATCGATTATGCCTGCTACACTTATTATATCCTTTCTTCTGAAATCTGACAGAGAATGGATTTTGAGGATGTTTTTCCGTCATTGTCTGTAAACCTTTTTGGATCTCAAAGTCTGTGTTTATCCAGATTTTGCTAGACAGACTCAAAGAAAGAAGAAACTTACTATTGTTAAGGCCCAGAATATTAGATCTAGGTGTTTTTTTTCCTGCTTAAGTTTCCTTGCAAATGCATTATTAAATGCCAGAATGTTTCATATCTTTTCTTTTTACCTTCACAACTTTCCTCTTTCTTAAATGATAAAGTATCAGCTGTTTTAAGTTCTTCCCCTATCTCTTCCAATAGAACATAAGATTCCAGCAATTAGTCTAATATTTGAATTTGCTCCTCATAGTATGCTAGTTCTTTTCCTAAGATTGGAAAGTATTTTTCCTGTGATTGTGAAACTGGATCCCTTATAGAAGACTTAGATTATAAGAGATAATAGTATTATTTTTTTCCTTTATCTGTTATTTTCTTTTATGTCTCTTTGGCCTAGATTTATCAAAATGCGGTAAGTATCACAAAAGGGGTGTGGTTTATGCAAATATTCAGTTTATTGCAAGTTGTGCTAATTACCTATGCAATAGAGCTATGTTAGTGCAAATTGTGATGACATTATCAGACTTTGTGATTGGTGCCAGGCCTGTTGTATTTCCTGCATATAACCACTGGGGGGGGGGACCATGTGTATATGAGAGTGTGAGAGTGTGAGAGAGAGAGAGAGAGAGAGAGAGAACAAGAGCCTGGCCATAATTCCATCTACCTAGATAGGTATTTGTATCCCTATGGTAGGCCCACCTAGTAACTCGAGGTGAGGTTTAGGTATTAGTGTAGGGGGTTAGGGGCCACTTTGACATTCAAAGTGAGACGTACGAACAGAACAGTGGTCTCTTGTGAAGATTTGATGACCTTCGGAGTGAGGAAATTCACTCCAAGATGATATTTGTGCAATGTTCTCTCCACCTAGCTTGATAGACTCTCTACCTGGGTAACATCAAGCTAGGTGGAGAGAACATTGTACAAATCTATACAAATACCTATCTAGGGAGATGACATTATGGCCAGGTGCTCTCTCTCTCTCTCTCTCTCTCCTTCAATTCACCTAAAATAGGCCTTGCAGGAGACATCACAAAAGGCAAACCTTATCACACAGCCTAACACAATTCAGCTCTTCACATACAGGCAATCCCTAACACCTCCTATTTTCCAAATTTGCATCACACCATACAATATGGTACTTTCTCATGCATTAACAGGGCTTTTCGCATGCAAAAATGCCTTAGCGTATTTTGATAAATGACTCTATTTGTTTGCAATTCGAGTGATTTCTTGAAATGTATTTAGAAAATGCATAAATAAAAAATATATTAAAAAAAGAGAAATCAAAGTTAATTTTCTGTGTGTTTTTGGTTTAAATGGGAAAGCTAGGTGAACTTTCAGTACAGGCTTGATTTAAAAGAGAAATTAAGGTTAATTTTTAGTATGTGCTTGATTTAAAAGAGCTAGGTTAATTGTCAGTGTCTTTTTTAGCATCTCACCCACCACATTCTTGTTTTATAAACAGTTATCCAATTAAGAGGTCATGAGGGATGTGTTTCAGCATCAAGAAGGGACTGAGATAAAACAAGAGAGTAACCCAGCTCTTATTAATAGGTTAATTGCTGTCTCCTTGCAAATCATTGCCAAGCTAGCATAGAATAAACCAAATACATTTCAAGGACTTTATATTATATTAAGAAAACCTACTCCCTTAACAACCTTTGTGTCTGAATCACTAAGGGTTTTCCCATAAACACAAAATTGAAGAAAAGCTTTAATAAATCTGGCCCTTAATTAACTAATAACACAACGATATTAAGATGCAGACAGCAGATCAGCAGTGGGTAGGCATATGCAAAGGAAAAAACTAAAAGTATGTTTCAGTTCATTCATTTGTTTTATGGCCACCTCAAATCAATTCATTAGTTTCAAAACAAAAAGAAAATGTTTATTCATTTTACTTATTCATTTATTTGCTATTTAAGTCAATGATGGAAGCACTGCAACATATGTTGGGCTACAAAATTGGGGTTTTCTCACCAAATCTAATGAAACTTTTGGTAAGACTTCACCAGAACAGGTAAAGAACTCCAAGGCACCTACATTATGGCAAAATGGCACCAAAAGAGGCATGAATAGCCTAAGGAACTGTAAAGGAGCAAAGGGATAACAGCAGTAGCAGGAGTTCTCTAAGGTATCATCAGAGGAGGAAAGAAGCAGCAAGATGAGGAAGAACAATCAAGATGAGGAAGAACAACCAACAACAGTGGCATGAACTCTTGAAAGAAGGGTACATGAAAGAGGCAAAATGGAACCAAGAGTGTCATCAGCATCTTAAGGTACCATGAAGGGGGAGTGTAGCAGAAAAGGTAGCAGATATACCCTAAGGCAACACAAAGAGTGGAATCAACACACCAAAGCAACCTGAGAGGTGCATGGAGCCTCCCAGAGTGGCAGGAATACCCCAAAGTGTAAGCTCTGGGGTATGGCAGCAAGGTAGAGTGGCAGAAAGAGCCCCAAGATGTAAAGTCTGGGTACGGCAGCAAGTATGGGTGTCATAGAGGCTCCCAAAATGAGCATGATGGGTATATCAGCAAGGCAAAATGTCATGGGAGATGTCAATCATTCTGTTGAAGCACTTGCCACTTGTCAGATTTAGTATAAAAAAGAATGTACTGTGACAAATATCGTTTTCATGAAATATGCTTTTATTACATTCTTTACTTGAGCATGGAGAACTCACTCGGATAGCGTGGCAGTAACTTTTAAATAAGCTCTTTTCTAAGGGTCCATCAAGGGTCCATCAAGCGTCAGACCAAGGGTCCATCAAGCCCAGCATCCTGGATGCTGGGCTTGATGGACCCTTGGTCTGACCCAGTATGGCATTTTCTTATGTTCTTATGTTCTTAAGTAAATGATTAATAAAAGATGTTCTATTTTTAGACCTGCACTTAAAGATAGCACCCTGATGAAGAATTATTATTCAAAACATGGACCCATGTCAGGCTGAGAAGAGACGGACGTTCTTTGAAAAAAACTACTTTGCAGTGGCTATTCGGCATTTTTCTGCCATGTGTGATACAATACAAGATAAGTCTTTTGGACTATTATTATAGGATTTAAAAATGTATTATTCACTTTAGTTTAATTGCAAAAAAATATAAAAAAAATAATTGAGACACAATGGCAGACCTATGATTATATATAAGGCTGAAGACAGTTAAAATGTTTGATTACATTTTCCTGATGACACCTAGTAAGATGGTCTAATGTTTTGCTTTGGAAACAATTGATGAAGTAGATTATTTGAGTGCAACGTTTGTTATCCACTCGTGCTTTTGATCTGGGAAGGTGGATTATTTGTATATTACAGGTATGACAGGTACTAGCATCCTCCCAAGACAATATCTACATAGGACATGCACAATACATCGTATATTCAGTCTTCAAAATCAGTGTCACTATATCCAGGGAGCAGCAATAGGCTAGATCACTGTAGCATGGTGTCTCTGTGCTGTGTTCTCCTTTAAAAGAGCTCACTGCCTCACACATAATTCATTGGGAAGGACTGGCTGTTAACTTGCTATATAGTTATAATTACTAACTGACATCTGTTTCTCATTGATTTCTATGGCCTATAGACTTCTATGCCTCATAGAAATGAATGGGGAACAAAACAAATGGGAAGGATAGAATTCATTTAATTCAGGTGACCCCCTCCATTTGTTTCAGGGATACACAAAAGAAACAAAGGGGTCCCATTTGTTTCAGAATGCCCATTCGTTTTAAATGAATGTACATCCCTACAGTAGAGCTTAGCCACAAAACAACAAATAGCTCTAGACTCAGCATTGTAGACACTGTCCTTTTCTCAACAATAATTTTAACATCATTCACCAACAAGACCTTCCACACATTAAAAAAAGGTGGAAAGAAGGCAAAACAATTACCAGCATGGTTAAAAGGGGAGGTGAAAGAAGCTATTTTAGCCAAAAGATCTTCATTAAAAAATTAGAAGAAGGATCCAACAGAAGAAAATAGGATAATGCATAAGCACTGGCAAGTTAAATGTAAGACATTGATAAGACAGGCTCAGAGAGAATTTGAAAAGAAGTTGGCCGTAGAGGCAAAAACTCACAGTAAAAACATTTTTAAATCTATCCAAAGCCGAAAGACTGTGAGGGAGTCAGTTGGACCGTTAGATGATCGAGGGGTTAAAGGGGCACTTAGAGAAGATAAGGCCATCGCAGAAAGATTAAATGATTTCTTTGCTTCGGTGTTTACTGAAGAGGATTTTGGGGAGGTACCCGTACTGGAGAAAGTTTTCATGGGTAATGATTCAAATGGACTGAACCAAATCACGGTGAACCTAGAAGATGTGGTAGGCCTGATTGACAAACTGAAGAGTAGTAAATCACCTAGACCAGATGGTATACACCCCAGAGATCTGAAGGAACTCAAAAATGAAATTTCAGACCTATTAGTAAAAATGTGTAACCTATCATTAAAATCATCCATTGTACCTGAAGACTGGAGGATAGCAAATGTAACCCCAATATCTAAAAAGGGCTCCAGGGGTGATCCGGGAAACTACAGACCAGTTAGCCTGAATTCAGTGCCAGGAAAAATAGTGGAAAGTGTTCTAAATATCAAAATCACAGAACATATAGAAAGATATGGTTTAATGGATCAAAGTCAGCATGGCTTTACCCAAGGCAAGTCTTGCCTCACAAATCTGCTTCACTTTTTTGAAGGAGTTAATAAACATGTGGATAAAGGTGAACTGGTAGATGTACTGTACTGTACTTGGATTTTCAGAAGGCGTTTGACAAAGTTTCTCATGAGAGGCTTCTAGGAAAGTAAAAAGTCATGGGATAGGTGTCAATGTCCTTTCATGGATTACAAACTGGCTAAAAGACAGGAAACAGAGAGTAGGATTAAATGGACAATTTTCTCAGTGGAAGGGGGTGGGCAGTGGAGTGCCTCAAGGATCTGTATTAGGACCCTTACTTTTCAATATATTTATAAATGATCTGGAAAGAAATACGAGGAGTGAGGTAATCAGATTTGCAGATGATACAAAATTGTTCAGAGTAGTTAAATCACATGTAGATTGTGATAAATTGCAGGAAGCCCTTGTAAGACTGGAAAATTGGGCATCAAAATGGCAGATGAAATTTAATGATACATATAGGGAAAAATAACCCATGCTAAAGTTGCACAATGTTAGGTTCCATATTAGGAGCTACCACCCAGGAAAAAGATCTAGGCATCATAGTGGATAATACTTTAAAATCATCGGTTCAGTGTGCTGCAGCAGTCAAAAAAGCAAACAGAATGTTAGGAATTATTAGGAAGGGAATGGTTAATAGAACGGAAAATGTCATAATGCCTCTATATCGCTCCTTGGTGAGACCACACCTTGAATACTGTGTACAATTCTGGTCGCCGCATCTCAAAAAAGATATAATTGCGATGGAGAAGGTACAGAGAAGGGCAACCAAAATGATAAAGGCGATGGCACAGCTCCCCTATGAGGAAAGGCTGAAGAGGTTAGGGCTGTTCAGCTTGGAGAAGAGACGGCTGAGGGGGGATATGATAGAGGTCTTTAAGATCATGAGAGGTCTTGAACGAGTAGATGTCACTCGGTTATTTTCACTTTCGAATAATAGAAGGACTAGGGGGCATTCCATGAAGTTAGCAAGTAGCACATTTAAGACTAATCGAAGAAAATTCTTTTTCACTCAACGCACAATAAAGCTCTGGAATTTGTTGCCAGAGAATGTGGTTAGTACAGTTAGTGTAGTTGGGTTCAAAAAAGGTTTGGATAAGTTCTTGGAGGAGAAGTCCATTAATGGCTATTAATCAATTTTACTTAGGGAATAGCCACTGCTATTAATTGCATCAGTAGCATGGGATCTTCTTAGTGTTTGGGTAATTGCCAGGTTCTTGTGGCCTGGTTTGGCCTCTGTTGGAAACAGGATGCTGGGCTTGATGGACCCTTGGTCTGACACAGCATGGCAATTTCTTATGTTCTTATGTTCTTATGTTCAGATTGTGAAGTTCAGTCCTTGTTGGTTGTTGTCTGAATGCAAATGCTCTTTTCCACATTTCCCCTTGCCGTTGAGGCAGAGAGCAATGTTGGAGTTGCATTAACCTTGGGAAGGCT
This sequence comes from Rhinatrema bivittatum, assembly GCF_901001135.1. Taxonomy (NCBI): domain Eukaryota; kingdom Metazoa; phylum Chordata; class Amphibia; order Gymnophiona; family Rhinatrematidae; genus Rhinatrema; species Rhinatrema bivittatum. Next base: position 190,438,240 of record NC_042616.1, read on the forward strand.
TATTGAGTAAGGGTAGTAAACACCATGTAGTAGCCTTCTCTCCAGTAATCCACCTCCATGGCTCTTCTCTTCATTCCCATCCTCTAGCCTATATGGATCGACAGTGTTTATCCCATGCCCCTTTGAAATCCTTCACAGTTTTAGTCTTCACCACTTCCACTGGAAGGGCATTCCAGGCATCCACCATCCTCTCCGTGAAGAAATACTTTCTGACATAGGTTCTGAATCTTCCTCTCTGGAGCTTCAAGTCGTGACACCTAGTTCTACTGATTTTTTTCCAACGGAAAAGATTTGTTGTTGACCATGGATCATTAAAACCTTTCAAGTATCTGAAAGTCTGTATCATATCACCCCTGTTCCTCCTCTCCTCCAGGGTATTCATATTTAGGTTCTTTAATTGCTCCTCATAAGTCATTTTATGAAGATCATCCACCTTTTTAGTCGCACTTCTCTGGACTGCCTCCATCCTGTCCCTGTCCCTTTGGAGATACAGTCTCCAGAACTGAACACAGTACTCCAGGTGAGGCCTCACCAAGGCACTGTACAGGGGGATCATCACTTCCTTTCTCTTACTAGATATTCCTCTATCTATGCAGCCCAGCATTCTTCTGGCTTTAGCTATCGTCTTGTCATGTTGTTTCGATGACTATAGATCGTTAGACACTATCACCCCAAGGTCTCTCTCCTGCTCCGTGCAGATCAGCCCTTCACCCCCCATCAAATACAGTTCTTTCGGATTTCCACACCCCATATGCATGACTCTGCACTTCTTGGCATTGAATCTCAGCTGCCATATCTTCGACCACTCTTCCAGCTTCCTTAAATCCAGTCTCATTCTCTCCACTCCTTCCAGCGTGTCCACTCTGTTGCAGATCTTAGTATTATCAGCAAAAAGACGAACCTTACCTTCTATCCCATTTGCAATGTCGCTCACAAAGATATTGAACAGGACCTGTCCCAACACCGATCCTTGTGGCACTCCGCTTAACATCGCTATCTCTTCAGAGTAAGTTTCATTTACCATCACACATTGTCTTCTGTCCGTCAACCAGTTTGAAATCCAGGCCACTACCTCGGCACTCACTCCTAAGCTTCTCATTTTATTCACAAGCCTCCTGTGCAGGACCGTATCAAAAGCTTTGCTGAAATCCAAGTAGATGACATTGAGCACTCTTCCTCGATCTAATTCCTTAATCACCCAATCAAAAAAGTAAATCAGATTTGTCTGACAGGAACTTCCCCTGGTGAATCCATGCTGCCTCTGGTCCAGCAATTCTTCTGACTGTATATAGTTTACTATTCTTTCTTTTAGCAATGACTCCATTACTTTTCCTACCACCAAGGTGAGGCTAACCGACCTGTAGATTTCAGCCTCTTTTCTGCTTCCACTCTTGTGAAGCGGGATCACCACCACATTTCTCCAATCACTCAGCACCACTCCCGTTTCTATGGATCTATTGAGCAGGTCACGCAGCGGACCCGCCAGCACATCTCTGAGCTCCCTCAGTATCCTGGGATGAACCTCATCAGGCCCCATGGTTTTGTCCACTTTCAGTTTTCCTAGCTCTTCCCATACATTCTCTTCTGTAAACGGAGTTACATCTACTCCACTTCCATCCAGTTTCTTGTTACCTAGCAACGGTCCTTCTCCAGGATCCTCTTTAGTGAACACCAAACTGAAGTATTCCTTTAATATTTCTGCCATTTCTTCGTCTCTCTCCACACATTGATCCTTTTCATCTTTCAACTTCACTATACCACTTGGAACTTTTCTCCTTTCTCTGATGTATCTGAAAATTGTTTTGTCACCTCGCTTTACCTCTTTGGCAATCCTTTCTTCAGCTTGACCTTTTGTTGTCTTGATTACTTTCTTTGTCTCCCTCAGTTCCACCAGATATTCCTCCCTGTGCTCCTCCCTTTGGGATTCTTTCTATTTCTTGAACACTGTTCTTTTAGCTTTTATTTTGTCAGCCATCTCCTTTGAGAAACAGATAAGTTTCATTTTTATCTTGCTTTTCTTTACTTTTCTAACATATAGATTAGTTACCTTGGTAATTGCTCATTTTAGTTTGGTCCACTGTTGTTCCACATCTCTCTTGTTCTCCCAGCCTTCTAGTTCTTCCTCCAGGTACTTCCCCATTTCATCAAAGTCTGTGTTTTTGAACTGCAAAACTCAGGTCTTCATACTTCTTCTCCATATCCTGTTTGTGATATGAAACCATACCGTTTGATGATCACTGATGCTGAGGTGGGCACCCACCTGGACATTAGAGCCATTATCTCCATTAGTGAGCACTAAATCTAGTATAGCTCCCTCCCTTGTGGGTTCCATTACCAAATGTTTGAACTGAGCCCCTTGCAGGGCATCCTCTATCTCTCTACTACTGTTAGATTCTGCAGAAGGGATTCTCCAGTCTACATCCGGCAGATTAAAATCTCCAACAATCACCACTTCTCCCTTCTTTCCCATCTTTTTGATGTCTTCAACCAGATCTCTGTCAAGCTCTTCCATTTGATTTGGAGGCCTGTAAACCACTCCAATAAAAATGGATGCCCCATCATCTTTTTAAGGTCGGCCCATAGTGCTTCTTGTTTGCCCCATCTTCCTTGCAGCTCAGATGCTTGGATATTGTTTCTGACATAAAGAGCCACTCCTCCCCCTTTCCTGTCCTCTCTGTCCTTCCTTAACAAGTTATAGCCCAGTATTGCCATATCCCAATCATGAGATTCCGTGAACCATGTCTCCCTGTCATAAACATAAAAGATCTTGAAGGGACATTTTAAGGGGAGAGAGGATCTTAGGTAACCAACTGTGGCCACACCACCCATCTTTAAATTGGGCAAATATTGCAGATTAGTGCAGGATATTGGAGTCGTGTGTGGATCTCAGGTATATGACATTGAGGATGCACATTTGTGCATCACACACCACTTGTACATTGATGAAGATGAAAAGCTTGTGGTTGAGGTAGTACTCCTCTGATGAAGATGAGGGCTAATGGGTGCACTCAATAGCCCCCAGGACATGAGGGCAGCATGCCAGGACATAGAAACCCCTCTTCACGGTCTACAATTCCTGCCTCCAAGAGGGAAAATGGATGTAATTACAAACATGTCTGTGCATGGTACACGGAACATGGTGCAAGCTCCTGGATAAAGTGACTTGGGAAATGCCCCTTCAAAACTGACTGCAGTTTGGAAGGAGCCCGAAGCTAGAAAATGGAGGGAACTCAACAATTTCTCAAGACCTGTTATAGCAAGGCACCTCCCTGTAACTGACTTGAGGTCTGCTTTCAAGTCCTCAAGTGATAACTCATGATCACCTCCTCCTATGGAAGACCCAGTGTGGGGATGAAATTTATGCTCCTGTCAGGCCATGCATTGCCTCCTGTGAGGTGAGGCAACACATGGTCCTGCTGCTCCACCTGTATCAGTTACAAGTCTGCCTCCTGTACTGGATCTGGTATAGATAGTACCTCTGCCACCCTTCCCTCTTAGTACTGCCAGATAGCAACAGCAACCATCCAGTAAGCCAAAACCATTGGCCTATCAACACTGTGGCTCAAAGATATTGATATCCAAAAAATAACATGCAAAATTTTCCAATTTAGCACATTATTTTGACCAAAATCCAAATACCTAAAAATCAAAAGGTAAAGTTAACTTTTGCCACGTTTTGGCAATATTTATTGGAAACATGAATTATTTTAATTCAAGGATCTGAAGCGGGGCCTCCTTTGCAAGAGATTTGCTAATTTGCATGCACATTAGTGAAAAATAAATATCTCATGATAAACCAAATATCCCGCAATATTTACTATTTAACTTGTGAAATTGCCTTATTGCAGCTTTATAAATTACCCCTTAATAAGGAGAGCAGATTTTAAATTAGATTATGGGGAAAAGATGATAGTTACTCAGGTGTACATGGTTCAAAGTGAAGTATCTTCAAAGGATAATGGCATAATGGGGAAGTTAGAATATTCCAATAGAGAAGTAATAAAGGCAGAAGAAGCCCTGATATACCTGATATAGTTGTTAGTTGGGTCTGTTATGGCCTGGTTCAGGTCCTACCTCTCTTAGCATACCCAACACAATGGTCTTCCTGCATGTGTTCTAAAGTCACTACAGATTATTCAGAATACCACTGCATGTTTTCTTATAGGCACAAAGATGTGAGAACATCTTGGCAACCTAAACTTAGGGAATGCAACAAAATTAAGAAGAAGGCAGCATGTCCAGCAGCAAAAAGGGGCTTTCCAGTCTTTTGCATAGATTATCACATGTATGATTTTTTACCTGCTGGTGAGAGATTTATGTATGTACCTGGTGCAAAGAGCTCCTGGCTCTCAGAGAATGAGTCCAATCTCTGGAGGATAGAGTAGCAGCCCTGGAGGAGCTGAGACAGAAATTGAGGTACATTGATGAGACCTTCAGGAACATAGTAGTCAAGTCCCAAATCCAGTCTGGCAGCCCCAGATAAGAAAGGTGTCTCCAGTTGGAAAAACATCATCCTGGTGTAGCAGGAAGTGATCCTGTAGCAAGGACCTGCTCTCCAGGTGATGTGTTGTAATATCGCCCTGAGGACAAGTTTCCCAGGGCTACTGCCCAGGAGGGAAGGGTTACGTCGGCCATCATAGTTGGTGATTTCATTATTAGAAATGTTGATAGCTGGGTGGCTGGTAGATATGAGGACCGCCTGCTAACTTGCCTGTCTGGTGCAAAGGTGATGGACATCACGCATCACCTAGATAGGATTTTAGACAGCGCTGAGGAGAAGCCGGCTATCATGGTACATGTGTGCACCAAAGACATAGGAAAATGTGGGAGTGAGGTTTTGGAAGCCAAATTTAGGATTTTAGGAAGAAAGCTGAAATCCAGAACCTCCAGGGTGGCATTCTCTGAAATTCTTCCTGTTCCAATCTGCATGGAGTCTCAATGCGTGGATGAGACAATGGTGCAGGGAAGAGGGATTCAGTTTTGTAAAGAATGGGACAACCCATTTGGTGAAGGGGGAGATTTTTCTGAAAGGACGGGCTCCAGATTTACAGAGTGGATGCAGGCTGCTGGTGCTAACCTTTAAAAAGGAGATAGAACAGCTTTTAAACTAGAACAATAGGAAAAGCCGACAGTCACTCAACAGAACATGGTTCGTAGGAATGTATCTTTGAAAGATACAAATGAAACAGGAGAGTTAAGGCATCCCAATAGAGAGGTTCCAATAAAAGTACAATTTGTCCAGGTGCCTATAAGTAAAGAATCACTTCAGTTAAAAACTTCCAAATTATCCTTTCAACTGAAAAGCAGGTTGTTAATACAAACAAAAAACGCACTTTAAAATGTCTGTATGCCAATGCCAGAAGTCTAAGAAGTAAGATAGGGGAGTTAGAGTTTACAGCAGTGAATGATGAGATAGACATAATTGGCATTTTAGAGACATGGTGGAAGGAGGATAACCAATGGGACAGTGCTATATCAGGGTACAAATTATATCGCAATGATAGGGAGGATCAACTTGGTGGGGGTGTGGAACTTTTTGTCGGGAGAGTATAGAGTCCAAAAGGATAAAGATTATACAAGAGAATAAATGCTCAGTAGAATCTATATGGGTATAAATCTCATGTGTGTTCAGTAAGAGTATAATGATAGGAGTATACTACTGTCTACCTAGCCAAAATGATCAGACAGATGATGAAATGCTAAGAGAAATCAGGGAAGCTAACCAATTTGGCAGTGCAATAATAATGGGAGCTTTCAATTACCAAAGTACACTGGTGCAGGATAAATTGTATCACCACCAAATATTCCAAAAGAACTTTTATTGCAGTTCAAAGCAGAATCAGGTGAAACAATGTTGAAATGGCAACTCCATAAATTAAAGAACACATAGTTTAGAGCGATCCCCCGACACGGACCGTGTTTCGCTAGGCTGCATCGGGAGGGACCAGCATGTACATTAAAGTCTAGAATATAAACAAATTAATATACAGTCATTTCATAAGGTGGTGAAAAATGGCCAAACAATTTCCAAGAGCAAACATACATACCTTCTCAGATATACAATGGAGCGCAAGTGCTCTCAAAACTGTCAGCCATTTAAAGCCGAGGAAAGGCGCGAAAGCTGACACTCTCGCGAGAGCTGTCAGAGTTGATTGCTGACACTCTCGCGAGAGCTGTCAAAGTTGAATGCTGCAGCCAAATTTCAAGCTCAGTGAAACAAGTGCCACTCAATATCCTTATTTAAACCTTTAGGATAAACTGTATCCAAAGTAAAGATCCATTTCTGTTCCATCCGACCCAGCACCTCGGGGTAGTTGCCACCCCGTGGGGGACGGCGAACCACCTCGAGGACCGAGAAGGAAAGGCCAGAAATGGAGTGGCCGCGTTCCAGCTAATGTGTTACCAGGGGTTCGTCTGCTCTACCTAAACGGATGTTCGAGCAATGCTCGATAATACGGGTCTTAAGCATCCGAGTAGTTTTCCCGCCATACAGTAGGGGGCAGGGGCATTTGATGACGTAGACTACACCTTTTGTAACACAGTCGGATGAGGTACGAATTTTAAACAGCCGGCCCGTAGAGGGGTGAATGAACCCTGTACACAACTCAGTGTGGCAACACATACTACAGTGTCCACACGGTCTATGTGTAGCATGCATGGGAGAATCGGCCGCAGAGTAAGTAGTGTGTGGAAAAGAGGCTGCGTGTACCAGCCTGTCACGAAGGTTTGAGCCCCGCCGAAAAGTGAAACGCAGGGGACTTTGCAACAACTCCGAAAGTGCCAGCGACCTCCAGTGGCGGCGAATCATGGTGGCAATAGTGTTCCCCAAAATGGAGAAGGGTAGAATGCAATTGTTCACAACTTCATCCGACTCAGTGGGGGGAAGAAATAACCAGTCCCTATGAGTATAAAGTGCCCTCTTAAAGGCTTTCTTGACCACCCGAGGAGGGTAGCCCCGTTCCAGAAACCGAGTAGTGAGACCCTGTGCCTGTGTCAAAAATTCCAGTCGAGACGAACAGAGGCGGCATAGCCGCAAAAACTGTCCCGTGGGAATATTATCTTTTAAGGGCCTGGGATGACAGCTCTGATATTGAAGAAGAGTGTTGCGATCGGTATTTTTTCTAAATAATGTGGTATGGAAGCGGCCCCCCGCCACCGATATCAGGACATCCAAAAATGCGATTTCTGAAGCATGTAGGCAAAAATTAAATTGAATATGAGAATGAAGAGAATTGAGCCAGTCCAGAAACATGTAAAATTGGGGATCAGTGCCCTTCCAAATCAGGAACACATCATCTATGTACCGTCGCCATTTGTGAATAAGGCCGGCCCATTCCGAAGAGGCTTTTGCTTCGGTTTCTCTTGGATTTATATCAGCTTTCAATTACCCCAATATTACCTGGGTAATTGTAACATCAGGACAATCCAGTGGGAGCACTAAGAGGAGAGGATCACCTTGCTGGTGGCTGAAAGGAATCAGTAAGTTTTTGCTTGGGAAATTTTCTTTTTTAAACGTATTGGGACGAAGTTAACTATTTGGGAATATTATTTAGTGTGTTTGTGTGTGTTTATGCTTTTAATAGTCAGTAAGGCAGGGAATAAACAGATGTTAGACTTTTTGTAGTTTTAAATAGCCAGTAAGGCAGCTAATAAGCAGTAATTAGTGTGTTCATTTTTAATAGTCTGTAAGGCAGCTAATAAGCAGAAGTTAGAGTGTTTGTATATATATATATATATATATATATATATATATAAAGTAGACAGAAGCTAGAAATAAGCTAGGAGCAGTTTAGACCTAAGTAAAAAAAGGTTGAAAAGTTCAGCGCTCACCTTAGAAAAGTGTTAAGGTAGTGTGATTTGGTTTGATTAGGTACCAACATTTGTTAATCAAGAGAGCAGTGAGTCACTCTGGCTGACTGTTTGTATTTGTAAAAACATATGACTTGCTAGATATTTCTCTTTCATGTTCTTTGTTTAATAAAAATGATTTAAACATAAAATGGTAGCCGCTGAACAGTATGGATGTTGGTTTGAATCACAAAAGATTTGCAGTCCACTGAGTCGTTTTTCTATGACTTAGTTCCTGAAAGGTAGATATTGAAAAACCAATTAGATAAATTTTAAGTTATAACTTTTAATTATTCATCTAAATAGAAAAATTGGAATATTTAATGACTTATCCAGCTAAATTCTAGTCAGATAAGTGGAGGCTTTCTGGGGTCAAGCGGGAGGTATTCTGGGGAGGAGCAGCATTAACTGGATAACTTATCTAGCTAACTCTGGTCGGACCACAGATCTGCCTAAAAATAGCCAGATAATCTTATCCAGCTATCTTTAAGCAACATGACCTCAAACATTGACTATTTCCTGTTAGTTAGCCACACGGTGGCTGAAAATAGACCCCCACATGTATCTATTTACTCTTTTTCTTATTTATTTTATATGACATTGTATGGCAGTTCTCTTGATTATGTTTAAGATATGATTGCAGTCTAGTTGTTATGTTCTGTGTTACTGCTGTTATCTTATTCTGAAACTTAATAATTTTGGACACTAGAAAAGAGAAACTCCCCATTTAACTTTAAGACAAAATTGATCTGTCTTGATTTAAGCATTCAGATAAGCCATTGAACAAAAACATCAGCATTGTTTTAAATGCCTGAGGCAGTAGGATAGCAGCCAATCAAATCGAGTTCATACAGATTTTTCAAAACCCCATTGGTTCCGCACTCTCCAATAAACTGTAAACCAAACATGCCATGTAAATTTACATTTGATTGGAAAGTGTTGTACCAAAGGGGACTTTGAGAGGTGTGTCTATGTGAACTTTTTTTAAATGTGGATTTTTGTGAATTGACCTCTATGTATAGTATGGTTTGTTATATCTTAGCCAATATGAAACAATGAAATTTAGCATGTGCAAGGTGATTGGTGACTCTCTAACACTTATGTTCCCATGCATTCTTGGAAATAGCAAGAGAATTGCTGGAATAATTATTAACTTTATGACTTCACAGTAGAATTCCTGATTGACTAAGTCTATACATTTTTCATATGCAATAAAGTATTATATCATACACAATAGAGAACAGTTTGTCAATTAGGTGTGAACTGGCTGCATTACATGTATCCTGGGTTATTTCAGTGACCAAAATTAATCATGTAATTATATTATGTGAAAAAAATGCTCGATGTTTGTGGCAAATACTGCAAAGATTAAAATGTTTTTTTAGAGGAAAATCTGAGCTGTCTTTTTCATTATCAAAACAATTTTATATATTACTGTAGCAATGCATTTGCTTCTGTATTTGGCAATTTCAAAATTTACTGATCCTTAACATTTCAGATTGATTTTGGTATTACCTTGATCAATACTAATCTCTCAGATAAATTAGTCTTTTAATTGACTTTCACAAAAGTCATTAGGTTTGTTACTGTGACATAACGTCTGCTTGATGCTGGAGGTAATGTAACCTGTAATGCCTCAAGTCTTCATGGTAAACATCTATAGAAGTGATAATTATACAAAATTATTTGTCATTGAATGTAATTAGCATAAGTGAATTCTATATCTTCTGTATCTTTATTGTTATTTGTATATCACTTTCCATCAAAGTCCAGAGCAATTTACATAGTAAAATGTATGCAATCATAAAAACATGTAAAACATCCTTGACACAAACAAAACAAAATCAAAATGTTGATATCACAGTGAGATTAAGATCAATTGACTCAATTGAAAACCAGCTTAACTAGATAGAAGTCTAGCAAATTTTTTTAAATGTCTCAGTGCAGGTGGTGAGGCGTAACTCCTGTGGAAAGGAATTCCAAAAGTCAGGGGCTGCTATGGAAAAAGCGCGCTCCTCCATCTCAGGTAATTGGGCTTGTCGGATTGATGGAATGGGTTTGTCATGGGAACTTAAAGCAAGGGAAGGATTATATACCTGTAAAAGGTCATTTGCCCATGGAAAGAGTTAATGATCAGAAGATTACGGACTAATGCAGCTACCTTATAGAAAACTTGCTCAAGGACTGGGAGCCAGTGCAATTTCTTAAGCACAGGGGAGATGTGCTTATGCATGGGAAGCCCCGAGAGCAGCCTCACCGCAGCAGTCTGTAATAACTGCAATGCCTTCAAAGAAGAAGCTGGCAGACCAATGTGTAGTGCATTGCTTTTAAACAAAATGCTATTTTAAATGGAGGTAACAACTGTTATAAATTATACTTTCCTTAGGAATTAGAGACATTATTTTAGAAGACACTGAGCAGATAAAGTAGTGTTTTTCCCTTGGAAATGTCCTTTCATAAATTGCCTGCCGAATATCCGGGTAAAACTGGGTGCATACAACCTGTATGTGTGCATTTTTACCTGCATTCGGGAGAGGCATTCCAGAATGAATGGATTGGGCACGGTTTTCATTTATTTTTTTTTATTTTAAAAAGTCTGAGATGCATATTCAAAGAATATCTTGCTACGAAAGTTAGCTGGATAATCATATGCCTCTGAATATATCCGGATAGGTTTCAGTTAGCCAGAAAAGTAAATCCGGATCATTTTAAAACTGGTCAACAGTAGGTGCAACTTATCTGGTTAACTTAGCTGGATAAGTATGAATAAAGCCACTGATCGGCTAAGTTAGGCAGATAAGTAGCCATGCCCAACAATGCTCTGTCCCACCCTTTTAGATGGGTAACTATGTACTTTAGCCAGATAAATAGTCATCCACTAAGTAGCAGCCATTGAGCACAGCCAAATATTCAAACGCTGCCATTTAGTTGGTTAAGTCCAAACGTGGGTAGTTTCAACCTTAATTGAATAAGGTTCCTTTGAAAATGGGTGTCACTTATGCCCGTAAAAGTCTACACATTTATGTGCGCTGTTACAAAACCTCCACCCAAAAGTATTTTTTAATGAGGGAACTTTACAAAGCTTTTTACATTAAACAGCTCTTTACCCATACAGAAAGCCTCATTGAAAACTGCCAAGCCCATTCTGTGCGTAAAAGTACCCATCGGTCAAAACATGGATCCTTTTACCTGCTAGCAAAAAGGGGGCAGAATCAGGGCTGAAGGGGAGGAACAGTATGTATAGGGCTTTGATTCTGAAAGCCCCATACATAGCGGTAGATTTTTAAAGAAGCGCGCACGGGGCACATTTGTGCGCGCCACTGCCGCCACTGCCGCGCCTATGCAAAATAGGCTCGGCACGCGCAGGAGGGTTTTTTAAAGGTTAGGCGCGTATATTACTCGCCTAACCCTTTGAAAATCTGCCCCATAATGTCTGTCGTATATAAATTTACATCTGTTTGAAAATCCTGTTCTCACAGCTGTTGCATTATAACAGGAACTCCTACATAGAGTTTCCCTTGAAAATGAGCTTGCAGGCCCATGAGAACAAACTCCCTATGGGCTTGCAAGCTCCAGAGCCAGTCTAAAGATTGTCCTGTATATGTTGGGATTCAGCTGACACCTTATTATTCTTAGCTCAAGGCAAGTTACATTTTATGTATTTTCCTTTCCCTAAAGGGCTTACAGTCTAAGGGTCTGATTTAGTAATGGGAGAAAGTTTGTTCTTGAGGCAAAGGGGGTAAAGTGATTTGCCCATTGGCACAAAGAACATCAGTGGGATTTGAATCCCGCCTTCTCCGAATCTCAGCCGATGGCTCTAACCACTAAGCTTCTTCTCTGCTCCCCAAGTAAACACTTCTATAATCACAGAAGCAGTGCAGCATGCACACGCATGTGCATCATGTGAGCTGTTGATGTTTTTATGTGCTGGATGGTGCATCAGAAGCAGTTTTCTTTTGATTACACTAGTAACAGGTTGCCTAACACTCTGTGCTGTGAGTACTGGGACTTTTGATGATTCTCCCCAGTCTCTAAGTTGTCCACTCCCTTTTCCTGTACATTTTAAGCACACGACATCAGAGACACTTTTGCACTTGAATCTTGCAAAAGTGGCAATTAACCCTCATTTAGAATGAAAAGATTTATGGGGCAATTTTTTAACAGCTGTAATGCCTGTAGGCCTGCAAACTTATTTTCAAAAGGAAACCCTGTGTGGGGATTTTCCTTTGAAATTGTGGACTATCGGGTAATGGGGATGCATTCTGAGCACATTCATTTACGCCTGCCTTTATGGCAATACAAATATATGCACCGAAAGTCCATGTGGACTTTCCCTCCCCTCCTCTCCCCAACTCTTACGCTTCCCCTTTTCCATCGTAGGTAAAAGGACCCACAGTATGAACAGCATGAGTAATTTTACTTGCAGTGAGGAGAGGGCTATTTTCAATGGTGCTTTACATCAAGTGGTAATAACATATGGCCTCTGGCAATTTTTCTAGTTTCTCCAAATGCTCAGTTTTCACATGCAGGCTGAATAGTACTGTAACTTCCTCTGGCGTGAAGAATTAACTGCTGCTCCCCTTAGAGCCACAGCACATACAGTGCTCCTTGTATGACCAACAAGCATCCTCATCATTGGAGCAATAGCTGCCGGCTTTCCTTTGCACTGGCACTGTGAGCTTAAACAAGGAATCTGTTTTGAGTTTCTAAATTACAGTTCATAGCATTAGCCATTGGGCTACCTAATTTTTTTATTTTTTTATTGCTAGAGTGTTCCACCCCTGCTCTGTTTTGTTTCCCGATCGCCATTTTGAAGTGCTATGTGGAACCAAAGTGTGTGCATGACTGGAACTTAAAGTGGAATTAGGAAGTGAGCATAAAAAGAGCAGGTGCTGAATGCTCGACAGAGGAAATCTGCTTTCTCAACAGTAAATCACGGAAAAGATCTGATTTGCAGGCTGCTGCTGCCCCAGCCATACGAGCTACAGACAGTGCTGTTAAACATTTCGTATTTGTGCTGCTTTGCAGTCCAAGACTACTGCGAGCAGTGTGAATTTCACTCTCCTGCCAAAGGCAAGGAAGCAAACCTCACACCTTAAACTGAGAAAAGAGATGCAAAGGAAACAGAAAGTAACCTCAATGCAGACCTCATCAATCAGGTAGAGAAAAACAAACATGAATACATTTATCTCTGTGGTTGTTTGAGAAGTTTTGTGAATTCTGATAAACACCCCTTCCCCTCCTTATGCTCTGGGTTTGGGAATACTTGGAAAGCCCTCCCAGAAGAGGTGGTTGTGACAAGAATGGTCAGTGCTGGCTCAGAATTATTTCCCCCCCCCCCCCCCCCCCGATTTACCGGGGGCTGCTCCAACACAACGCTCTCTCCTTTGGCAGCGAAGGCAGAGCTGTCCTTCTGGTAGCAGCAGCTCCAGCAGAGCACCCCCCTTCTTCTTCCTCTCCTGCCCAGCATCCCTACTACTACTACTAAAGATTAGATTGCTATAGCGCTACACAACATACGCAGCGCTGTATGAACACACCAAAGAAAGAAGTCCCAGCTTAAGACAGCTTGCAGTCTACTCCCCCTCTTCCTCTTCCCACACCCCTTGCCCAGCACCCATTTTCTCTTCTCCTGCATCCCCCTCTTTCTCCCCCTCCCACTGCTCGCCCTGCATAGAACTCTTTCTCTCCAACCCACTCCTTGCCTCAAACCCCACTTTCTCGCCCTCAGCCACTCCTTGCCCTGCATCCTTCTCTTTCTCCCCCTCCAGCAGCTTCCCTCCTTCTCTCTCTCTCCCACCTACCCTTTGCCCAGCAGCAACCCCTCTCTCCCACTCATCCCTTTCCTAGCAGCTTCCCTCCTCTATCCTCCACACCCCCTGCCCAGCACCCCCTCTCTGTCTCCCAGCTACCTGCTCAGCCAGAGAAGATCCCTCTGCTACGCAGCTCCCTACCACCAACCCTCTGCCCAGCACCATCTCCGACTCACCCCTTCACCCCCTACCCACCTCCTGCGCTCTCTCTCTCTCTCTCTGTCTCCCCCCTCCCTCCCTATATTCTTCAGGCCACAGGGCTGTAGACTTTTGTGCAGTAAAAAGAGCTACATAAACCTGAAGTGAAATCAGCCTAGGTGTATGCAGCCAGGTACAGTATTGTGTATTTATATTCAGGCCTGCCCAAAGGATTAAAACCTTCTGTCTCCCTCATCTTAATGCTGTGTGAATCTACTGATTTCAGCTCGCAGGCTACGCATTGTTGTGTTCATAGAATACAGATAGAAAAGCTGCCTGCTCTTCAGTTCTTACTTTTACATTGTATCTAAAAATAGAAAATAAGAAATAACATACAATTGCAGAAGCAAAAGATCAGAGGTTAAGTAACTTCATAATGCAGTTTACTGAATTATGTTTAGGAATTACTGTTTAACTCTTATCTACATTAGATTCCCCTTAATGTGCTACACTAATCAATATTTTTGCCCTTAAACTTTGCTTTATGTTGGATCACTGTTCAGTTAAAAGTTATTCTAAATAAGACACTAATTATTTAAGTTTTAACAGTAAAGCTAAGTTGTCAGTTGTACTTTTAGAGGGTAATGTTATAACTTCCAGCGACATCTGTGTGTATATTGTACATAGTACACGCAGATTTTACCAAAAGTTTTCAAAGCATACGTTTGTTTTCAAAATCCTCAGTAACTGGCCAAGTACGCACTCAAAAAAAAAAACCCAAACAACTTGCAAAACGTTACATCTCCTCTCCGGGAGGGAGTACAACTTTCAAACCTCAACGCATGGCCCCATTTGAAAAAGTGTTTTAGAAGCAACGCAGCGCAGTCTGCCCAGGTTTTAGAAGATGCTTAGCTCCCTGCCTTCCCCAAAGTATGCGTGCACTCTACAGTACACATGGAATTACATGAGCACTCAGGAGCTAAAGAATGTGCTTACGTTTTTGCACTTATTGATGGCCGAAGGGGCAGTGAAAAGCCAATGTGACAGTGGATCAAAGGTTAACTAGTAGGAATGCGAACATAACAGCAAGGAGGTCACAAAACCTGCAACGCTGAACTAAGGGCCTAATATTCCTTCTTCTCCTCTGTACAGATTGAGGACCTCGAGAAGAAGGCCCAGGAGCTGTGTCGTCTGGTGGGAGATGGGTAGCAGCAGGCAGGGTAGGAGGAGGCCAATGATAAGTTTCCTAAATGCCCATCGGGAAGATGTCATCAATCATAGGCTTTCTATTTGCTGCTTCTCTCCAGGCCCCATTATTGTCCTGGGACTCACTAATACCGTCTCTGCTCCACTCCAGGTGTCTTGGCGTGCTCTTCCCTCTGCTGCTGCTACCTGCCTGCAAGTTTTAATTAGCTTGAATAGAAAACCCCAATTTCCAAGCCCAAAATACTATGCATTGCTTTCCCTGTTGATTTTAATAGGAAATGAATGACCGAGAGACAGAAAAAAAAAACCAACTTTTTGAAATTAACAAAATGAATCATCGAGCCAAAAGAACCCAATGTAAACCGCACCAAAAATTGTAATTCGCACATCCCTGCTTGGTGCGGATGTGCATTCATTTGAAACAAAGGTGTAAAATGGGTTAAACAAGCCCATTTTTCTATCATTTCAAAGAAACTGAAAAATAAAAACAAAAAACTTCATGTATTTTCACTTTTGACAAATAGTGTATGCTATTTTAGCACATGCTGTATGCCGAAAATAAAAAATACACACAAAAGAAGGAAAACATAATGGAAAAATGAATTAAAAAAAATCCCCAAAATACAAATTGAATAAAAAATGAAAAAGTATTTGTGCGCACATCCCTATTACTACTTAGTGCCAAAATGTAGGTGTCTATTTATTTAATAAATGTATATTCCACCGATCTACCATTCTCAGCAGATTACATCAGCACCGACATGGTTAAAACTGGTGTCTAAAGAGGAGATTTGCAAAGCCACCATTTTTTATCACGGGAGGGGCCCAATGTTGCAGGGAGCGCCCCCACAACAGTGAAGCCCTCCCCAGCAAAATATTGCAGCAGTATCATGAAGCAATTTTTATCACAGCGCAAACGTGCAATAAAACAAATCTTGCCATGATAATAGGCCTAACTGTATGATAGTCCCCAGCTTGGCCAGGGCCACTCTTGTGTTAAAGAGCCAAGCGGCCTGAAATACAGCCCCCCTCCCAAATCACCCCAAGGGTCTTTGGATACCCCAGTCCCTCCCCCTGGCCATCTTATGAGACAGCTGTGGGCCCCCCCCCCGAATGAAAACAAAAATATTTTCAAACTGCATGGCATCGACCTGCCCTGTTCCCAAACCTCTCCCCTTTTTCATTTGACCAAACCCCCCTCCCTTCCAAATATCACCTCCCCAGTAGCTCCCATCCCTTCTCCCCTCCCCCTGTCCAATAAAGAATATATCCCTAGGGTCTAGTGTGCTCCAAGTCCCTCCTTCCAACCTCCAGCCATACAAAAAGACCCTGGTAGTATGGGGGGCACTCCCATCCCCATCCCCAAACACTCTTTCAAGGTTTTGCCTGCTATGCAGCTTTCCCATGCCATGGTTCAGCCTACAGTGCAGCTTCCTCTCCACCAGAAGTCCTCAGTGACCTCTTTCCTGATCACCTGATGGCCCTGCCTCACCTCTACTTAAGCTATCCTGTCCAGTCCCTCAGTGCCTCTTCATGAATCTCCTCAGCTTCTTGATCTGGTCACCTTCTTCTTGCTAATCTACCTTGCCTTGCGGCCTACTCAGGCCTCCTGCCTTGCATTACAGACTACCAAGACCCTCTACTTTGCCTTGCAGCCTACCCAGGCCTCCTGCCTTGGCTTGCCTTGTGGCCCCTCTTGGCTTCTTACTTTACTCTGTGGCTTCTCTTGGCCTCTTGCCTTGCTCATTGCCCTTTTAGGCTTTCTCACTTTGCTCTATGGCCTCCCAGGCCTCCCTGCCAAGTCTTGTGCCCTTCTAGGCTTTTCTGTCTTACCTTGCGGCCTTCAGGTCTACTAGGATGACCTTTCCCAGTCTTGTGCCCTGTTGGGCTTTCTTGTTTCCTATCTGGTCCAGTCCTGTCCTTGTTTAGTCCAGTCCTTGTTCAATGCTGTCCTTGTCTTGCCTTGTCCAGTCCAGTCCCTTGTATGGTTTTCCCAGGCCTTGCCCTTACCTCTGTTCCTGGCCTTGTCCTCAGCTTTAGCCTTGACTCCAGCACAGTTTGTACCTGGTTCCAGCTCCTAGCCAGTAAGACTCAGCTCCCACCCTGTACTTGGACATAGCTCTCAGCCTATGCCTGACTCCAACCATGATGTTCAGCAGAGACAAGTTCTACCGGCCCCCTGAACCCAGCGGGGGAGGGGGCTGGTTAGGCAGAAGACCAGTTCCAGTCCTGCCCTGTGGTGCTATACCACTTCTGTGGGAGTTCTCCCTGATTCCAGCCTGCCAGACCATGACACACTCCATTCCTCAAAATGTAAGCACTAGTGGTCAGTGGGGGCCTGGAGTGCCCCCTAGCTCTAAGCATGTTTGATGTCATTTTTCAAAATGGTGTTGACCTGACTTTGCCCCTATCATGTCATGGGGCAGGGTTCAGGGATCAGACCTAGACCAAGTGGCCCAAAATGAGAAAAAACCTTTAATATATAAGCCATGAAGTCCTAGAGTAAAGTAAATAATTATATTGCTATCTGAGAATTAGGCAAATTCAGAGTGCTTAAATTCTAATTACTAGCACATAAGGGTCTTACATTTGGGACAATATGAGAAGCTAAACCAAATATACCAGCATTTAAAATATGATAGATTTTTTTTCTCACAACAAAGCTTGGGGTCTGAGAGAAATGATCTTAAAAGCAGAATAAACTTTTAAGAATAATCGCTTTCATAGCAGAGAACATGAAGTTTTGATGTTACTGTCAGCAGAATGTTCTTATAATAGAAGTTCTTAGAAGAGGTTAGGAGATGATGAAATTGTAATGAATGGAAAATATTACAGAATACTCAAGCAAGATGAGGGAAATTATGTCATATGTGTGCCAATAACATGAATGGAAGAAAGAATGCAAGTACAGCAGGACCGTGATAATTCTCAAACTCAAATTCCCTTACATTTCAAACATTGCAGGATTTACTGCACATTAGCAATGTACAATAAATATAGAAATGACAGGCTCAGAGTGCTGATGTAAATAATTCATTCTCAGCATAGTAGCAGATAGGTCAAGAACTAAAGATTGTTATGGGGGTAGATCTATAAACAGCATTGCACTGCATCAACAGCAATATCTTCTCGAAGACTATATATTAAATATGGTCTACAGGTGATTAATAGCATTACTGACAATATTGCCCTCTGGAACACTGCAGTCAACAACCTACAGAGAAGCACTAGAATGATAAGAATCTCAAAAACCCATTCTCCTTCATGAAGGACTTAAAAGAAAACAGCTGAAGCATATGATTTTTCATTTTTATTTCTTACCACATCAGTAATAATTATATAGTGATCAATAATGGTGTGCTCTGACAACATCAACAGATTTATCTACCCTGCATCTCGAGTATGTGAAGGAAAGAGAGTCACTAGAGACAACTGTGTTTCTTATTTGGAGACAAATATACCAGGCCGCCAAACCTTAAAAATTAGAGGTGCAAATCTAGCGAGGCTCAGATTAATCGCAATTGGCATCCAAAATACTATATGCATATGAAAACAGCCCAGGTAGGCTGTGGGTGCAGATGCTGCGGAGGCAGCACTCATATCCCCTGGAGTTTGTGAGGGAGGTGGTTGAAGTCAGGAGTAAAGACATGATGCCGTTTTCCAGAAGGAATTCTGGTGCATGGCTTTTGGCCTTAGGACCATTGCTATGATCAATGATCAGTCTAGGGAGGTCTATTAAAAAGGCACGGGGTGTAATCCCTGGTTAGTTGTGAATGAAAGTTCATAGCCCCCAGAATCCCAGTACTCATTTTAAATGAGCTGGGAGATAAACGAGAAAGAAGGAATTACCAGGCTTAAAAAAACAGAATGGGGTGAATTCAAGCACACTTACAGTTTTTAGATTTGCAGAAGGGTAACCATGTTCGTCTGTAACAACAAAGCCAACAAAGATGCTGGTAGCACTTTATAGATCACTATCTGAGTTACTGAGACATGAATTCTCCAGGATAAGAGTCCACTTCATCAGATGTCTTTCCCAAAGTGCATTCTTGCCCTCAAATAAATCAATTAATCTATAAGGAGCTACCGGCTTTTCTGTAGTTTTTACAGTTTGTAAATATTTTTTAGGGGTGTACACTCATTTTGAAATGAAATGAATAAAACAATGAAACACTCATGTTGCCTTTCTTTCAAAAATAAAATGAAAAGAAAAACTGCCAAAATTGTTTTTTTCTTTAACGTTTGTTTGAGAAAATAAAAACCAAATAAAAATCAGGCATAAAATGCTGCTGACACTCTTGCTTTCCCCTGAGCTCCCACCCTCTGGACCACATTTACCCCTTCTGTGGGGGGTCTCTGATGAAGAAAGGGGCAGAAGCAATCTCTAGTGCTCCTGCCCCAGTTGCTCCAGGTCAAAAATGACACTGATACCATTTTGTTTAATGGTCATACAACATACAGCATTAGAACAAAATGGCACTGGTTAAGTGCCCTACACCATACACAAAATAATTCTCACAAAGTTACACCTGCTCCTCACAGGATCTATTTCATGTGGGTTGATTTACATGCATACATTTGAAAATAAAAAATGTATGCACTGCAGATGCAGTAAGTCCCAACTCCACCCTCTGGAATACTTATCTCCAGGACGCATTAAAACATGCATGAAATTGGATAAAGTGCATAGTAAGCCTCGGGCTATTTTATAACCATTTACGTGCACATTACCATGTTATGTGTGTTTAAATGGCTTTGAAATCAGGACCTAGAAGGCCAATATTCAAAAAAGCTAAGCACTTATCTTTAGGTACCTAACCCCTAGATTTATCAAATTACTATAAATATAGCACAAATAGCACCCAAGATTAAAAAAAATCACAACGCACGGTACATTATTGTGTTGCACATTATTTGTTTTTATGCACATGATATATTATTGCTGGTTGTAACGCACAACCACAGCCATTATTGCAGGGAACGAGAAAGAGAGAGGCTCTGTATAGAGTCGATATGACATGCTATATATGTACCACTGTAACAAGCTACCTAGAAACTCCTCTTGTTGGTACCTTTCATTGATTCAAATGATAGAACTTCATCAGTCATATCAAATTTGCTGTTAATTCCTCTGACTGTGTATGTAAGCCTCCCAACCCACCCCACCCCATCCTAGCCCGAGTTGAGAGTGTCCCCTCTTACAGTCATGTCATATTAACTCTCTCTCTCTCTCCCCATATCTCCTCCTCCCTCCCGCCCCCTCCCTCTCCC
Organism: Rhinatrema bivittatum; assembly: GCF_901001135.1. NCBI lineage: Eukaryota > Metazoa > Chordata > Amphibia > Gymnophiona > Rhinatrematidae > Rhinatrema > Rhinatrema bivittatum. The sequence goes on from NC_042616.1 coordinate 190,458,516, forward strand.
TCTCTCCTTTCCCTCTGTCTATGCAATAAAAACATTTTCCCCACTAACATGGGTAGAACACACAGAAAAAAGATGTAGTTATTTCTGACATTAGTGTGCATTACCCTACCACATTCCTCACTAGCAGATCCTCATTTCCATCAGCTCCTCCCATTTGCATACTAACATGCGTTGCAATATTTATTGCATGCGTTAGGGCCCTAACGCGAATTGAAAAATGACCCTGTTAGTTAGGGGCTTATTTTTTGGGGCTGAACTTAGGAGCACACATTTTCAGTTGAAAATTCACCTAAATTATGGATCTATAACTTAGGTTCATAAAATTAGGTCTGCAATTAAATTTAGGCTCCTAAATTTGATGCCAAGTGCTGAAAATCTGTCCTGGGCACCTAACATTTTTTCCCCACTCTAATTCCACCCTTGCAGCCACTAACTTTTTAGGACCCTAAATTTAGGATCCTAATGAAACTAGGAACCTACATTTAGGAACTCAGACCTAGTAAATTTTTAAAAGGGTCAATGTAGGAGCCTAAATTCCAAACTTAAGAACCTAAATCCTTCAACACCTAATTTTTAAGGAGTTTAATTGTTAATGTTTTACAAATGTAGATGTGGCAATAAAGCTCTGTAAAAGAAAAGATTTCAGAAAAGGCATCTGAAAAGGTAACAGAGTGAAAGCCACCCACTGTACACAAAAAAACTAAGACACTGTCAAAAAAGATCCTATGACAACAGAAAACTTCTTTTGCTTCTATTTTCAAAAGCATTAGCTTACATAAGAACATATGAAGTGTAGTACTGGCTTAGAACAAGGTCTCCCACACTGGTCAATCTGTTTCACAAGTACTTGGCAGATCCCAAATAGTTAATTACTTCACTCTGAGTGATAAGCAATGGCTTTCCCAAAGCTGTCTGGCTAATCACTTTTTATGAACTTTCTCTTTAGGTACTTGTCCAACTCTATTTTGAACCCCACTATCGGGCCGATACAGTAAGGAGCGGTAGGAAGAGCTGCGTTAGTGCCGGGCGCACCCGCGTTTGCCGCACGCACAGTCCGGCTCACCTACCGCTCGATACTGTATTTAAATAGCTTGCAAATGCAAGCCGCCTCCAAGAAGCGTCCGAGAAGGGTTAGGCCCACGCAATCCATTTTACTGTATAGAGCGCTATACAGCGCCTATACAGTAACCTGGGTGCGCTGGTACCTGTCATTTCAAATGACATTTGAAATGACAGGTACCAGGAAGTGGACGGTTCTCCTATGCTCAGTTCTCCTACGCTCGGGATTGCCAGTCCTCTCTACCCTCCTCCCAAAGCAACGAAAGCTGGCCGGTGAGCGAAAAAGGGCAGCCCAGTCCTCTCTACCCTCCTCCCGAAGCAACGAAAGCGAAAAAGGAGCGAAAAAGAAGAAAAGGAGAAAAGAGACATGTGAAGTGTAACTTACTTTTCTTGCAGCCCTCCTCCGGAGACGCACCGCGGCTCCCCTGCCTCCCAGGGGCTGCCCCCTGCCTCCTGGAGGCAGCCGGCGGCAAAAGCAGCCACACCAGTGAAGATGGATGCCTGCACGGGCTCTCTGACACGATCACTCCAGCTGCGGCCACTTCTCCTGCGTGCATTCAGCCTGTGCGTGCAGTTTGGCCGCTCAAGGCGTGACGTCACACGGCCAAATTGCACGCACAGGCTGAATGCACGCAGGAGAAGTGGCCGCAGCTGGAGCGATCATGTCAGAGGGCCCATGCTGTCTTTTCGCCGCTGTGCTGTTTTTTCGCCGCTGGCTGTCCCTGGGAGGCAGGGGAGCCGTGGTGCGTCTCCGGAGGAGGGCTGCAAGAAAAGTAAGTTACACTTCACATATCGCTTTTCTCCTTTTTCGCTTTCGTTGATTCGGGAGGAGGATAGAGAGGACTGGGCTGCCCCTTTTTCGCTCACCGGCCAGGGCAGGTGAGCAAGGGCTGGGGGAAAATTTGCCGCCTACCCTTACCGCTGCCTCTAATGCAGGGGTAAGGGTAGGCGGTAAGTTAGCAGGTTAAACGCGCGGCTAAACTGCAGGTTAAAAAGGCGATAGTCGGGGCGCACGTTACTGAATGGGGGGGAATAGTTAATCCGATCGTTTACATCTCATATACATGCCGCCGGCGGAAGGGGTTACTTGTTGATTTAAAAAGAGGAGGTAAGAATGGTTTAAAGGGGATAGTGGATCGTGGGTTGGCCTAACGCAGCCAAATTGTGAGTAAAAGGCGGATTAGAAACAGGGTAATTGCGGCCGCACTTTACTGTATTGACCTGTATGTTAGTTGCCTTGACCACATTCTCAGGAAACAGATTCCTTAGCTTAATTGCTCAGAATCTGATGAAAAGAAGAAGGTTTTGATGTATTGGGGGCTGGGACCTTACATGGAACAAATAGCTGAGGGGAAGAAATGACAGAGGTCTATAAAATGAGTGGAGTGGAACAGGTACATTTTTATTTTCAAAAAATAAAAAGATTAGGGAACACTACTTCATGTTACTAATTAGCACATTTAAAACTAACTGGAGAAAATATTTTTATCACTCACTTCACAATTAAGCTCTTAAATTAATTGCTGGAGGATGTGGTAAAAGCATTTAACATAGCTGCATTTAAAAAGATTTGAACACATTTCTGGAGGGAAAGCCCATAAACTACTTACTATGTGGGATCCTGCTAGGTACTTGTGGCCTGGATTGGCTGCTGTTGGAAACCAGATCCTAAGCTTCATGGACCCTTGGCAATATCCAGTGGGTATTTCTTAAAAGACTATACAACAGTTATGATCCATATCTAAATGTGAATGGAAAAGGATGCTAGCTGAGAAATTCAGATCATATATTGATGGGTATTTAAAGTAAAGGAAGGGGTGATATATGGAAGCAGATTGATTTTTTTTTTTTGTCACCCCCGATGAACAAATGAAGGTAGTGGGGAAGAAAACAATAGTAGAGATTTCACAAGCAACCCTAAACAATAAGACAGGCAACAGAAGCAGGAATTAGGCTATACAAAGAAAAGCAAGGAGAAACAGCTAGATGCTGAAGTGCTCATAGTCTGGCAATAAAATTCCAGATCTGTAGATCCTAATGGTGGAGGCAGACTTAGATTTTGCTGCTATCACAAAGACATGATTTAATGAGTCCCATGAAATGGACAGAGCTGTTCCAAACTATAAGCTGGTCAAAAAGAATGGAGATGTCAGAAAAAGGGAAGAAGTAGCTCTTTAGAAAAAAAATAATAATAATATGAAAACAATTAAAATGCAGGGGCCATAAGGAAAGAAAGAAGCAGCGTGGGTTTTCTTGGAAAGGGGAGATGGCACTTCCACCTTCAACAGTGTAGTCTATAGACTTCTGACACAGGTGGAAGAGCTGAACAGAGATCTGGTCAAAGACACCAAAAGGTGGGAATGAGGGTGAAGGTGTTACTGTTTAGAGATTTAAATCTGCCAGATATGGACTGGAATATTCCATCACTGCAGACCGTTATAAGTATCGAAATCCTGGATACTTTTCAGACAAACAATGCAAGAACCCATGAGAGAAGGAGCAATAGTAACATATTAAAAAAGTAAATGATAGCAGAAAAAGACCAAACTTGCCCTTTCAGTCTGCCCAGTTGATATTCGTCCATGGGGGCTAGATGAATCTATAAATTCTGATATCCAACCCAATGTCAACTGACCCCACCCCAATGTTGTCTTTTACATGTTCTCTCAAACTTTTTCCTTTCATTGCCCAGTGTATTCATCCCAAGCATGTCCAGAATCTGTTAAAATACTGGGAGGTGCATTCATTTAAATGAATGGCATATCTAAACAAACAAAGGTCACTTTTGGTTCATTCTGAATAGAGCAAATCAAAAATGGTTTTGCCGACAAATGCTCGACAGGTTTGAGGTATTTTCATTTTGCTTAAAATAAATGTCCTCCTCAAACCCCACAGGTCCTGTGGGCCCCAGCTGCTGAGTCCTAGGCCTCTCAGGACTCCTTCAATCCCTCTCCTACCCCCTAAGAAACCAACAGGCATTGGGCCTATTTGGAAGACTGAGCCAAACCCAACAAGGGCCTTCCTGGACCCTTTTGACACACCTTCAAGCCCCTAAAAAAATGTTTCTGAGGCCGGGCATCTCTCCAGCTCCTACTTACTGCTTCCATGTTAGTCCTAGACAAAGAAAGGGGCAGGAGCAATACTCAATTTGCTCCTGCTCTGCTGTGATTCTTTTAAAAAATGGCATCAGTCACCCTGAGACCAGCGCCAAAGTGCTGTCACTTTGTTGCCAATCTCAGGGCTGGCTCACGCCATTATGTTTTACAGTCATTATTTTGTATGTTCCTGCCTCTTTCTTTGTCAAGAACACCCATAGAAGGGATAAGTGGAGACCAAGAACGTCCCTAGCCACAGCACATTTTTCAGGGGGCATAAGGAAGGTCATAGGTTCCTGGAGAGGTCCCGGTTAGGCTCAGGTCAGCTCAGCTGGGTAAACTCGGGCCCTGATGGTTTTTTGGAGGTAAGAGGGACCTGGGGAGGCCTGTTTTGTTTAGTTTTCTGGGGAGTTAATGTTTATTTTGGTTATGGAATGACTCAAACCAAAATAAACATTAAAGGAATAAACAAAAGAAAAAAAAAAAAGAAATGTGACTTTCTGCAGGGTTTGTGTGTTGCTTCACAAGGTGCCTGGTAATTGAGGGAAATGTTGTCACTACAACTGAAGTGACAACATAATTTTAATGATTTTTCTTTGGTGAGTAGTGAGAGGAAAAAAATGACACTGCAGCCCAGCCAGCCATTTCAGAGATTATCTTCAACCAATGAAGTATGAATATCTTTTAGAAGTCCAAATGCATTTAAAGTTATCCGGCTAAATGAAAATTTGGCCACTTATCCATCTAAATTCTAGCTGGGTAACTGTATTTGCCCAGCAAGAATTTGGCCGGCTAAGTGAAGGGTGTTCCGAGGGTGGGCCAGAGGCATTCCAGGAAGGAGCTGACTTAGGGGGTCATTTTCTAAGCCTGCCGGATAAGTTATCTGGCTAACTCCGATATTCAGAGTTATCCATCTAACTCTGGTTGTCCAATAAAGCTGTCCTAAAGTTAGCTTGATAAACTTCTCTGGCTAACTTTAAGATAGTCAAGTATATTCCGCAATGCAGCCACACTGCTGAATATACAGCACTACTTAAGCAGATAAGCTTATCTAGATAACTAGCAGAGCTGCATAGCAGCTGAATATGGACCTCTTAATGGATAACTGTAGGTATTCCTTGGAATCTCTTTTTTTTTGTTTTTTTTGGCAGTCTGTTTCCAAAAATAACCAGAGTTCAGACACTGTGACATGATTTCTGAAACATATATTTTGGAAAACAAAGCTTAATATTTAAAAATATGATGTCCACTGATTATGTGATTTCACAGGATTATTCTGGGAAGGATTATAGTGGGGACTTAGGGGGAGCCTATGAGCCTAAAAATTATTTGAGAATGGTGTGCAAGCCTGAAGGACCTAGGGAAGTGATTCCCAAATCTGTTCTGGAGGATCCCCCAGCCACTCATATTTTCAGGATACGCAACGAATATGCTTTTGTAAGAGAAAGCTAGGAGCTGCCTCATGGCTCACTGGCCCTGTGATGATTTTATGTATCTTCGGCTATTGCCGCTGCCACCGCAGAAAGATCTACAACATTGCAGCCTGAGGAGCACAGGTGGCAGGGGAGACAGAAAGAGGGAGAGGGGAGGGAGCTGCCGCTGGGCATGGGCAAAGAGGGGAGCCAAAGAAGGGACCTCCCTGTGCACTAGATTGTGGGAGGGGCAAAAAGAGAGCGAGGGGGGCTGCTGCTGGGCAGAGCTTGGGTGAGGGTGAAAGAGGGATGCACAACAAATAGTGGGTGGGGGAGAAAGAGGAAGGTCTAGGGCAAGGAGTGGGGACTCAGGGCACAGAGTGGAGTGGGGTAGAGAGGGATACAGGGGAAGAGAGAGGATTTTTGGGCATGGGGCATGGTTTTGTCCTCTTTAGATTATTGTAATGTCTTGCTGCTAGCTTTGCCAAAATCCTATCTTCAAGCTTTGCAGTTAATCCAAAAATTTGGCAGCCAAATCGACTGCTGGATCATCACTGTGCAAACACATTTCTCCCATTCTAGCTGACCTGCCTTGGCTTACCTATTATCTGGAGCAGGAAGTTTAAGGCTTCTTTCTCTTTGGTTTGGAAGGCCATCCGTGGAACTGCTCCAGTATGTATTACATTATTAATTCGTTCATATCGTCCTATCCGTAGTTTATGATCATGCACAAAACATCGGCTAGAAATTCCTTCATTATCCCACGTGCGCCTGGTGACTTCTCGTAGCCAGAGTTTTAGCATCGCTCGGCCCATTCTATGGAACAAACTATCTGAGTTCATTAGATCAGAGAATGATTGGCTCCATTTCTGTAAATTGCTAAAAACTCACTTCTTTAAGCAGGCTTTCCCAGACAGAACATTACCCAGCGGGTTTGCGCCACAATTTCAACATTTGTGTTGTCGTCTTTTCCTGAAGTGGTGTTATTTTATTGTAGCTGTACATTATTTTTTTATTTTGTTTTACATTATCGCTGTACACTATTATGCATGCGAGTTTGCTGAGATCTGTGGATTAGTGGAATAGAAATTGCCAAAAAAAAAAATAAATGGGGTGGGGAAAAAGAAGGAGATATTGGGTAGGAAGGGAGAAAGGGGGGGGGGGTGCTTTGCTGAAACTGCCACCACTATAAAGACAGCTGTGCCTTTGCTACTAAAGGAGAAAGTGCTGCGTCAGAGCAGACACAGAGACGTGAAGGTGGGGGGGGGGAGGGGGCATAATTCTGTATATCTGCCCCGGGCACAGAAAAAGCTGGTCCCGGCTCTGATCCAGGTAGGTGACTACCTAAGGATAAGAGATCAACAGATGGTATGGTTTGCCAAGGCAGAGAGAATGTCTGAGCCCTGAATTTGAAAAATGCCAACTGGCTGGGTGGGAGAAAGTCGATGAAAAGGAAGGAAAAAGTGGGCTAAACTTAAAGGAGCTACAGAAAGAGCAGCAAATCCTTACGTTAAGAAAGCAAATAAAATCAGGAGGAAATAGAGACCGTTGTGGTTTTCAAAAGAGATGGATGAAAATGTTAAGAGGAAAAAATAGCATTCAAAACTTGCAAATGATCTGAGAAAGAGGAGCCCAGGGAGGAATATCTGGTAAACCTGAAACAGGCAGGAAAGCAGTCGAGATGAAAAGGACATGAGTGGAAGAAAAGACAGCAGGGGGGAGTAACTTTCAAAGTGGTGCATGGGTACGCATTAACGCATGCGCCCTGGGATCCGGCGATTTTGTAACTTGCGCACATGTTCTAAAATATCCTGGGCACGTGGGCATGTGCGCCCAATTTTAAGATTGTGTGCACCCAGATGCTCATTTCAGGTTTCAGTCACATAAGTCGGGGAAGTTTATAGCGGGCGCTCGTGCACGAGGTGACCAGTTTCACCAGTTCATCCACCACTGTATAGATCTAGATCCTCCAATCCCTCCCCAGGGGTTTAATAGACTACAGTCCCCCCCAGTTATCCCAGACCCTTTAAACCAGGTCTTCCCAAACCTGTCCTGGGGACCCCATAGCCAGTTGGGTTTTCAAGATATCCGTAATGAATATGCATGAGATAAATTTGCATATACTGCAAATCCGGATTAATTTCTTCGATTGGGTGACCAAGAATTAGATAAGGGATGGGTACTGGATAGGGTGTACTCATATTTCAGTAAAGCTTTTGATACTTTTCACTTAGAAGGCTCATAAATAAACTGAGCAGTGGAGGAGTCAGGCTTAAAGTGGTGGACTGGATTAGAATTTGTTGAGGGACAGACCAGAAAGGGGCCAATGCAATAATTATGTGCAGAAAGCGGGTGCTGAACAGTCAGCGCCCGCTTTCTTAATGCGCCTCCAGATGCCCCTCCTGGAGGCACCATACAATATTTAAATTAGGGGTCGCATTAGCAAGAAAGCGCTAGGGTCACTTGCACGCCCCTAGTGCTTCCTTGCTAACGAGAACCTGACCGGCGTCAGCCGTCCGCCAGTTAGGAAACAGACACCAAATTTATCGGCGTTGGTTTCCCTAAACGCCACACAGCCGCACAGCCAGGGGGTTCAGGAAACGGACGCTTGTCAGTTGAGCGTCTACAACCCGCGAAACTAATAGTGCTCATCACATGCAAATGCATGTGAATGAGCCTATTAGCTATTCACTCCCAATGCAAGAAAAAAATGTGCTTCTAGGATGCACATTTTTGTGATCTGAAATTAATGCCTGTCCGGTGCAGGCATTAATTCCTGAGCGCTCCTTAAAGTAGTACAGAAAAGCAGAAAAAACTGCTTTCTGTACTGCCTCCTACTTAATATCGTTGCCATTAAATAAAACAAAAACTGTACCATATAATAACATCCAACACCATTGCTACTAACAGGTAAATTATAGCAACACCTAGCAAAATAAATAACAATATTTACATACAAGTATGTGCTAATTTTAGTGCACACTGACTAATGCCCATGGTAACCCCTTTGGCATGCATTCTCAGTTCTTTAGTGCATATATCATACTTCTGAGAGCTGTAAACTAAACAATTGTAGAATGCATGTAAGCTTTAGAGCCTATTCCCCTATTTCAATTCATACTGAAGGCAATTATCCAATTGCTCTCCTTGGTGCAAATTCTGCAGGGAGTTCTTGTCCATAAGGTTTGCACTAATCAAAGCAAAACTACATGGGCAGGTTTGCTTTGATGGTTGCCACAGGAACATTACCCATGTAGATTTGCATCTGCCTTCTCTGAGGCTATTTTTTCTGGCCAAAACAACATGAGTAGTCTTGAAAAAAATAAAACTAAAGGGTCTTATTAACATTTTTTTTTTCCCATAGCCAGTTACATAAAGAATGGGGGGAAAGCCTTTAGTAAATTAGGTCCTAAGCGTGTTATTGTATCCCCAATTTAATCCCACCAGGGGAACATCTCCAAACAATTGAACTATGCATATAATTTAACTCATACAGAGAGTGGAACATTTTCAAAAAGCCCATTTTTACGGGTAAAATGCTCTTTTAGCCATGGAAATGGCTTTGAAAATTGTCCTCACAATTTTTTGTTTGACTTTAAAAAAATATATATATGAAATATTTTCTTTATCTACAAATACTTTGGATCTAGTTCATCAAGGGGTTTTCCCATCGAGAGAGAATGGACGAAAAGCTGAATTAGGTCCATTGACTATGATTGAACAGATAATTTGAAGATTAAGGAAATGACTTATGCAACTTTTAGTTTATTTCCACCAGATGCCCCAGAAGTATATTTTACAGAGTAGCTTTACTGTCAAGCAATGCTTCCCAGGCAGATTGATGGGATTATTTTGGAAAACTGCAAGATGGATACTCCTGAGACATGCTTTATTGAGGGTTTTCCTCATAATCAAAAAACAGGACAAAAGCCTTTGATAAATCACATCATATGCACGCTCTACTCCTTATTCTGTTCCATCTGGCTTATATTAAGAAAACATCAGTCATGCACTCCAGTAATAATCATTATTTTCTAGCCAATCCCCTCTCACACAAAGGTCACATATGTCAGTGACCTCTTGAAACCAAGAGACAATTTTATGTTCTTTCATTGAACCTCATGGCTACTTTTTGAGACTAGGACGTATCACCCCCAGATCAATAATTTTTTCTTCCTTCTCTCAACATTTATCAAAACACTTTAGCAGTTCTCCTAGCATTTCAGCCTGAGAAGAAAGAGCTAGAGATAAGACTCAAACTCATGTTCTACATGGTATTTTGGTATTTATTTATTGCACATTTACTGTATGTTCTGACCTCCTAAAGTTTATGCGCAAGGGGGAAAATAACAATTTCAAATACAGTTTAAATACAATAATTGCACAAGTTTATGCGCAAGGGGGAAAATAACAATTTCAAATACAGTTTAAATACAATAATTGCACAAGTTTATGCGCAAGGGGGAAAATAACAATTTCAAATACAGTTTAAATACATAATTGCACAAATAAAAAACTCAGCATTTCAAAATATTTCTTAAATATTGCCATTAAAATCCAATTATCAACCTACAAATATTATATCTAGGGCTTCTGGTTTTAGGCTTTAACTGATAAACCCCGATAAAACATCCCCAATGCAAAATAAATAAATAGGTGTTTATTAGATAAACACTGGAAAAACAGCATTTCCCCTAGTACTGTCTCACCCCCTCCTTTGCCTACCTTGGATCCTCCGCTTTACTGTTGTGCTTTTTCCATGCTAGTAACTCCTCAGCTACACAAATGTATGTATTTGATTCAAAGGAAAAGATACTCAATAATAGTACCTGAACCATGAAAGCACCGATAAACACCAATTTTTGGTACCCCCCCAAAGAACCCCTAATAAGCTGGAAAATAAACACCTGAAGTTATAATTTATAAACACCTAATTACAATGCAGCAAATTAACAGGGCCATTTTTCAAATTGCGTTGAGGGCCTAACGCGTGTTAAACTGAGACTAACGCGTGTTAGATGCATGATAAATGTTGCACCGCAAGCTAGCATGCAAATTTTAAATTGAATATGCAGATGGGAGGCGTTAATGCAAATTAGGGTCTTCAAGCACAATTTGTGCCAATTTAACGCTTAATAACACAGCATTTAATGTCAGAAATAACATCACCGTTTTTGTTTGTGGTAGAGAGACCAAAATGTTTCTATCGTGTAACAGCAACCCTTAACAAGGTTTGCAGCTATTATCATGTGCCAATAAATGAGGCCTTCCATCAGACACACCTATCAATCCATCCTGGGCCAATAAAAACACCTTTTCTTTCCTGACCTGTCTTCCTAAATCTACTATGTTTGGGGCAAGTTTACTTGCAGTGAGATACTGGCTGCTTCAGGATGCTCGGTGCAGACAACAAGAACAACAAGAACCACAAAAAACAGGCACTGGAGCCACAACCACTGGCCCTGAAGGGAGAGCATCGGGTCCCATGGCAGCACTTGCCACCGAGGCGGGCATGGTGCAGATATAGGGAGCATATCTTTCCTCCCAGAATCACATTGCTGGGCCTGCCAGAAGAATATGTGGTTAGCAGGTATCACCTCAGCTCTCAGGCTATCCTGGAATTATATGAAGAAATCAGTGGGGTCTGGATCCAGACACAGAAAGGTCCCACGCTATACCGGGCCTCAGCAAACTATTGCCTACCCTGAATTTCATGGCATCCAGATCCTTCCAAACTACAGTAGGGGTCATCGTGGCAGGGTCCCAAACCTCTTTTTCCCACTTTCTGGCCAGGTGATAACAGTCATATGTGACCGCATTAATCGCTACATAGCATTCCCTTATGACAGACAGGACTTTGATTAAATTGAAGAGAGGCTTTTAAGCCATTGCCAGCTTTCCGAATGTTCTGGGAGCTATCATAGCCATCATCCCACCCCTGTTACAGGGAGAAGATCTACCGCAACAAAAAGCTCTTCCACTTCATCAACATTCAAGTGGTCTGTGATGCTCAACTGTGCATCCTAGACGTGGAGGCCAGGTACCCGGGAGCCACGCACAATTCCTTTATACTTAGGCCATCGGCCTTGTTTGAAAATTTTGAGGACAGCCTCTACAGTGATGGTTGGTTTGTAGGTAAGACACTTTTTTTTTTCTCTATTTCCTCTCCGGCTATGTCTTTCCAGTCAATTGCATGGTCACGGGGAGTCTGTGGGGGATGTGACAGCATCGGGTACATGACAAGTGGCTCGTACAGTTAGGTCTACAAGCAAGCGTGCCAGGGCCTGGCTTTTTCACTCCATGCTGGGGAGGCCTGCTAATGTTCTGTGCCCAAACAATGCACTTGCCACAAAGCTTTGTGGCTGACCGGCCACAATGCATACATTCTACGGGTTCACTTAAAACAATAGGCTTTTCTAATCCTCCCATTTGGAGCAGTGAAATCTTACTTGTTAATCACAACTTTTTAGTGTCCACACTGCAAGGTCTCCCAGATCAGGTGTGCCCAGTTAGGGATCAGTCTGCCAGGATGTCGGCCACGGATTGTTTTGACCATCACATTGGTAAAACGGAAGCTGCAGCCTGCGCATTTAGGGCCTAATATATTCACTGTGTCAGGTCAGACAAATTTGTATCTCTAGAGGACATGCTGCAGAACAGCCAGGGACTTCCACAAGCACACTACCAGGTGACTGTTTTGCTGCTGTGACGTGTAGTAGCTGTCATGTACAGCTTCAGTGTTAGAAGAGTGCTACAAACGGGTAGCGATAACCCTCTAGTAAGCGACGTGCACACATTTGGTAGGAATTCCAGATGCAGTTTCCCATTCTGGAAAATCTGACACAACATAAGCAAGTGTGATATCAGGAATGGCAAACTCCAGTCCTCAAGTGCCACAAACACTGGGGACAGTACAATGGAGGCAGTGCATGCAAATCTTTCTCATGCATATTCATTGTGGATATCCTGAAAACCTGGCCTGTCTGTGGCACTCGAAGACTGGAGTTTGCCATCCCTGTGCTATACTGTTCATATAGTGTCACAGAAAAAGGCACCATGGACTTTAATTTGGGGAAAAGGCTTTAAGGCTCATGCTAAACTAGACCTTAGCTTCTACTGTCTGAGCACGATATGGATTGTCAGTGATATCAGAAAGTCACAGTGGTGTGAATTATGCACCCCTTCTCTCTTTGCCACAGGAGATTTGGGATACGGTTGCAGACCTGGCTTCTCACCCCCATGGTTATTCCCAACATGCTGGCGGAGTCAAGGTACAGGGAGGCCTTATGTTCTACCTATGCATGCTGTTTGGACAAAACGGGGGAGGGAAGCTTTAATGTACGGCCCCACTCAGAGTAGTGGAGATAGTGCTGCTGTGCTATGTATTCCATAATCTCGCTCAGCGCCAGGATATCCCAATAGACGTACTTCCAGATCTACCCGAGGATCCCCCATATCCACCTACAGAAGCCAAGGACACCACGCTGACTGGCAGCCAGCTTCGGTAAAGCATCATACATTGCTACTTTGCTTGTTAGTAAAAAAGATTACGCATAGTAAAGATTACACCAAAGACATGTGGCATGCCTAATGTTTTCTAATAGTGAGTCTAAAACTGCCGTGTCTCACAATAGTGTTCGTGTAGGACTGGCAACACAGTATACATAGCTTGCTTGGTAGCCCCCACACCTTGAACTCTGTCCTAAGCCTCACGGGTGGGTGAGATAGTGGCATAGGTATGGAAAAACTCCAGCAGGGCCTTGAACATCGAGCCCAACTGATCTAGAAATCGTATAAATCACAAGTAGCTCAGCTGCATAGGGCACAGCCTATATTTACAGGTTTAAGGTATCAATCACAGAAATGCCATTTGACAGCCAAATTCCCTAGCTGACATCCATGTGCATGTGAAGATATGCACCTGTACATAGGATGCATTGTGTCACATGGGCCTGCAAACACACTGATGACAGCATTGCCTCAGCTGTTTCAGAGTCAGTACTGACATCAGAGTGCTGAACTAGCAGCCCTTCACTTAAAGCCTTTTAGAAATCACATGTCAAAGATAGTGGCAATGCCTAACTTCTCACAGGTCTTTGCAAGCTACATAGGTCATTGAGTTTGGACACAAACATTCACCGCAGGTCCTGCTACAACTAGATAATAGGGGTGTGCATTCATTTGCAACGTATTGGCAATCCGCAACGTATAGGGCCATATTCGTTGTATTCGTGGGGAAGCAAAACGTATCGCGATTCCCACGAATACAACGAATCCACCGAATTATTCGACCATCTAAAGGAGCAAATTTAAACAAAACCCCCACCCTCCTGACCCCCCCAAGACTTGCCAAAACTCCCTGGTGGTCCAGCGGAGGTCCGGGAGCCATCTCTGGCACTCAGGCCGTCGACTGCCAGTATTCAAAATGGCGCCGATAGCCTTTGTCCTTACTATATCACAGGGGCTACTGGTGCCATTGGTCGGCCCCTGTCACATGGTAGGAGCACAAGATGGCGCCGGCCGTCCATTGCTCCTACCATGTGACAGGGGCCGACCAATGGCACCGGTAGCCCCTGTGACATAGTAAGGTCAAAGGCTATCGGTGCCATTTTGAATACCGGCAGCCGACGGCATGAGTGCAGTAGATGGCTCCTGGACCCCCGCTGGACCACCAGGAAGTTTTGGCAAGTCTTGTGGAGGTCAGGAGGGTGGGGGGGTTGTAGTTTATTACATTTACATTTCCTTTACTTGAGTTACTTGTAAACCGGCGTGATGTGCCATACGAACGTCGGTATATTAAAAAGTTGTTAAATAAATAAATAAATAAATAAATAAATAAATAAATAAATAAATTTTAGCCGGGAAACGAATAAGAATGGAACGCATGAACGGATCGGGGTCCCCTCTTGCCGAATGCAACGTATCTGCCCCCCACGAATACGAATACCGAATGTAACGTATGTGGTTCCTCTGCACATCCCTACTAGATAAGCAACCTGTCAACTGTCATGTACAGATGATGAGGGCCTTGGCCCTTGGGCTGACATGTGGTTCTGTTAGCTGCTTGGGGAGGCTAGACAAGGGTGCTGGGCTGAGTATCTGAAAACTGTCTTGGTAATAGAATGCTATCATGCCTTCACATGTTTTGGAAAGTCATCTCTGAAATGGATAGGTCAGAGTAAGTTGGGTGATGAATATTACAGCACCCACATGACACCTAACAAAAGGTTCCCCTCATTCAACCTAAGGCAAAGCCGTGTTTTAAGCTCTGGACCTAGCTTGACATTTCACAGGTAACCACTGGGAAATATAGAGATGTGAGGGTGCTGTTTGACCCTTAGCCTGTGTAGCTCAAAGCTAGTCATGTTGTTCTAATTTCTGTAGGTACATCCAAAATAGGCAGAGTAGATGGTTTCTTAAAATTGATGGTAGCTGTTACACTCCTTATCCTTTCTGTGGCCAGCCTTAAAGCACCTAGGCTCCAGATTCCAAGGTAAGTAAGCTTGCAGAATGCGAAACTTCCAAGAAGAGTCACCACCTTTCAGGTAGATTCTGGTCTGAGGACCTTTCTTGTCCACATGACTGGAATGACTAGTGGCCCTTACAGCAAAGTAGATGTTCTCTAGGATGCATCTCCTCTGGTGTTTGAGCATTTTGAACATTGTGCATAACCAGAACAAGGCAGGTGTGTTGATAGTCTCTCAATTATCAAGTCTGTGCACAGCATTAATGGTAAAGAAGGGGATGTCAGGCCATGACCTCATGAGCCCACAACCAACCTCTATCCAAAGCTTGGCACTGTGCAAAATGTATAGGCCAACTACTCCCAGAGGTATCATCTGGTAGGCATTATGGCTTGTTCAGTTTCAGTGTGGTTATGTAGAAATACTAGCATTTAGGTCCACCTGAGGGCTGGAGGGGCCCCTGTCTGTAACTCATACATGTTAGTTATCATGTATGCCTTGAACAGATATCTGTCATGCTGCCAGGAGTAGAGAATATTCTGTGAGGAGTAATGACTCAGAGGATATCACAGCAGGTAGGGACAAGCTTGGCACATACATCATAGATGGTTGAAGACAAACTGTCCAACAACATCACAATTGGGACTGGGTAGGTAACCTGAGTGCTGGAGGAAGTCTGTACCAAATAATGATACACTACCTATATGGGTCTATGTGAATGACGTGCTGTGTTAGCCTCTGTCTATATAGGTGTCTGGGGGTGGTGTAGGGCTCATTGTTTCCTTCCTTACCACCCAATGCATACACCAAAGCATGCACTGTGTGTGTACACAGTTGGCACACACTGGCTTGAGACACTAGCAAGCCTGTGCTTCCACTCTTTATGATGGATGCCTCTGCTATGTGAATGTGTAGGATGAGGGGAAAATGGCATCACACTTTGTAATAGGGATGTGAATCGTGCTTCTGACGATTGAAAATATCACTTACCTGTCACATGGTAGGAGTAATGGACGGCCGGCGCCATCTTTAAAAATGGCGCGGGCCATCCAGTGCTCCTACCATGTGACAGAGGCTGGCCAATGGCACGGATACCCTGTCACATGGTAAGGGCAAAGGGCCATTGGCGCCATTTTTATTAGTGGCAGCCGACGGCCCGAGAGCGGGAGATCGCTCCCGGGACTTCCACTGTACCACCAGGTACTTGTAAAAAAGTTTTGGGGGGGGTTTTGGGAGGGTGGGGGAAGCTGAGGGATTAGTTTTAAAGGGTCGAGGGTGGGATTTTTGTTTATCGGCTCGTGCACAGCCGATAAACAAAACCGCGATCGGGCCGCACGAAAAAAAATTAACGATGTGAATCGGAACCAGAATCAGAACCGATTCCGGTTCCAATTCACATCTCTACTTTGTAACCTAATATTCCACCTTGGTCTAACACTGCCTGTGGTATTCACCAGCACCCCCCCCCCCCCCCGCCCCTGATCCTGATGCTCTCCCACCCAGGAACTGGAGTGGGGCTATTTCTACTGGTATTTGGGGTGTGTGCCCGTTTGGAAGAAATTTAGCTAGCAGGGAGGCTATGTCTTTTTTTTTTTTTGGGGGGGGGGATGTTAGATGATATCCATTGAATTTGGGGATGCAGAGATGTAAGGAAGTGGGAGGACCTCTGGCAAACTCATGGCAGCTACTATCAGGTCCTCCTGATAAAAGGGTGGGGGAGTATTCTGTACCAGTGTGTTGATGATTCCTGGGGGCAAGGGGTGGGTGGAGGCCTGCCAGCACCCCTATGAGAGGTTATCTTTTTAGAGACACTTGCCAACTACAGCACTTATCTGAATAACTTATCCTAGGAAGTAGACCTTGAGCCTGCCACACAAGGCCCCCCCCCCCCCTCACTTGTGTCTTTTTCTGCTTTATGTACCCACTGCCCGATTAGGCCAACAAATGATCCACTCCTATGTAGCAGCATAAGTAATGGGTCCATAGAATAAGGGCCACTTAGCTCCAGCAGATTATAGGTGACAGGTATAGCTACTAAGAGGATGCACATCACTTGTCCACTATGCAGCCTCATGATTATGCACCTCTGTCTACTTGCAGCCTTCTTGAACACCTTGTCAGCTGTTGTGTGCCAACTGAGGAGGAGTGAGAGAGATGTGTAGGAAAGAGAATCCCCACCGGCCAAAAGCTGACAGCGGGAGGGGAAAGGGGACAGGTAGGTGAGTATGGAGGGAGGAGGATGGCAGGCTAGGGATAGACAGAGAGGGCAGAGGGGATGGAGTTGGTAGGGCAGGTGAAGAGGGAAAGGAGGGGAGAGGGGAGGGGAGAGGAGTGGAAGCAAGAGTGAGGAAAGGGAAGACACCTCTCTGGAAGCAGAAGTGGCACCTTGTTCAGGCAGCAGGGAGCACTCATCTGAAGGCTTTGAAGTTCAGCATAGAGGACAATGAAATTATCATTGCAGGGACCACAGAGAATTATACAATGCTGTTCAGCAACCATGCAGTCAAGACATTGAGAGCAGCCAAGGGCCAGATCTGGTACATCATTGCCCAGACTGTATCCGAGCGCAGCGGCGTGAAATGGATTGCAGAGCAGGTGGCCCACAGGTACCGCAACTTCAAGGCCCAACTGAAAAGCAAGGTGGCAACCACAAGAAGTATAAACGTCAGACTGGTGGAGAAGCCTCCTGTCCCATCTTACTAAATCCAATGGAGAAGCACGTCATACAACAGCTGAGACTGAATATCCTCAAGGGAAGGGATGAACAGCTGGATACCATGCAAGCCAGAGCCGGTAAGTTCACCTCATTTGTAAATCGCAAGAATGCTACAGTTGTCCACATCATTTGGAAAAAGATACTCACATTGATTAATGCAACGTGCACATCCTATGTCAAACAGTACATGTGTACTTCTTAGCATTGGTACATATGTCTTCTTCTTTATTTCCGCAGCTCTCACTCTGGACTCTGCTGGTCCCAGCCATCAAGTCCCAGGGACCAGCAGTCAAGCCCCAGGGATCAGCAGCACTGCAGCCATTTTCCGTTGCCCCTTACTGATGAATACAGACTCAGTTCAGTAGGAGGAAGAGGAGGAGCAGCAGCACCAGCCTTCTCAGCAGATGCAAATGCTGGCACCCCTTGGCTCAGCCAGCCCACTCAATGTAAGCCTCAACATATCCAGCTTTATGGACGACCCAAACCTTCAGTGGGAGGCAGTTGATCCAGCACCTCCTATCTCCAGCACACCATGTCACCAACAGCAGGCAGCAGGCACCAATCTGGAGCAGCCCACCAGTCCTATCATGCCATGTTTGGAGGCCCAAACAGCAGCTCCAACCACACCCAGCACAGCACCAGCACCAACACCAACAGAGCCCTCAATGCATGAGCAGCTGGACTGGCTGAAAAGGAGACTTAGTGTGTACACCTCCACTAAATATGGGCAGGGATAGTGCACCTGAAGAGGGCTGTCAACACTCAGACCCAGGTCCTGCACAATCAGACAGCAGCCCACATGCAAAATCTCACCACAGTGGCAAATCCATTAACAACCTGACCATTGTCTTAACCCTCATTCTCCAACGCATGCCAGAGCCTCTACCTGTGCCTTCCCCAGTATCCCAGGACTCCATGCCCCACAGCATTCCCTGGCCCAAAAGATGCCCCAGGGAGAGGCCCCCCAAAGGTATGCTGCCCACAAGTGGCAAGCCATGGCATGGCAAAGGGCTATGATGCTGCAGAAGTGGTGGCATATACCGGCAGGTAACAAGACTTGTGGAAACAAGACTGGCTGGGCCTCGGTACAGAGTTCCTGTGCTGACTAGATGGAATAAGCCTGCTGGGCCTATCTTCATTATAGAGTTCCTGTTTTGGCTAAATGGAAGACGTCTACTTGGCCAGTCCTTAATACAAAGCTACTGGACCAGCTTGCTGAAGGGGATGGTCTACTGTCTGCCAATGTTGTCCTGCTGCTTACATTTAATGCCCTCCTCAATGCTCTGCCCGTACTCCAGCCTCCTTGCTGTGGTCTCCAGTCTCAGTCCTGCTGCTGTCTCCTCATCAGATCTCATCTCTTCTCCTGATGCTGAAATCTCATCTCTTCTCATCTCATCCTGCTGCCGCCTCAATGCTGGTGTCTCATCTCATCTCATTTCACTTCAGCTTATAACCCCATATATTTATTTCCAAGTTACTTCTACCTGTTCCTTGTAAGACATTTACTTGTCACTGTTATTGTTCAGAATGTAAACCGAATTGATCAGTAATTCTGTTATTGGAAAGTCGGTATAGAAAAGTTCTAAATAAATAAATAAATAAGAAATTGCCATACTGGGTCAGACCAAGGGTCCATCAAGCCCAGCCTCCTATTTCCAACAGTGGCCAATCCAGGCAACAAGTACCTGGCTTTACACAAACACTAAGTAGATCCCATGCTCCTGATGCCAGTAATAGCAGTGGCTATTCTCTAAGCCAGCGGTTCTCAACAGTTGTGTTGGGACACACTAGTGTGTCACAAAGTCCCAGGAGGTATGTTGCAGAGCCAGAAGAAGACAGATCTTTCCTCATCAATATGGGCAGGATTTGGTTGACTTCTTTCTTATAAGGTATGACAGGAAGCTACTCTTGCTTCCTTCTCCTCTTCCTGACCAGTGGGAAGTTGTTCCCTCCTCCTTCACCCAGATCAGAGCGAGATATCACCAACTCCTGTTCATATGGGCCCAGCAGGACACCAACTATCTTCTTCTGCCTGGTCTGGCAGCGAAGCTTCTGCTTTCACATCTAGGCCCCATGGGGCCTAGATGTGAAAGCAGAAGCATAAGGGAGAAAGATTCATGCTCTGTAGATCTGCTGCTGCTGCTGCCTCATCTTCCTCTCCTCAGTGCTCCCTGCCCTCATTTGCTGCTGATAAAGAGGGAGGGAGATCCTGGTTTGGACTGAAGACTTTTCTTCTGGCTAGGAGCCAGGACAAGGGGGAAATGTACTGTGCAGGAAGGCATGGGAAGATAGGGAGTCATGAGTCTGCTGTATAGGAAGGAGTGGGGAAAAGGAGCCTGAGGTTGCTGGGCAGGGAGAGGTAGAGGGGGGTAGGGGTTGGGGGCTGCTGGGCAGGGAAGAGAGGTCGAAGAGGAGAGAGAGATGGAGGTGTGAGACTGCTGGGTTAAGGGAGAGGGGAGTTGGGGATGCTGAGCAGGAAGGAGTAGAAAAGAAGTGGCCAGAGGTTTTCTGGGTAGGGAAGGGCAAAAAAGAGATGAACAGGGGAGAGAGGGAGCACAGGGGATGTGGGGTGGGGGATGTCAGGAATGTTGGACAGGGATATGCGCATATGAAGGGATGATTGAGCATTTGGAAGAAGTGAGAGGTGATGGGGACATGGAGGGGAGTGACTGGGTACAAGGGACAAACTATGTCAGTTTTGAGAATATGCATTTCTTCTCTCTTTGAAGTTTGCTTAGTGTAGGAGGAAATATTTTTGTTTCTAGTCTCCAGTTTTGTGCTGCATGCAGAAGGTGGTCTTGGGGTTTTCATTCCAGGTTTTGTTTCCATATTTGTAAGTTGTGGTCTTTTATTCTATATTAGATGAAGGCAGGTCTGTCTGTGTCCTGTGTGTATGTGACTGAGATGAGGCAGTTTCCTAGAGGTTTGTATCAGCCTTATTTCTTGTATTTTCTCAATATTGTATTGCACTGGTGGTGAACTGCTGCCTTTTCATGGGTAGGGCTATTGCTGTTTCATTTCTTGGAGTTAGTGCTGCTGAGGTATGGCAGGTTTGATAAGATGTGTACAGAGTGGGGTTTGTTTGTATTATTTCACAATGCACCTGGTAGTAGAGGGAGTTTGTGATTCTGTTAAGATGAGACCAGAATCAGAATATATTTTTTGTTTGGTGAGTTGTATAGGGAAATGTCTTAGTTCTGCTCTGCACCCATTGTTAGGAAGTGGGAGACTCCTGTGGATGCAGAGCATATGCTTATATTAAGTCCCATAATGGTCATGTGGTCAGCGTGTCATGCATGTGAGCATCATCTCTCAGGTGTGTCCTGATACAAAAAAGGTTGAGAATCACTGCTCTAAGCAACTTGATCAATAGCAATTTATGGACTTCTCCTTCATGAATTTATCCAAACCTTTTTAAACCCAGCTACACTAACTGCACTAACCACATCTTCTGGCAACAAATTCCAGAGCTTAATTGTGTGTTGAGTGAAAAAGAATTTTCTCCGATTAGTTTTAAATGTGCTACATGCTAACTTCATGGAGTGCCCCCTAGTCCTTCTATTATCCGAAAGAGTAAATAACTGATTCACATTTACCCATTCTAGACCTCTCATGATTTTAAAGACCTCTATCATATCCCCCCTCAGCCATCTCTTCTCCAAGCTTAACAGCTCTAACCTCTTTAGCTTTTCCTCATAGGGGAGTTGTTACGTGCCCTTTATCATTTTGGTTGCCCTTCTCTGTATTTTCTCCAGTGCAACTATAACCTTTTTTTGAGATGCGATGACCAAACTAATCTTACTCATCCTCCTCTACTGTACCTCTTATTATAGGGGTCCCTCAAGGCTCCTCACTCTCTTATACTATTCAATATTTACCTCCTCCCTCTTTGCCACATTCTCTCTCAGCTTGATATCTCCTTCAAAGTGTATGCCAATGACATAAAAAAAAAAATTCCCTATCACTTTTACATTTTCTGCTTCATTCAACAAACATTTGCTGTTTTTCACAGATCAGTGATTGGTTATCATGTAACAGCCTTGTACTAAATCTTAGTAAATCTTAGTAAAACTGAGATACTTTTTCTTTCACAGCCTGAGACTGATTCCATCCTCACCAACTTCTCTTTTAAAGACATTAGCATTCAAATCAAATCTGAAACTCAAGATTTAGGTTTCCTCCTAGATTCTACTTTCTTACTCTGCACCCACAAATACAGTCACTAGTCCATAACTTTTTTTTAAACTTCAAATACTTCACACTATTAAACCACTCTTAAACATCTCTGATTTCTTTCTTGTCACACAATTCTAACATTTCTAGACTACTGCAATTCCCTCTACCCAGGATTAGCTCACTTTACACTGCAGGCCATACAGGCCATCGAGAACTCTGAAGCCCATTTGGTCTCTGGGACGCCATTACATGTGCACATCTCTCCAACTCTAGCAGAGCTTCACTGGTTGCCCATATGCTAGTGCATCAAATTTAAAATCCTGACAAACACATGAACATTATGCCCCCTGGTATACTAATGAACTTGGAATAAAAAAACAGAAATTAAGACAACTTGAACGGAAATGGTGACATCAACCCACCCAAAAAAATTTAATAGCTAATAAAAACTACCTCCAAGAATATCAAAATATCACCGCGACTACCAAAAAAACAATGGGGCGGATTTTAAGAGCCCTGCTCGCCTAAATCCGCCCAAATCCGGGCGGATTTAGGCGAGCAGGGCCCTGCGCGCCGGTGAGCCTATTTTACATAGGCTCACCGGCGCGCGCAGACCCCGGGACTCGCGTAAGTCCCGGGGTTCTCCGAGGGGGGCGTGTCGGGGGCGGGCCCAGTCGTCGCGGCGTTTAGGGGGCGTGTCGGCAGCGTTTTGGGGGCGGGTCAGGGGGCATGGTTACGGCCCGGGGCGGTCCGGGGGCGTGGCCGCGCCCTCCATACCCGCCCCCAGGTCGCGTCCCGGCGCGCAACTGGCCCGCTGGCGCGCGGGGATTCACGTCTCCCTCCGGGAGGCGTAAATCCCCCGACAAAGGTAAGGGGGGGGTTTAGACAGGGCCGGGCGGGTGGGTTAGGTAGGGGAAGGGAGGGGAAGGTGAGGGGAGGACATTAGAGGATTCCCTCCAAGGCCGCTCCGATTTCGGAGCGGCCTTGGAGGGAACGGGGGTAGGCTGCGCGGCTCGGCGCGCGCCGGCTATACGTAATTGATAGCCGCGCGCGCGCCGATCCAGGATTTTAGCGGATATGCGCGGCTCCGCGCGTATCTACTAAAATCCTGCGTACTTTTGTTTGCGCCTGGAGCGCCAACAAAAGTACGCCAACGCACCTTATTTGAAAATCTACCCCTATATATTTATTCCAAAATTACAGCTTCACTAAACAAACCAGCTGAACTATTTCACTCTATAAACCAGATAATTAAACCACTGTCAAGTTCCTGTCAACTCTCAACTCCAAATGAAAATGGAACACTAGCAAATCAATCCACATGCATTTTTATTGAAAAAGTAAATAATATGAGAAACTCAATAAAAAATCCTCTAACATCAATTGATGATACATTCTGTCCTGATAATCTCCATTGGTCTAAATTTGAAACCATTACAGAAGAAACTATTCTAGATTCTATCTCCACTATGAATTCTTCCACCTGTTCTTTGAACCCATATTCTACAATCATATTAAAAGCAATAAAATTTGATACAATTGAATTTATAACAAAACTAGTGAACACGTCTTTTGTCGAAGGTCATGTCCCAGACTACCTGAAGCGTGCAGTTATTTGTCCAATTAAAAAAAAAAAAACCATAATGCTGACTCTAATGTATTCGCAAACTATCGCCACATTTCACATTTAACAACGAACATTGATAACAAACTATGTTACCGAACCTTATGGCACCTATGTAAACGACAAATTGTAGCATCATTACTTTTATGTGCCTTAATGTAAACCGTTGTGACGGTCCCCACCAAACGACGGTATAGAAAAGACTTCAAATAAATAAATAAATCTCTTCATTAAATTACATAACCAAAATTCTGGAGTCAATGCAATATATTAATAAGCTGTTACATTAAAACATGCACGCTAGAGAAGAATTATACGTCCCTAGTGCGCAATTGAATCGGGTGCCCAGGAGACAAGGCTGTGCTCCCACAATTGCAATGGGTGCTCAAAACAAGCATCCATTTTATCCTGCTTGAGGTCGATATTGCCCCATATACCCACACAATAAACACGCACAATAGCAAAGGGCAAAATCAGCCTGGAGCGTTCATACTATGTGTGTACGATGTGCATCCAGAATTTTTTTTTTTACATCAAACTTTTATTCTTAAACACCACAAGCAGTAGATTTAAGTACCGCAATGATACTAAGTAGGAGGAGCCACAGAGGACAATATTTTTTAATTTGTAATGAGCCCTTGACTCACGGATTGACTTAGCTCCGGGGCTAGAGTTAATTTTGTCACATTAAAAAGTGCATTGGGTGCCCAGCAGTTTTCTGCATTGGGGGGTAATTGCTAATAGCCTCATCTACATGGAATTTTCATGCGACAAGCACTATCAGCTACGTTTCTGTTTGGGCATGTGTTTTGAATTCGCTGTTCCCCTTATTGCATTGGGGGTTAGTCTAGCATGTCCAAAATGATGTCCAACCACTCGTTAACATGTGCACTGGGCTGGGTGCACTTTATTGCATCCCCCCCTCTATGAGATGACAGAGAGACAGGTAACAGGGATATACAAGCTTAGCTGAGATTTGCTGTCTAAAATGCAGAGGTCACACATAATGAAGACAAATTTCCCAGAATACACTGCTTCCTACACTAGAATTAAAGTAAAGGATGAACTTTGTGCAGATGGATGTGGGTATTAAACCTGCAAATGCAATTTTCAATACATCTACTAGGTGAAAACATATCACACAAACATAAGAGGTTCTGTGCAATCATATCTAGTTAAGTTTTGATAATATTTACTTAATATTTACTTATTATCCTTTGTCATCACAAACCAGTGAACTGGTAGTATTTGTCCAATAAAATAAATCATACTGTAAAAGTAGACCATGAGATTACAAAAGAAAATTCCCTTCATTAATTCCATGCCATGTTCACTTGATTTGCAAGTTATATTTTTGCTGACAGTCATCAATCCTTCAACAAAACTGTGCTCCAGAATGCTCCAGAAAGGTTAGCATCTGTTATTCTAGACTAGCTCTAGTTATATCACTGTAAACCTTGCAAGAAAATTTGTTGTCCTTCTTAGCTAACATTCACAAAAGTCTTCATATACAAGCTTTAGTACAGGAAGTACAAACACCAGAGTAGGCAGTTCATGAACATTTTATAGCGCCAGATGAAAAGTCTGTACTGTGGAACAGGGAAAAGATTGTAACTCAGTAAGATGTTAACGATGATGTGATGCAGTGGCCTGTGCTTGCTTAGTAGCCCCTAAAATCAAATTCTACATAATCTGAAGGTCTGGAGTTCAGGGGAGGGGTGGCGGGGGAGAAGGAATTACAAATTAATTTACATTTCGCTTCCTGGGTGACACTTTACTTAAAAAAAAAACAAAAAAAAAAAACCGGCTATGCTATAGTCCCTCCCTGAATCCTCCATGGTCCCGGAGCAAAGAGACCTGCGGGATCCCTTCTTTGAACTGACACAGAAAAGAAATCTCTCGTGGTGAGCGCACAGCCAAGCCCAGGAAGAAGGGAGAGCGGCAGGATCAGGGGCGGGAATCCTGCTCGGGGCTCCTGGTGACCGGGCAGAGCCGCTCCTGCCCTCCCTGCCACTCGCCCCCCGCTCCAGCCGCAATGCAGCTGCCTCCCCGCCCCCTTCCTCCTCCTGGAGTGGTCGGGGGCCCGGGGGAGGGCGCTCTCGGCGGCCTCTCATTGCCCACGGATCTCTCCGCGCCCCGGGGGCCTGCGCGCTTTATTTGCAGTGTCGGTGGAGCGGGACAGGTGGCTGGCTCCGCTCGGAGTGCATTACCTGCTGGAAGCTGGACGCGTCCGGGGGGGGCAGACGCAGGTCGAGGCTCCGGGGCACGGTGCAGGCAGAGACCCGCGGTCCCCGGCCGGCCCGGGCACATAGGGAACAGCAGGGCGCTGGGCTTCTGAGGATCTACTTTACCTCCGAATGAGAGATCTCGCTGCTCACCACTTAAAAATATTCCGACTCCCGGGAAAAAAAAAAAAAAACAGAACGTGAAAGTTGCCTGCCTAGTAAACCCGAGTTATGCAGACTGCTGAGAATAACTTGAAGGGGAAAAAAAAAAAAGTCCATGATAAGCTGACTGCTACTGGATCTTGCTCTTGAGTGGGGCTAGTTTAACATTTATGCCTTGGCTGGGCTTACTGCCAAAATTAGGTCATCCTAATCTCTCCTTTAAAATGATCTGTCTAACAGTGAGAGTAAAATACCGAGGAAAAATCATGTTCAGATTGTTGGCTCCTGTTAGGTGTCTTCCTTCTGGCCACTTATGTATTTAATTATTCCTAGGAAAGTTCCAGTGGATGCCTGTCTGTACTGCCAACGAAAGAAACAGTGAACAAGCAAATAACTTATTTGAAGTATATAAATGCTAGGAGAATTATTTTACAGATTAAATGTGGTCAACCTAACAGTAGCCATGAGGCTTGTGTATCCAGCTGTATCTCAAAATGATCATGAACCTTTCCAAGAGAAGCAAATTATAAAATTCAGTGTTTAAACTGTGTGCCTAAGAAGGCCTCCATTATGGGGCTAATTTTAAAAGGTGTTTAAGTACAGGTTTAAGCACATAAATAGCTTGTTAGAAAATTGTACAGGGGTGGGCATTGTGCACATAATAGTATGTGCGTAACCCGATTTTCTGCATGCTTTTATGTGACATGAAATCGGTGTTCTGGGGAAGTGGAACTGAGATGGGGATTGGGATTTACATTCATTCTTTGATTTAAGCTAATAAAGGTCCTAACGATTATTTAAAAAAAAGACTAGTGGGAATGAAGAAAAGAAGGCTGGATTTTTCCCCCAGCCTTGGTACAAGGGCATCTGGATCATTCCAAACAGCTTTGTTCATTTTAAATATAATATTTTTCCTTCTTTAGATCCTGAACAACTATGGCAAAAACAAATATCAATAAATTCTGGATTTTACTAGAAAGAAAAAAAAATCCTTGATGGGAAATTCATCAAAGAAAGCCAGAAAAGAATCAGATCAGCTGCTGACATCAGAAGAACACTTTGGCGTGTATTCCATAAAGTTCAAGAGCTATGTAAATGGCAGAACATCTGAAAATATTCAGCCCCAAGCATTTTTTTTTCAGGCTGCAATAGAAGATATTCAGGTCTGTGCAAGGGATATTAGACTCTCTTCAATGTCCTGTGCATGATGCATGCAACAGAAGCCATCCTGTTTAAAAGGGTAGTTTTGTAACTGAACCTTGAAATCTGCACATTAATTCAGTTTTCACAGCAGACTTACGTGCTTAAGTCCGCTTTGAAAATTATCCCAGCAAACTAAACACAGTAATTACACCTGCTGTTTGGTGCATGTAGTTTTCTAGAAAAAAATTGTGGGGTAGATTTTCAAAGCAGCGTGCGTGTCCATGTGTGCAAGGTTCCCAGTGCACGTACATGGACATGCCGATTCTATAACATGCGCGCGCCAGCACACACATGTTATAAAATCGGATGACTGCACACACATGTGCACCAGATTTTAAAATCCGGTGCATATGTGCGGGAGGTGCACGAAGAGGGGGGACGACAAATTTTCATAAAATACGTGCGGCGACGTAATTGGGCCTTCCTCAGTTCCCTTCCAGTCCACTGCAATTAAGGAGCAGACTAGGAGGGAACTTCCCTAACCCCCTACCTACACTTCCTCCCTCTTCCCCTCTCCTCCTCACCCACTAAACCTATCCTACCTTTCCCTATGTATGCAATGAATTTTGTGCATGGATCGGTCACACAATTTTTTTAAAGGTCCATTTCTGCAGGTAAAGTTCCTTTGAAAATGACCCTCTAAATGTTTAGCATCATCGACTCTTTTTGACTGTATACACTGACACATTGGGTGGCATATTCAAATCATGTTCAGTGCTCAATAGATGGATAAGTAGTATTTATCCGGCTGTCTAGTGAGCTGCTGCATATCTGGGTATATTAGTAGCTGTTAAACAGCTGGGTAAGTGACTTATCCAGCTATCATTTAGCTGCATAAAAAGTGGGCGGGCAGTGGGCAGATCATGGTGGCGCTACTTATCCGGTTAACTTAACCAGAAAAGTAGCAATATTCGCTATTATCCAGTTAAGTTAATTGGATAAGTTAGACCAGCCATACAGCTGGTCTAACTTAGCTGGATATAACTTATCTGGCTAAGTAATGATTTGGGCAATTATACTTGATTTTTTACGTCTCCTTGATTAAAGTTTGAAAAAGACGCTCTTGTGGCGTCCATCTGTTTGTTACTTCCTCATGTCTTCACTGGATCACCTACCCTGCTGCTTTTTAAGTAATGATTTGTCCATGGATATTCACGGCATTGTTGTTCCACTGAATATCCCTTGTAGCTTGGCTGGATAAGTTACTTACAGGTCGATACAGTAAAGTGTGCTCCGTCGGAGCGCACTGTCAGCCTGCTCTGGACGCGTGTTTTCCCTTACCCCTTATTCAGTAAGGGGAGGAAAACACGAGGCCCACCCGCGGCACCTAATAGCGCCCTCAACATGCAAATGCATGTTGAGGGCGCTATTAGGTATGCGCGCGGGATCCAGTAAGTAAAATGTGCAGCCAAGCCGCACATTTTACTCTAAGAAATTAGCGCCGACCCAAAGGTCGGCGCTAATTTCTTCCGGCGCCAGGAAAGTGCACAGAAAAGCAGTAAAAACTGCTTTTCTGTGCACCCTCCGACTTAATATCATAGCGATATTAAGTCGGAGGTCCCCAAAAGTAAAAAAAAGTAAAAAAAAAAAAAAAAAATTTGAATTCGGCCCACGGCTGTCGGGCCGAAAACCGGACGCTCAATTTTGCCGGCGTCCGGTTTCCGAGCCCGTGGCTGTCAGCGGGCTCGAGAACCGACGCCGGCAAAATTGAGCGTCGGCTGTCAAACCTGCTGACAGCCGCCGCTCCAGGCCAAAAGGAGGCGCTAGGGACGCGCTAGTGTCCCTAGCGCCTCCTTTCCCTCGTTTGCACCGCGTCGCCTAATTTACATACTGGATAGCTCGCACCGGCGAAGGGCCGGTGCGTGCGCCGGGAGAGCGGGCGTTCGTCCGCTCTCCCGCGGTTTTACAGTATCGGGCTGTTAGCCGGATATGCTTTCAGCACAGCTTTCTGAACTATATTTTGGTCTTCAGTACAGCTTTGATAACCATATAGTAGGACTGATGACACTGAGATGGCTGTAAAAACACCAACTAGGGAAAACTAAGATATTCCTGTAAGCCAGTAAAGGAACAATTATTAATTAATTGTACTTTCTCTGCCAGCTAAGGTGAATATACAATAGCACATACTTATGGTTTAATTTCTAGTTACAGCTGAGACATGAAAAGGGTCCCTGCAACTTTTTTTTCTTAAATTTGAAAAAGGAAATGCTTCAACTGACATAAGTGGGAGACAAAAAAACAAACAAACCCTTTTACTATGAGAGAAGGGGTTTACCAGTGGTGCACCAAAGGGATCAGTCCTCATTCTAGTTCTGTTTAACATTTTTGCAAGCAATATTGAGGAAGTGCTGTTGGAAAAGGTTTCCCTTTTTGCAGATGATACCAAAATCTGCAACAGGATATATACCCTGGAAGGCATCAAAAACATAAAGAGGGATCCAGAAAAACAGGAGGAATGCTCTGGAGTTTGGAAGCAAAGATTTAATGCTAAAAAGTTCAGGGTTATGCATTTGGGTTGCAAAAAATACAAGGAAGCAATTCAGTGTAGGGGTGACGTTCTGTGCCAAAACAGAAGCAGGATCTGCACATAACCATATCTGATGACTTTAAGGTGGCCAACAGATAGATAAGGTAACAGCAAAAACCAAGAGGAATAGCTGGCAGGAAAAAGGAGGTAATATTGCCTCTGTATATGTCTCTGGTGAGATCTTATTCGAAATATTGAATACAGTTAAGGAAACCAAAAGGATATAAATCGAATAGAGTCAGTCCAGAGGACAACTACTAAAATGGTCATCGGACTTGCAGCAATAGGCTAGCTCAAGGCAGAGATGGACACAGAGAATTAGCTTTATTGTACTGCAACATAATTAGTAACCCGAGGAACGGGTGATGACTCCAGCCAGGAGAGGAGGAACCAGATGATAATGTTCCGTCAGTAGATTGTTGCGACCGTCGCTGCCCGACAGCTTCACTCTGCCTACCTTTCCTTTTCTGCGACTCCTCCTGCTCTTCATGGATGCCTGGCTGCCGCGGCATCCGTCTGCTGTCCTCTCCGGCATCCCCGGACCGGCTTGGGCGCTGCCTCCTGCCATGCTCTCCAGGTACCTTAGGGCGCACGTGCCGCGCGGCCCATATTCTTATTTCCTCATTGGCGCGTTCCTCAGGGGCGTCCCCCTGTGATGACATCACGCTGCCCGGATATTTAAGCCTATTGTTTATTGCTAGCTGTTGAGTTAGCAAGGGTAATCTTACGGATGGGATTCGCTCTGCGTACCCAGCTACTCTGCCTTCCAACTTCCACTGGACTCTTTCTGCTAATGGGGTACCCGCTCCTCGGGGGCCTCTTTGTTTATTTCAGGTCGCTGTCAAGTAACCGGTACTCGCTCTTCGAGGGCCCATGTTCCCTGACCCACTGCCTGCATCCATCTCCTTTTCTACTTGGAAGAATTCGCTACAGGCACCATCAGTGAGTACTACTATCATCTACTCCTCAGAGCTGTCTCCCTGGAACCAGGTACTCACTCCTCGAGGGCCTGCCTCTGTTCCAGCTCCAGTGCCATCTCTTATGTGGAACCGCTGTGTGAGTACTTTGCCAACAAGTCTCTCTGCCTCCAGGGATCTGGTACTCGCTCCTCGAGGGCCAGCTCTCCCTATGTCAGGGCTTCTCCATATTTGGAATTCTGTGAATGTCTATTTTTCTCACTTTCTCAGTTCTCTCCACTACAGCACTGCTACCGGAGGAACCGCTGTTCCAGAGCCCTGGGGAATACTAGTCCAGCTGGGCTACATCATCTACATCATCTACATCATCTACTCACTTCTGCCACCTCTGGTGGTTTCTCAAACTGTCTAAATAAAGAACTATCTGTATTTGTGTGTCCAGAACTGAGCCTGACCTGTGGCCCCTCACGAGACTTCCCCCCATGTGTGTGGTCAGCTGCCACAGTGTCCAAGGGTCCACCCAAACCTCACCAACTATAACATAGATTGCAGGGTGGAAAAGGCAGTTCCACAGTCTCACCAGGTTCCAAGAGGGAGAAGGGTCCGGTAGTGGTCCACGAAGTGGGGTAGGCCGAGAACCAAAGCTTAGATGGAGAAGCCAATAGATCCGGTAGTGGTCCACGGTGCGGGGTAGGCTGAGGATCTATGGAGAGAGTGATGAGACAATGCAGAGATAGAACAGTAGAGGCAATTCTCACTCTGATGCTGATAGTTGAAGTAGAAAGGAACCCCCGAGGAGCGGAGATCCCAGACAAACAAGGCCCCCGAGGAGCAGGTACTGTAGGCGTCCTGATATTGAGTAGGCAACCCCAAAGGGTAGGTAGGAGCACGGCAAGGCCCCCGAGGAGCGGGTACCTTAGTTGTCCTAGTTGGTAGGAGGTAACCCCGGAGGGTAAGGAGGAGTGAGGCAATGCCCCTGTGAAGCGGGTACCTAAGTCGTCCTGGAGCGAGAGTACACAGAGTAGGAGCGTCTGGTAACCTGGAGAGATCAGCATAGAGGATTCCTTGCTAACTAGTAGAAGGAATCGTGAGCAGAGATTAAATACCAGAGCTAATGATGTCATGCATGGGGATGCCCCTGAGGTTCCCGCCATGACAGGGTTGCGCACACGTGCGTGCCCTAGGTGACTCCTGGAGAAAGATGGTGAACGCAATCGCCCATGCCGGACCAGGGACACCGGAGGGTAGAGTGAGGAGAAGCAGAGGCAGCATCTTCCCGAAATGAACTGAGTCAGGTAGAAAAAAGGTGAGCAATAGAGGGCGCAGCCATCTGTGACTGGCGAGCGCAACATTCACATTTACCCGTTCAAGTCCTTTCATGATTTTGTAGACCTCTATCATATCCCTAACTTAGCAGTCTCTTCTCCACAATAACAGCGATAACCTCTTTAGCCTTTCCTCATAGGAGAAACGCTCCATGCCATTATCATTTTGGTTGCCCTTCTCTGTACTTTCTCCAGTGCAACTATATCTTTTTTGAGATGCAGCGATCAGAACTGCACACAGTATTCAAGGTGCAGTCTCACCATGGAGCGACAAAGAGTCATTAGGAAATCCTCAATTTTATTTGCCATTCCCTTCCTAATAATTCCTAATTTTTTGTTGGCTTTTTTGACTGCCACAGCACACTGAGCCGACAATTTCAAAGTAATATCATATATGATGGCCAGATCCTTTTCCTGGGTGGTAACTCCAATATGAAACTTAACATTGTGTAAATAGGTTATTTTTCCCTATATGCATCACACACACACATGCACACATCACCTCTAGAGGCAGCCCCAAAGCACTAAAATTCAGAAAAAATCACATGGCAAATGCCCCTTCCCCTATCCAAACCCACTCCTTTGAAAATGTTGACCCCCCCCCCCCAGCCTCCAACCCCTCCTCCCGCCTCATGTGATAGGGGCCTAAGTCAATCTGTAGTCGATTGGTGCCAGTGTCCTCAGACAGCACATGGCCCTCAGCTGAGGAGGCAGCCCAGGCTCCACTAGGCCACTAGGGTATGGTTGTGCAGGGATCAGGGGGTGGCTGCTAAGGCAGGGACAGGGAGGTTTGGAGGTTGTGGGATAAACATGCTTCAAAAGGTTGGGGTTAGGAAGGTGGGAGGGGGCCTTTGCTGCATGAATTTCATTTTATCTTTTTTTGTTTTAGTGCCTTGAGGCTGCCTGTACAGATGGCAGGCAGTTGGGATGGGGGGGGGGGGGGGGGGGTCTCACAAGATCCCCTGGGGTTTTTTTTTAGTCTTTAGTGGGGTCTTTGTTCAGGCCACTCAGCCCCCTTAATATGATGCATGATTTTTTTCTGGCAGCACAGCTGTGGTATTTTTCTAGTGGTATTTTACTGCTGGGAAATTACCATGGGGTTTATTAAACCCCTTGCAGAAGGGGGGGGGGGGGGGAGTAGGTTGCTTCTCCATGACTAAAGATGATTTCCTGGTTAATGTGGGTCTACAAATGTCCAGCAACTGCTTCACAGCCCAAGGACTGCAGAGAAATTCATCCGAAGCATTTAGAACATAAGAACATGCCATACTGGGTCAGACCAAGGGTCCATCAAGCCCAGCATCCTGTTTCCAACAGTGGCCAATCCAGGCCACAAGAACCTGCCAATTACCCAAACACCAAGAAGATCCCATGCTACTGATGCAATTAATAGCAGTGGTTATTCCCTAAGTAGACTTGATTAATAGCCATTAATGGACTTCTCCTCCAAGAACTTATCCAAACCTTTTTTGAACCCAGCTACACTAACTGCACTAACCACATCCACTGGCAACAAATTCCAGAGTTTAATAGTGTTTGATTGAAAAAGAACTTTCTCCGATTAGTTTTAAATGTGCTACTTGCTAACTTCATGGAGTGCCCCCTAGTCCTTCTATTATCCGAAAGAGTAAATAACCGATTCACATCTACCCGTTCTAGACCTCTCATGATTTTAAAGACCTCTATCATATCCCCCCTCAGTCTTCTCTTCTCCAGCCTGAACAGCCCTAACCTCTTTAGTCTTTTCTCATAGGGGAGCTGTTCCATTCCCCTTATCATTTTGGTCACCCTTCTCTGTACCTTCTCCATTGCAACTATATCTTTTTTGAGATGCGGCGACCATGGAGTGATACAGAAGCATTATGACATTAGACATTAAATTGAAGAGAGAAATTAAATAATACTTTCTGGCTAGAATTTCACTGGGAACTTTAAGGACACTTTTTATTTGATTAAACTGTGGAGGTATGTGTTTTTTATTTTTTGGGGGGTGGGGGGATGTTCAGTAGTTTGCTGTTTTAAGTTTCAAAGGGCTATTTTTTCTTTTTTTCCCTATGATAATAAATTTGTGCATGTACTGGTTTTGCTTGTAATAGAAAATTTTCACTGCTCCTGCTTCCCTTTCCTATCTCCAACATTGCCTTTGGAAAAAGGGTAATCACTAGTAAGATTGCTTCAAGCAATGCTGCCTTCTGCCAGTCATGAAAAATAAAAGTAGACCCATATAGAAAAAAAAGCAAACTATGTCTGTGACGACCCTTTGGGATCATCACTAGTTCTTAAACCTCTTTTTGAGCTAGGATAAGGAAATAGATAGTAGAAGGGAGATGCACCATTCTTGGAACAACATCTCCACAGAGGTGCTAGCCCCTTGCTGGTATAAACTAGGTAGCTTATAGCTAGGTATAGTGTTTTTTGGTTAGTAGTCAGAGGTGAAGGAGCATTTTTCTGAGTTGATGTTTATTCCTCTGTTCTGGTGTACTAGGCATCATGGCTTAGAGCCTACACTGAGTAGGAAAGAGACAAGTGCTTTACTAGTACTAGCCTCAGGAGTTGTTTCAGGGATTTGTTTGGACTATTCTTTTGAGGTTTTTCTGTAAGAGACCGGGTAACCCTGCTTCAGGGAATTTTTGGGAAGTCCCTGGTTAGGTTAGATCAGGAGGTAGGAAAGATTTTGCTGCTCTCCATCTCACACAGTGGCCGTTGCAATATCATTTGCATAAAAATGTGCATCCAAACTGGGTGCCCGTTTTTTCAATGCACGGGCATTCACCTCTCTTGGGTGCTCGATGCTATATTTTAATGAGCTGCCGCGTTAAAAGACATCAGGCATCCAGGGGAGCAGTAGTTGTGCATATGTTAGGAAAACTGGCACTCAATACGAGTATCCATTTACTCGCCCCGCAGGAATACGAGAGAGCAATCTAGTCTTTTGCTCTTTGGTGAATTTCTTTATTTTATGCATGCGTTCGTTTCATTTGTGTTACTTAATAGTTGCATGTTTCTGTATATTTGGGTTATGTGTGTGTTTTTCCAGAGACAGCAGGGACTCTGCTCTCAGGCTGTGTTCTCGGGCTGTGTTCTCAGTCCTCTCCTCTCCCGTAGTCGCCCATCTGCTCCTGGCAGCCCCTAGAACGCCTCAGTAAGAGAAACCAAAGAAAAGCAATATTTTTTATTTTTTATTTGAGCCCTTGACACACGGCAAGGCAACGCCAGCTCCAGGACTGGCGTTAAATTTGCCGGTGTTAAAAAGTGTGCATTGGGCACACGGTGATTTTTTGCATGGGGGTAATAGCTAAAAGTCTCATCTACGTGGCATTTACATATGATGCGTGCTATGGCTACGCGTTGGTTTGGAAGAGAGTTTTGGAAGCATTAATCCCCTTGTTGCATTAGGTGTTAGTCTGGCACGTCCAAAACGCACGTCCAACTGCGGGTTAACCTGTGTGGTAGGCCGAGCGCTCTTTATTACATCGGCCCCCCCAGAGTGGATGGAAAGGGGTAACTCTCTGCAGGAAAATTCCTGCTTTTTGCCATTTTTGTGAAGATTTTTGTCTCGTGCTTTGAGGGGAATTTTGCTGCCACCTTTCTTGCCCTGAAGAGGGGGACATCAGAAGAGCTGTTTTAGACCTTTCACAAGAAAGATCCTTTCTGTCATCTGAAGAAGAGAAATGTGAGTGAGACCTTTTGTTGCATTTGAAGGTCCCCATCCAGAGTCTTCTTTGCCCTGGGGAGAAGAGGTACAGGTGAGAATTTGTGCAGAGACTTAAACTTAGTAATTTTTGTGCATGAGTATTTTTGGAAGGGAAGATTTCCTGCCCACCTGGGAAGCCTTGTTTTTCCAAACCCTGGAAAGTGTGATTTTTTTCCCTGGCTCAATTACAGGGAGACCCTTGCACAAATAGAAATTTGGAGAATTGTGTTTTTAAGTGATTTATGCCCATATCTATTGTGTAAGGTGCCATTTTTGCCATTTAAGGAATTCTAAGTAAAGATTTATTTTGGACAGTCTGCTTCAGCCTCCAGAGTATTATGCTGGCACCCACATCCCTTACCTCCTCAAGATAGTCACCCCTACCACCTTGGACCTCGGAGGATTTAGTACTCCCCCCATTGGCAAGAACTCTACCCCGGGGCCTGCTGAGACTGTGAGAAAGGGTAAAAATGTTGCCCTGGGATCCTGTGTTCCCCTGTTGTTTAGGCTCCAAACTCGAAACAGCGGTTACATGCCATTGTATGCAAACAATAAACACTGGTCCCAGGCATGCTATATATGTGCACTGGCACCAGTTCCATCCTTAGTTATGATAATAATTGACCAGCAAGGCTATTAAATCTGGCACTGAGAATATTCCCCACTATAACTATTTCAGTTTACTTTCTTCCTATACAATTGCAAAATCATGGGGCACATTTTATTTTATTTTTAAATAATTACTCTGCTCCACTCAAAGCCCCATCAGAACTAGAGAACGAGTTGTTTCATGGGTGATAAACTCAGTTTTTCTTGTGGATGATCATTTTCACCCTTTCGAACCAACCTGTGATGTTCCTAGCCTTGCAAAAGTTTGCTTTCATTGAAGAATGAATTTGTGGTGCTGTTTTATTATAACTGACACAATTAGAACAGGATTTTTCTCAGCCCTGTGAGAGAGAGTAGGCAGGAAGGAGTACATTAAGATGAAAAAAAACCCCCTTGATTGTTCTCCATTAACAGTAAAAGTAATGGCTTTAGGCAAAAGGTGAGTGTGGAAATGTCTTCTATTCCCAGAAATGATGGAAAGATAATTTTATGTAATATACATTTGTTCTTTATATAATTGTCTTTATAATTTTCGGTAATAGCTCAGAGGTGCAGATCTGATGCTCATTATCATCTTACAAGTGAAAAGTGATTCAGTCAGCAAGTTTCATGCCACATCATGCCAATCTTTTTTTTTTCAACAAATATGTTTTAATAAATATTTTAAATGAAACCACAAGGGGTGGGGGGCATAGTTCCCTCTAAGCAGAGTGTGCGAGCAATTGCTTATACATTTCAGAGCATCACTCACAGGTTTTACATGGTTGCTCCCATACATTTTTCTTTGTGCCTTATACAGAATGGCAATGCTAATACTGGCACTCAAAAATTGTTGGTTTAAAAAATTGTTGCTTGCGCATAAATACATTTGCACACAGTCACTCCTTGGCAGGAACATTGGTATGGGGTGGGAACGGTAGCTGGAAGATTATTCTAGACATATGATTTGGATTATTTTGTGACAATTCAGAAGTTAGTGCTAAAAGCTAGGAGGGGTGTTGTGTAGCTGGGTAGTTAAGGTACTGGTCTATTTCTCTGCCAACCAGACAGCCCTTAGATCAAGTCTCATCCACAACTGATCCTGACAGAATCAATTGGGAATTTAAGGTGTGGTAATTATTTACCTTTGACACTATTCAACAAAGAAGAGTGGTGACCAAACTAGCCAATCCTAGTGCAAAAAGAAAAATTAGAAACTGGATGAGAAGTTGGTTTAGCTAAAAGGGCTCAGTCAGTAGGGACTGTTGTATAGGAGGTGGACCCTTGGCCGAGGTGGGGTTGATGCTACCCATAGGGGAGGCCCTACGGGTCCCCACTTTCAGTAGGCGGAGCTGGCTGACTGATGGAGACCAACTGGAGCTTCGCCAATACCAGCCCTCGTTCCCTGCAAGTTGAGCCCTTGGGTGCCGGGGCCGGCCGGAGTTAGGTGGGCCTCCATCCAAGGGTCTTCTGAGAGATGAGTAGGAGGTCAGCCGGGGGGCAGCAATGTGAGAAGAGGAGAGTCTGTACTGGATGAAGCGGAGTCCTGGAGACCTAGGCACCTATAGAAACGAAGGTCAGTCAGGGGCGCCCGGGTAAAAGCAGGCCAAAGCCTGAATAGCTAAGTCCAGAGTGAAGACTGCAGAGGCGTCATAGAACAGGCTGAGGTCAGGGCAGGCGGCAAGCAAAAGGTGATGGCAAGGCAAATGTCAGGTTCGGGAAATAGTGAATAGCATAGTCATAAGAACATAAGAAATTGCCATGCTGGGCCAGACCAACGGTCCATCAAGCCCAGCATCCTGTTTCCAACAGAGGCCAAACCAGGCCACAAGAACCTGGCAATTACCCAAATACTAAGAAGATCCCATGGTACTGATGCAATTAATAGCAGTGGCTATTCCCTAAGTAAACTTGATTAATAGCCATTAATGGACTTCTCCTCCAAGAACTTATCCAAACCTTCTTTGAACCCAGCTACACTAACTGTACTAACCACATCCTCTGGCAACAAATTCCAGAGCTTTATTGTGCATTGAGTGAAAAAGAATTTTCTCCGATTAGTCTTAAATGTGCTACTTGCTAACTTCATGGAATGCCCCCTAGTCCTTCTATTATTCGAAAGTGTAAATAACTGATTCACATCTACTCATTCAAGATCTCTTATGTTCTTAAAGACCTCTATCATTTCCCCCCTCAGCCATCTCTTCTCCGAGCAAGGCAAGGCAGAGGTCAGATCCAGGAGATGATCAGTAGCATGGTCGGATGAAGCAGAGGTCATATCCAGGAGATGATCAATAGCATGGTCGGGCAAAGTAGAGGTCGGGTCCAGGAGAAGATCAATGATGTGGTCAAGCAAAGCAGAGGAAGGGTCCAGGAGAAGATCAATGTTATGGTTAGGCAAAGCAGAGGAAGGGTCCAGGAGAAGATCAATGTTATGGTTAGGCAAAGCAGAGGAAGGGTCCAGGAGAAGATCAATGTTATGGTTAGGCAAAGCAGAGGAAGGGTCCAGGAGAAGATCAATGTTATGGTTAGGCAAAGCAGAGGAAGGGTCCAGGAGAAGATCAATGTTATGGTTAGGCAAAGCAGAGGTCGAATCCAATAGTCAGTCCTTACATCAAAATATAAAAAACATGAGGCTCAGGAATAGAAGAAGTAACAAGACCAGGTTCAGGAACACGGAAGGAACTGGAAACAGGAACACTGGAACCAGGAACACGGAGGTCGTCACCAGGGAGAGCAATGAAGTACATGTCCAGTGTGAAGACCTGTTGCAAAGGCAACTAACTGAGACTGGGCCCGTCCTTATATACCGGAGCCCAGTGATGTCATCATCCGAGGCCGCAGGTTATGTTCCCTCCGCAGCCCCTTTAAAAGGACAGGAGATGCACAAGCAGCTAAGGAGGGGTGCGGCGCGGGACTGCGGCATCTCTCTGAAGACTATGCGGGGAAGCCCTCCGCGGACCACAGGAGTTTTCCGTGGAGACAGGACACTAGGGACGGCCCGAGGTCAGAGGTGGCAGCCCACCGCCGCGAGAGAAATTGAGCCAGATGCTGGAACAGGCAGAAGAGAGTAAGAGGGCCTGGCCTCGGGCCTACCACGGCCGGCACACTCAACAGGGACCACTTGGATGAAGGGATAGTGACCAGTGGGATGCTGCAAGGATCAGTAAGAGGCCCAGTCCTTGTCAATGTCTTTATAAGACACAAAGGGGAAAGGTTATAGGGAAAGTATGTCTGTTCACAGATGATATGAACATTTGTAACTTACTTATATTACCAGAGGGGATAGGTAAAATGAAAAATGACTTGGAAAACTGGTCAAATATATAGAAGTAATCCATCCTTTTTTTTTACAAAAAAATGATAAATTAATATGCATTTGGATGCAGAAACCCAAGGGTCAGATACCTTTTTTGGAGATGAAGAACTAGTCACCGAACTGGAAAAAGACCCGGAGGTCAACATCTTTGATGATCTCAAGATAACCTATCAGTGTGACTATCAGCAATAAGGAAAGCTGATTGTCAACTTGGGTGCATAAAGAGAGGTACCACTAGAAGAAAGTGGGAAGTAATATTACCTATCTACAGGTCTCTGGTGAGTTCCTATCTTCAGCTCAGTTCCGGAGACAATATTATCCACAAAGCAGAGGCAATTCAATAGAGGACCACCAAAACTGTGCATAGCCTGCAGTCTAAGCCATACGTAGAGACTGAAAGAGCTAAAGATGAACTCTCTGGATGAAAGAAGAGAAAGAGGAGATATGATTCAAACCTTCAAATATCTAGCAGGCTTCACTAAAATACCAGAAGGCAGCATTTTTCCATTGAATGAAAAGAACAATGGGTCATCTTATGAAGCCGAAGGTAGAGAAGCTGAAAAGGAATGCAAGAAAATAATTTTTTGTGAAAAGGGTGGTGGACACATAGAACAGACTTCCAATGGAGGCTATATGAGGCAAAATTCAAGCTTCATGGGATTGACATAAAGGATCCTTAGTAGCGAAGGGAGGGAGGAAGATGGCCATAGATGAAGTAAGATCTGTGATAGCATAGTAGACAGACACAAATGTGCTGATTGGGACATAAACATATAGAAGAAGTGGGTTAGAATATGAGGATCAGAATGGGTAGACTATGAGTAAAATAAGGAGATATTTCTTCACAGAAAGGGTAGGAATAGTCTAGTGGAGGTGGTTGAAGCAAAAAGAGTAACAGAGTTCCAGAAAGCATAGAAGTTTTGAGAAGAAATTAAAGAATAGATTGAAATGAAATGGGATCTATTATTATTGTAAATGGAAGGAAATTGAGCAGACTAAATGTTCCTTATATGCTATCTAGGAAACCCAGGAATGCCAGAAAGTTATCTGTTAAGTTTGTCATGTGTGCAGTCTTAATAGAAACACAAAACATGTGAGCTGAAAAGAACCATTCTTAACTGACTCCATTTTTTTTTTCAGACAGGCTGATCCAGCCCTGGTTTTACTCCACTGCAAATAAGGACTTGAGGTCCTGCTGTTATTAGGGAAATAAGAAGCATAAGTCCATGCATGCAATTGGCTAAATCCAGAACTGGATCAACCTGTCCTGAAGAAAGGGGGTAGTTGACAACCCTATGAAAATTGCTGATTTTTTGTGCATTTATATCATTGAGGTAGTTGAATGTTTTTATCATATCTCCCCTTCCTGGTCTTTTGTAGCCAGAAGGGAATCTTTCACACAGGGTGAAAGGAAAAGAAAGACATTGAATTTAACGAAACACTAGTAATGAGCATTTATTTGAAACATCAATACCTATAAACGAAGCTTGACCGACGTGCCGCAAATGCGCAGTAGAGACCAGCTCTACCGCGCATGTGCGGGCGAGCACGTCGGTCTGACGCTAAGAAAAAAAATGGCGGCGTCCAGTGGCAGCAGCGGGCGGCGGCGGCGGCAGTAGCGAGCGGCGGCGGTGGCGGTAGCGGGCGGCGGTAGCGGCCAGTACCGAGGGAGGGAGGAGAGGGAGAGAGTGAGGGACGGACTGAGTGGGAGGGAGGGACGGAGAGAGAGAGTGAGAAGGAGGGACTGAGAGGGAGGGACTGAGTGGGAGGGAGGGATTGAGTGAGGGGGAGGGACTGGGAGGGAGTGGGACTGAGTGAGAGGGAGAGGGGGGACTGAGTGAGAGGGAGTGAGTGGGACTGAGGGAGGGAGTGGGACTGAGGGAGAGTGAGTGGGACTGAGTGAGTGAGAGGGGGGAGGGAGTGACTGAGTGGGAGGGAGGGACTGAGTGGGAGGGAGGGATTGAGTGAGGGGGAGGGACTGGGGGAGGGAGGGGACTGAGTGGGAGGGAGGGATTGAGTGAGGGGGAGGGACTGGGGGAGGGAGGGATTGAGTGAGGGGAGGGACTGAGTGAGAGGGAGGGACTGAGTGGGAGGGAGGGATTGAGTGAGGGGGAGGGACTGGGGGGAGGGACTGAGTGAGAGGGAGGAGTGGAACTGAGTGAGAGGGAGGGAGTGGGACTGAGGGAGAGAGAGGGAGGGGGAGAGAGAGGGAGGGAGTGGGACAGTGAGTGAGAGGGAGGGAGAGAGGGGGGAGTGAGTGAGACTGAGTGGGAGGGAGGGAGGGACTGAGTGAGAGGAGAGGGAGGGTGGGGAGGAGTGGGTGAGGGAGGGGGTGGTGAAGAGTGAGGGGAGAGAGAATGAGGGGGAGGTGAGAGACAGAGGGATGTAGCCCGTTTTAACGGGCTTAACGGCTTGTAAATATAATAAATGAAACTGCTTATGTTTTATTTCAAAAGAACCAAAACATTTTTTTTAATTGTCAATTTTTTGTTTTTGGGAAATAGTATTTACTATTTTCAGATAGCGTGCACTATTTGCCAAAATTGAAAAAAACAGATAATCCCCCCAAAACAAAAAAATCTCCAAAAAATGAAACAA
This sequence comes from Rhinatrema bivittatum, assembly GCF_901001135.1. NCBI lineage: Eukaryota > Metazoa > Chordata > Amphibia > Gymnophiona > Rhinatrematidae > Rhinatrema > Rhinatrema bivittatum. The sequence goes on from NC_042616.1 coordinate 190,500,623, forward strand.
TGAAATGAAAACAAAAAGAATTGGTGTTCACATCCCTACTAATCACTAATTCAAAATGGCACCAACCAGCATTTGTCCCATAATATGGAAATCGGCTTCAACTGGGCCCAGAGCTTCAGGGCGCTCTGGGCCTCCAAAACCCTTCTAATGATGCCTATTTGAGGTATTTGGGGAGGGGGGTGTCTAGGGATTGGGGGCCCAGTGACCACCAGGTACCTTTTTGATGTAAGAGGTGGGGGAGGATGGCCCCACTAGACATCAGGGTTCCGGCCTATTTTGTAAAGGGGGGATCAGGGGGTTGTCAGCTGGGGATGGGGTGGGTTTCTGAAAGGGGTGATTTGGTTGGAATGGGAGGAGTTTTGTTAAACTGTGAGGGCTTGGGAAGTGGGCAGAGCATCACCATGTGATTTAAAATCTTTTTTTTTTTTTTTTTACTTTTGGACTTGGTGCCACCTCATTAGTCATGGGGGTGTGGGACAGAGTCTCACAAGACCCCCTGGGTGAGATTTTTACTTTGGGGTGGTGTAGATTTGGGTCTTGGAGCCCTTTACATTTTACTGCAGGAACATCAGAACTCATGGAAATGTCCTGAAGCTCCCGCATTAAAATATCTACACCTCTTTCAAATGCAATAAAATAATGGGGCAGATTTTTGTCTAAGTCAATCTTGTTATTTTATTAGCATAGAATTATGTATGTATTAGCTGCTTTGCAAAATCCATACATGCAAAGCAGCTAATTGTAATATGGGTGTGTTTCAGACATAAATACTGCATAATAATGAGGTAGATTTTAAAAACATACACCGGATTTTATAAGATACGCGCGTAGCCGCGCATATCTTATAAAATCCGGGGTCAGCGCGCGCAAGGGGGTGCACATTTGTGCAACTTGTGCGCGCTGAGCCCTGCGCGCACTGCCCGTTCCCTCCGAGGCCGCTCCAAAATCGGAGCGGCCTCGGAGGGACATGCCCACGATCCCAAACCGTGCCCCCTGGCCATTCCCCCGACTGTCCCTTTTTGCCCCTTTAGGTTTTTGGGGGGTACGCGCGTATCTTACGTGCATACCCCTTTGAAAATCTACCCCATTATGAATATTGCACAAAAATGTTTACTGCTCATTATGACTTAGTAAATCTAGTTCTAAGGAGGAAAGTGACTTGCTCAAGGTCATTAGGAGAAACTGTGGGAGTTGAACACTGAGAGAGAGAGAGAGAGAGAGACTGAGAGACTGAAACTGAGACTGACTATCTACAAGGCCCTCAAGGTAGTTAAGTATTTATATCTCTAAAGGAGGGCCACCGCATGCATTATGCAATCACATGGTGCAATATAGCCCCTAATTTAACTAAAACCCACCCAAACCCCTCCCCCAATCCCACCCCTCTCAAAAATTTGCATTTGCACTACTATACTTTTCGCATGCGTTAATGCCATAACTCATTTTCATAAATAATCCTATAAAAGCTAGATTTTTCTTCCTCATTATTTTCAGCACATGTCCGGGATATGGGGTATGCATTCGATTTTGTTTATTATGTGGAGTTTATATGCATACATTTTTAATGCTCATAGAATTCAATTTTATGCATGTAAATTACATTTATGCACATAAACTTCTGAAAATGAATAGAATAAATGGGTATTTCATCCAAAAATGAAACATAGAAAACACATTTCCCAGTCACATCTCTAGTCAGTGAGGAGTGAGGACTATTGAGGGAAATATTTTAGCCTTCTTTCCAAAGAAAAGAGGGAGGCTTATATGATCACCCTGTCTATGTCTATAAGTGTGACCCTCTTCCACTAATATCATCCAGTGTCCAATCAACATCATATTTTCAGGGCATGTCAGAGGGCTCATATGAATTGTAACAAGGATAATTTTTAAAATTCTCTCTTTATTGATTTCAAATAACAAAATCAACCAAACCTTGATATACAGAAAAATATAGCAGTAATGGATAATAAAAAATTATAAGCATCAGCTAATTCCACTATCTGCCATTATTTAGTCCTCATGTGGGAAGAGTACAAAAGGAAAAAGAAAAGTAAACATCAAGAAAATTTCATAGTATTCATATTTCAAAGGTCTCTCTCATTGTGCTTAGGAAGCTAACACCACAGGAGAATTCCTATTTTGAAAGAAAATGCTTTAGTTACAAGAGGTCAAAGAAAATATATGCATTTCCTCTAAGCTTCACAGGGAAATTTTAAAAGAAAAGATGCACCAAGGTCTAAGATCGTGAGTCTTTTTGCAAGAAACAATTTCCTTTTATGCTATGTCTCTCAGACAACGTCAGGGAACACAGCAATTCTGCCTCCCAAAAAAAGGCATCTTTTGTCCGAAAAACAATCTCATAACCATCTGCTTATCTGACTCTTGCATGAATGTAACTAACAGGGTAGCTTTATCTGTTATTTCTAATTGAGATAGTTCCAAAAATTCTGTCAAATTAAAATCTCTCAGTTGGTAAATCCTCTGACTCTAACCTCATTAAATGAAAAACATTCTCTCTATCAGGCAAATATAATACTTTTCTGAGATGGGGAATAGGCTCTTTAGATAACTGCAAATGTTTCTGAGATGGGGAATAGGCTCTTTAGATAACTTCAACATTTCTAAAGGAGAGATTAGAGCACATCAGGGAAAAGTTCTGATCTGATAACTGATTATCTTTATAAGAGCTAGATTATTTTCATACAAACACGGATGGTTTTTCATAAGATCAGTTTCCTTCCATTGATTACCAACCAGTCCTGCATGTTTAGAAACAGCACCCAAAACAGAGTCAGTCTTGGATGAAACTCTCTTCTCCAAATTTGTGATTTCTGCAAGTCTTTGGGGTTCAGTATGACAACATTCTCCCAGATGTAGAGGAAACTAAACCCAAGTTTCCATAGATAGCACCTTCCTCATCTGGATGAGAAACTGGAATTGAAATCAAAGTCCCAATCTTCTCTGATTCTCTCCGAGAGATATCCAAAGATGATAATGAGAGCTGTATGAAAGAGAGGCCTCCGGGACTTACTTTTTGAAACAAATTTAAAAGCCTCTAAAGTCAGCTGAGTAGGAAAGGAAGTGCTGGGCCCAGAAGGAAGAATTCAAACAATACATTTTCGTTTCTTCCCCATTCCAAGATTGAGGCTTACAGATAGCAGGAACCTCTTCGCAAAATTATTTCCAGGGGCGTGCATCTTAGGCACAACATGGTGATGCGTCACTGGGCTGAAATCTTAAATAGTCAGCAGCTCACCCGAATGATGTTACCAATTCCGCTAAGGGAGCACAGAGCCTCAAGGAAGCAGGTAGTACCACATCAAATCCTCCCTCTCCTGTAGCTGCTGCTGGGCTCACGGCTTAAATAGTCAGTGTCTCAAACAAATGATGTCACCAGTGCTGCTATGGGAGCACAGAATCTTGGGAAAGTAGGTGGTATCACTTCAAATCCTTCCTCTCCCCAACAAGGGTTTTTTTTTTTTTTGTAGGGATGTGCAATCATTTTGTTTTAATTCATTACTTTCTGTGCATACATTTTTATGCTGATAAAATCATATTTACATGCATAAAATCGGTTTTACATGCATAAGTAAGGAATCAAATCAAAATTCTGGGGTAGATTTTCAAAACTTACGCGCACGCATCCATGTGCACGCACTACCCGGTGCGCACACAGGGACACACAATTTTATAACATGCATGCGCGCTGGTGTTTGAAAATTGGCCTGCCACGCCTAAGACCTGGCCATGCGCATAAACCCCGGGATTTACGAGCACCAGGGTTTGAAAATCTACCCCTGTATTACTAAATACAACAAAAATAGCAACCAAAAAGATGAAATTAAATTAATACAAATTTTCCCATGCACACCTCTGTTTTTTTGGGATCCACATATTCCATGCGTACACACATGCAGTTGTCACCTGTAAATATTTTTGGTGTTTTTATCCAGTCCACACCAAATATTTCTGAAATATTGGATGGGGGATGGCATAAGAATCATGACAGGGGGTATATTTCATGGATCCACATATTTCACAAACACACATATGTAATTACACTACCTGATATATTTTTAGTTTTATATCTTATGCACACCACATTTTCAGGAGATGTGAAGGCTTTACAAGGATCATGATGAGGTATCCTCCTAAGGATGCACATATTCCAGGAATATGTGTGCATAATTTCACCACCAATACCATTTTGGTTTTGCATCTGATCCATATTATATTTTGAAGATATGTCAGGGTGTCCATGAGGTTCATGGCAGAGCTTTTTATTTTCTATTTGCATATATGAGTGGATCCAAGGAGAAATGGGAGTTATAATCCACACTCAAATGGTAGCAATGTAGAAAAAAGAGAGCATTGTACATGTGGCTGTCCTCTTGGAAAGACTAAACCGTTCACGCCAAAGTAAATGTTATCACGAGTGTATCTTCTATGGTTGTTGAGCATTTGCCTGCACAGTCTCTCCCAACGCAGCCTGCAGGAGAAACTCGGTGTCCGTATCAGGGGACATTTTATCCTTTGGATGTACATGTTTGAAACCTAGGACTCTCTTCGCAAATAAAACTGTAAACGTTTACGTTGGAGTGAACGGTTTAGTTTTTCCAAGAGGACAATCACATTTACCATGTTCTCGTTTTACTACATTATGGGGTAGATTTTCAAAGTGGTACGCTTGTAAATCCCGGGGATTTACGCGTGTGACCGGCCTTACGCACGCCGGGCCAATTTTCAAAGGCCCGGTCACGTGTGTAAATCCCCAGGACGCACGTAAGTCTCGGGGCCTCAGGAAAGGGGCATGGCGGGGGTGCGGCGGTCCGGGTATGGGCTGGGGCTAGAGGCCCCTGGCACAGCAGCCATTTGCAGCTGTGCCGGGGAATCACATGCCGGCAGGGTGGCTGCACACGCAACATGCGCCTGCCCCAAAAGCAGGCGCAAAAGGTAAAATAAAGATTTTTACTAACCCGTGCACGCATGTTATAAAATTGGGCTTCTATGTGTGCGCGCCAGGTAGCGTTTCTGAAAATCTACCCCTATATGCGCGGATCCCAATATCCCACAAATATGTGGGCGCAGTTGTACCCACACTAAATTTCCAAAGTATGTCTGTGGTCCAAGTTGATCCTTGGAATTTTTTGGGATCCATGTACTCCACTAATAAGTTTTTAATTTTGCTTCCAATCCACACCAGATGTTCAGGATATGTCAGGGTGTCCAAACTAATAATCCTCACAAGGGTACATTTTTGCACAGTTTTCATCATTTAATATTTTTTTGGTTTTGCACTTGTTTCATGCCAAACATTCAGGATATGTCAGAAGGTTCAGGATGATCCTGATAGGGGATTTTTATCCAGCTTTCCAAAAGGAACAGGGTTAATGAAATTGGTGTGTGTGTACCACCAAAAGTACCCTTTTAACCTACTTTCTAGGAAAAGAAGTCTTTTTTATGAGATCACTGTCTGTGTCTCTCTCCCCTTAATAACTTTTGTATTTTGAATCCTATCCATACCAAATTATCAGGACAGGTCGGGGGGAGGGGAACATGTGAGTTCTGACAAGGGTGCAGTTTTTTTCAGATTCCTGCATATTTGCAGACCATGGATGCATGAATGCATGGGTCCCAGGAAGTAGGTTCTTTAAGTTCTGTCCGGAACATCTTGTGGTGTTTCAAAGGCAAAATTAACTATTTCAGTTTGAATATTGCACAACTGTAATGGTGATACTATCAAACATTTCCTGTGTCACTGAACTATTGGAAAATGGTTGCCAGAGTCTCAAATAGCATTTTGTCGGGGTCACAAAAATGTGAATTTTATTAGCATCTTCTATATTCCTCAGATTCCATATTATATTCATATGGGATGTCTGGGGCTAGCAGCCCCCTTTGCCTTATATTTGAAATAAAACTGGGAACCAGGGGCATGCCAGGCAGCTGGCAGTTCATCCCTCCCATCACTGTTTGACTTTTTATGTTGCTGGGAGGGAGGGAAGATATGGGTGACTGGATTTAGGAATGCTCTGCCAGCACCTAGAACTTAATATGAATTTCTGAGCTGTTGTATAACCTCTTTTCAGAGCCTGCTGCTTTTTTGCTCTGCTTCTTTCCAGATGGTTGCATGCACTGATTGAATTTATCAAGAAGTCAGCTGAGTATTGCAAGTGGCCTGCAAAGGTGCAAAGGGGTTTGTTTTTGTCTTATAGTTGCTGAGGAAGGTTCATGAATCTCTTTCTATACAGTATATATGTGTGTAAAATATGTAGAAGGTTAGTTTGCATTATATTTCTTGTCTGAGAACTACTTTAGGAGGTATAACTAGAACACCATTCAGTTGATTCTTTTATGTTACTAATTCTACGATATGATTGTATAATCTATGTTAACTAATTCACAAAGTGCTCTTCATGCATACCCAAGTTTGTCAATACAGAAATGCAATTATGTACACGTGTGTTTGTGTGCGAGTATATTCAGATGTGTGTGCACATGTAAGTGTGCGCGCGTGTGTGCACCACACACACACATACACACTACTTCTGGAGAAAATCTGAGTAAAAAAAATTAAAATTATGTGCATAAAAAATTAAAATTCTGCAAACTTTATATTGGTCAATATAGCACAATTTACATGACAGTCCTTAAGTAATTACATTTAAAATTAGTACAGAAAAAAGTTATTACTTAAAGATGCAGAATTTTAAATATTTTGAGCAAAATGTCTCTAGAAATTCACTGTAAGAGTGTCCCTTCCACTCTCTCTCCCTTCTCCCCTTGCCACTTTGCCCTCTCAGGCCCCAACTCCTCCACCTGCCAGTATCTCTCCCCTCCACCTCTAGGCTCAACCCCTTCCACTTTATCTCCACTCCCAGAGTTTGACCCCGTTCTCAGTACTGCCCCTCACACAGGCTCCCTCTGTCCCTCCGTCTCTCACACACACATGCTCCCTTTCTCTATTGCATATACCCACACCCTCATACAGGCTCCCTCACTCTCTCGCACACACATATCCCCTCATACAGGGCCTTCTCTCTTGCATGCACACGTTCACAAGCTCCCTTTCCCTCTCACGCATACACCCTCACACAGGCTACCTATGTCTCTCTTTCACACACTCCTTCACACAGGCTCTCTCTCTCACACACACACACACACACAATCCCTTCACACAGGCCAGCACCCGCACATATATAGGATTCCTTTTCATACACACCAGCTCCCAATCTCTCACACACATACACACTCCTTCACAATCTCCTCATATAGGCTCACTCTCTCTGGCACCCACACTCAAAAAAACCCCTGCTCTCTCTCACCCCCCCCCCCCCCCCCCGTTTACCCTCCCTGATCTCTCTCATCCCTTCCTCCCCGCGCTCTCTCTCATCTCTTCCTCCCCGCGCTCTCTCTCATCCCTTCTCTCATCCCTACCCTCCCGCGCTCTCTCTCATCCCTTCCTCCCTTCTAATCTCTCACCCTACCCTCCTCTCTCTCATACCCCTCCCCTCCCCCTTCTCACTCTCCCTCCCCTCCACTCCCTCACACCCCTCTCCCCTCTCTCACACCCCCTCCCCCTCCCTCTTCTCATACACACACACCTCTCTACATACATTCATGCTCACTGGGGCCTTCATCTTTGCCGCAAGTGGAGTCCATCTTGAGTCACGCGGGGGCCTTCATGTTCACTGCAAATGGGGCGCACGCTCCATTTGCGGCACACTGGGGACTTCATCTTTGCTGCGAACGGCACACCGGGGGCCTTCATCTTCATCGTGACCGGCACACTGGAGGCCTTCATCTTTGCCACGAACAGTGCACTCCATTTGTGGTGTACTGGGGTCTCCTCTGCCAAATCATTTTCCACCTATAGGAGTCTTATTTTTATTGTGATGTAGCAGTCCTCTGTGTTTCCATTCTCTCCTTCTGAATTTATAGCTGCCAGTCTATTGGCATCCCCTCTGGTTTCTGGCTTTTAAAAATGTAAAGCTGTGAGTCCACCAGCCCCCATGTATCACTCTCACTCTTTTTTTTTTTTTAATGTAAAGCTAGGGAGAGGGGGGGCCACCAGCCTCCTAGCATATCCCATTGTTCCAGGCTTTTTAAAAATGTAAATTTGTTGTTAGAGAAACCTGAAATGCCAATCCAGAAAGAGTTAACACTGTTTCCTCCTCACTGCTTCTGTTCTGCAGGTTAATGGGGGCTGCAGGTGAGTAGGAGGAGGGATTCAGGAAGGAGATCCAAAGGAGGGAAGGGGTGTACAAACATCAAGACCCATTTTTTAAGTGTTGGGAGCATAATGGGATGTCTGGTGCTGGAAGTCCCTTTTGCTTTATATTTTTTTTTAAAGTCGGGAGGCAGATTCAGGCCAGGGAGCTGGCAGCTCTTCCCTCCCACCCCCATTTGACTTTTCTATGCTGCTGGGAGGGAGGGAACATACGGATGACCAGATTTAGGGCTGTTCTGCCAGTATCTAGTTTTGGACATCCAAGTTAGGTGTCTAGCTCTGGAACTCCTCAGCACTAGGTTGCCTAGATCCCTTTCCTCGACCTGATCCTGCTCCTTTCCACACCCATCTTATAGGTGCTCAAGCCCAATGAATTTTCAAGAGGCCCAGTTTAGGCACCTAACTGCCAAAGTTTTGTAGGCATCCTCCCAGATCTCTACTAGAACCAGATTTCTATCAGAAGGAATATTCCATTGGTGAGAGAAGAAATGGAGAAGTAATTCATGTGGATGCGTGTATCTCCCCCACGTGGAACCTAGAATGGTGTGTTCTAAGAGTTTGTAAACCCCTGCTACCATTTTAAGGTGTGGAATTTTCTTTTGACCCTTCCATGGCTGTTCCTGATTTTGTTTATTTTTAAGGAGAAAAGCCTAGGGATCTCTGGACTGAGACCTGGGTTCAGAAAGGAGAAGAGAGATTTCACCTTTTTGAAGGACCTTGTCTGGAAAGCTGTTAATGTTCTATGTTTTCTGAGAGAGGAGTTTTTCCACCTTCTTCATCTCTTATCTTGGTTTCTCCCTCTTTGAAACATTTATTTTTTAGCATATCTGAGCCCTCACCAAGAGACTCAGTGTGTGTAAACTCAGGGAAGGGCATTTCTTATCCAGAGAACACAGGCGGACTGTGAGGAGTTCTGGAAAGGACTGGGTTCTTCCTCGATGAAGGAGAGGGAAGGAGACTGTTTAGACCAGTGGTTCTCAACCCTGTCCTGGGGACCCCCCCAGCCAGTCGGGTTTTCAGGATATCCACAATGAATATGCATGAGAGAAAATTTGCATACACTGCCTCCATAACATGCAAATTTTCTCTCATGCATATTCATTGTGGGTATCCTGAAAACCCGACTGGCTGGGGGGTCCCCAGGACAGGGTTGAGAACCACTGGTTTAGACCTAGTAGTTGCTTCACTCTCATCTAAAGGAGATTCAAGGAGAAGAGGCGTAGAAAGGTGTCCATCGATTACATGAGTTAAAGAGAAGGAAGAAGGACTACAGGAGAGGTAGGAGTCATTGGGAGTTTTCTGTATGGATTTTGACTACATTAAACACTAAGAACTATTTCCTGTCATTTGTGAGGGAGCTTACAAACTTACCTGACTGGATGAAGGAAACTTTACATTCTTTTCATTGGCATTTGGAATGATCTAATAATATCAATTACTTAAAGACATTAAAGATATAGCATCATATTTTGAAACAAGTAAGGGAATCATGAACACTCAGAAAGCATGACAGTTTGGGAAAGATAGACCTTAAGAGACTTATGTTTGAGGTATGGCTCTTGGGGCCATTATCTGGGACCATTAGCCCAGAGGTTACAGTTAGGTACTTAAACCCTTTGAAAACTGATCTATAACTGCTTTATTTTGTGTCTGTAATATTTGTTTTTGATTTATCAGAGTAGCTAACTCCAGTTTAGCAGTTTCTTATTTATTTACATTAAATATTTCTTCTTGAATAGCTTTAATATCTTATTTCAGTTTAGATATGGAATCTGTGTTAACTGTATGTCTGTGTTCCATGGTATTTAATTATTTATTTAATGCCTATCTTAATATTCTAATTCCCGAACTGCATAAAGAAGAGTATTTTGAATTTTTCTCTCTTATCATAGGAGGCAAAGGGACTTATTCAATAAAGATTTTTTTTTTTTTAACATAGGCACAGCATGAGAAACAGATCTTTCTGAATAAAGTCCAAAGATCCTTTACTATTGTCCTTTGTCCTGTATTCACCAATTATTCAGAATTATTCACTGTGGAGCCAGTCACATCCCAGGTGGCTGAATTTTTTCTGCTTTTGACCTGATAACTTGGCAGTATTTTAGAATTCCATTTCCCCTCAGAGGTTTCCAAAGGCAAAAGTATTTCTTCTGCTATGGGAGAAGTAATTTCTTAATACTCTTATCACCAAAAGAGGGTTCAGCATCCAAAGCTCAAGACCACATCACATATAGCTTAAACTTAGGCTTCATTCTTGCAGTATAAATTAGATTAGTTTTGCACACCTTTTGTGAATTTATTTTTAATTTAGAGGGGAATTATGGTTAATTTGTTGAGATAGTTTGATAGTAGTGTAACCTTTCCTTTGAAGGGGCATATTTCTTCAAGGGCACACAAAGTGATTTAAGGTTCAGGGCTGCCTACATTGGTTTTCTTCACTCCACTCCATTATCCCCAAGGTGTGAGTCCTTTCTATGAGGGGAAGTTATTGCTTGCAGCTCAGGCAGTGAGTTGCCGTCCTTATCAGTGTACAGCTGGTTATGTGAAATGGTTCTGTGATGATGCTTGTCTGGGAATAAATGAGCAGGACACAGAGCTAAGAGTTCAAAATAAAATAGTTTACTGATTGTTCCCAAAATGTAATCAATGTCCATCTTGTAAAAATAACTGAAAGTACAACTGGATTTATACTCTCTCTGTGTATGTGGTGATGACTCAGTTCCTGGGGTTGATTCCTAACACTCCTGCACTGAGTGTGTGAGAGGCCCAGTCTCAGGGGAAACTGGACTTGTGTGGGATCCCCTTGAAGCATAAAACAGTCCTACCTGAGTTCCAAGTTGCTTCCTTCTACCCAGCCTGTGCCTGTGTCCCAGGGCAGAAGATCCTGGGAAGGGTCTTCAATTCTGTCCTTCTTTCTCCTTTCTTCCAAATTGCTCCCTTTCTTGGACCTTCGAGAGGGAAAGGTCAATGCTGACAGAGATCAAGCTGTTAGCTAAATCTGTACTGGAGAGGAGGGGGTGACAAAAACCTGCTCTCGACAAAAGAGAAAAAAATATTTCACTCAACTGTTCCCTCCAAAAAAAAACCCCACCTCTGGCAGTGCTACTGTGACTGCAGCCCTTCTTTGACCTAGAAGGAAGACAACAGGTCTTCCTCTAGATACGAGGAAATGCCATCTCCAAAACAATTATAAATTACATTCTATGGCACCATCAAGTTTAAATTTAGAACTGAATTTCAGTGTCTACAATCTTAACACATTTCGCTCTCTTGAATGAGTTCACCGGCATTTATTACTTCTAATCCTATTTTTTGTTTGCAGAGATACTTACCTCTTCATCAATTAATAAGAATTGATGTAATGGATCTTGTTTAAAGGTCTGTGCACTGATTCATTTTTAAATAGTTGTGACATCGCTATAAGAGGTCACTCCTGACTGGCCACACAAGTATACATCACCATGTTGTTTGAAAGCCGAGCATCAATAAAACAAGATGGTTGCTTTCGGCGTTCTCTAATGTGAAACCGCTGTGAGACAAGTCTGTCCTTCATGAATGGTACAATGTCTGCTATAAGATAAGTATTAACTTTTAGAGTGACTATGATATTCTAACAATTTTGGCATGTTTTTATGTCATGTTTAGTTTGTCATAAGAAGTTATTAAAAGAGAAGATCTATTTGTTATAATTGGGATTCATCTCATGATCATAGTGCTCCTGATAAAGCTGAGTGCGAAACAACGGCTGCTGTGGCTTAGATCACAAATAATTTCATATGAGCACTATTTTTGGAACACTTTAATTGCTTTTCAGCAATGTTTTAATTGAAATTTAAAAAAGACTAAAAATTATTTTGGCCTACTCCACATGTGATTGAGCTGTCCGGGTGGCCCGTGCACTGCAGGGCACACTATCTGGCTTGCTGATGCGGTATCGATTAACTGGTCATTGATGCAAGACAGGGTTACACATAAACCGGTAGATTTTAAATGCCTGGCACATGTAAATCCCAGGGGTTATGGGGCGGATTTTAAGAGCCCTGCTCGCGTAAATCCGCCTGGATTTACGCGAGCAGGGCCTTGCGCGCCGGTGCGCCTATTTTACATAGGCCTGCCGGTGCGCGCAGAGCCCCGGGACTCGCGTAAGTCCCGGGGTTTTCCGAGGGGGGCGTGTCGGGGCCGTGTCGGGGTCATGTCGGGGGCGGGGTCGATCGGCGCGGCGTTTTCGGGGCGGGATGCGGCGTTTTGGGGGCGGGCCCGGGGGCGTGGTTTCGGCCAGGGGTGGTCCGGGGGCGTGGTCACGCCCTCTGGAACCGCCCCCGGGTCGCATCTAGGCACGCCAGCGGCCCGCTGGCGCGCGGGGATTTACTTCTCCCTCCGGGAGGCGTAAATCCCCCAACAAAGGTAGGGGGGGTTTAGACAGGGCCGGGGGGGGGTGGGTTAGGTAGAGGAAGGGAGGGGAAGGTGAGGGGAGGGCGATAGCGAATTCCCTCCGAGGCCGCTCCGATTTCGGAGCGGCCTCGGAGGGAACGGAGGTAGGCTGCGCGGCTCGGTGCGCGCTGGCTACACGAAATCGGTAGCCTTGCGCGCGCCGATCCAGGATTTTAGCAGATACCCACGGCTACGCGCGTATCTACTAAAATCCAGCGTACTTTTGTTTGCGCCTGATGCGCCAACAAAAGTACGCTAAGGCGCGCTTTTTGAAAATCTACCCCTATGCGCATGACCGGGCCTTGCATGCGCTGCACTCATTTTCAAAGGGGCCTGGCCACACGCGAAACCCCTGTTACACGCAGAAGTGCTGGGCCCAGAGAAAGGGATGGTTTGGGGCGGGGCGGGGCTGGAGGCGGCCAGTACAATGGCTATTTGCTACTGTGCCAGGGAAGCACGCGCCGGCAGTCAGCTAGTACGCACAAGTTGCTTCTGCTCCAACGGATCAGTAAGCAAAAAAATAAAAAAAATAAAAGGTAAGCGAAAGGGTTTAGTGGGTGGGGAGGAGAGGGAAAGAGGGAGGGAGTATGTGTAGGGGGCTGGGAAGTTCCCTCCCAGTCCGCTCCTTAATTGAAGCGGACTGGGAGGGAACTGAGAGAGGCCCGATCTCTTCGCCACGCGTACTTTTATAAAATTAGCCCCCCCCCCCCCGCATGTGCCACCTGCATATGCGTGCCAGATTATAAAATCCGGTGTGCATGTGCGCGTCGCCTATGGATTTTATAACATGCGCAGGCACATGGACGCGTGCATGCACCTTTTAAAATCTACCCCAAAATGAGGCAGTATTAAGAGTTTCCTCATGATTTTTTTTTTATTCATCTCCAAAACAAACCAGGCTGCACTCCAGGAAAATAAATCTCTGCATAAAAGATCTTCTTAATTAAAATCTCTGTCAAACTCGAGGTAGTTCCTTAATAAGCAGGTATCGCTCAAAAGGATTTCCCTCCGTAAATGTACTGAGTGAGGGAGTAGGCCTCACGCTAAAAGAACAAACTCTAGGAGCTTCTCTGTCATCAAAGTCCGAACTCAAATGCCACACCTCCTTTTGCTCTAGTCCTTGCTTAGAAAAACAAATGGTCCACCCACTCAAGCAGCCTCTGGAGGAGGAGCTGTCTGTGGTATTCCTTGTAGCTGGTTTGTGAGATACTAGGGACATCTAGTGTCTAACCCAGAGATGTGCCACAATAGAATACCAAAACTTGGTAGCTAGCTGTATCTTTAAACATTTTTGTATGATATTTCTGCTTTTAACGTGGTTGCAAAAGGAATATTTCTATTTCTGTGTTGTGAGTTTGCAGTATAAGAAATATATGGGGACTAGTGTGCAAGAGATGCATCAATTAAAAGTAGTCTGGAGGTTAGGCCCGACAGGAGGTTAGGACACCCGAGTCAAGTCCTCACTAGGCATTTGACTGACCGTACAACCTTGGGCTAGCAATCTTCCCATGCCTCAGTTCATTCAACATTATTTGAATCCTAAAAATAATAATTTAGAGATTGTTATTAAAAAAAATTAGCTGAGCTCCCAAGTTAAATGCCGATTTTCAGCCAAACGTATGGGGTCATTTTCCAACTCGCATTCAGGTGTTTTTCGCATGCGAAACCCGCCTTAACACATGCGAAAAGCACCATAACACATGGTGCGATGCTAATTTTTTTAAGGGGAGGGATTGGGGAGGAGGCGGGGGCAGGAATTTTGTAAAAGTGGGCTGGCTTCGCAAAGCCATAATACATGATATCGCACAGTTTTAATGCCGAAAATAACTACACTTTTTCATTAGTGTTAAGTTGTGTGATGTGCCCATAATGCAGTTTGCAATTTTTTTGCAAATTCCATTTTTAGGCTGAGAGAGAGAGAGAGAGAGGGAGAGAGAGAGAGAGCACCTCTGGGGTGGCATAAGCAGTTATTTATGCTACTATAGGAGTCTACCTAGTAATCGATGTGAGGTTTAGGTAGTAGTGTAGGATTAGGGGCCACTTTTACATACAGAGTGAGATGTACAAACAGAACAGTGCACTCTTGTGAAGATTTGCTGTCCTTCGGAGTGAGGAAACTCACACAATGATGAGATTTGTACAATGTTCTCTCAACCTAGCTACTCCGAAGGACAGCAAATCTTCACAAGAGAGCACTGTTCTGTTCGTACGTCTCACTCTGCATGTACAAGTGGCCCCTAATCCTACACTACTACCTAAACCTCACCTCGAGTTACTAGGTGGCTCTCCTATAGTACTGCTACAAGGGCATTGTAGATAAGTTGTCTCTCTCATTTATAAAGAAGCAATTTTGAATTTTTGGAAAATAAAATAAGAAAAAAAGTTCTAAAAAGGACCAATGATTAAACATGTCCCATAAACGGTGAAAAAATATTGTAACCGGGGGATGTTATGAAGGTCCACCTTATATTGTAATGTGTTAAGATTAGAGTGAAATTAAAATGATATGAACAACGTCTTTACTACACAAAATCAATTCATAATAGTAGCAATAAGGGCAATAATGGTGCTCTATTTCCACTCCTCCTCACCTGTTATCTTAGGAAGCCGCTCACTAAAATCAGTGGGGCGGTCTTTTCTCCAGCTGATTGCAAACCATGCCAGGATCCTGTTTTCTATTCAGAACTTTCCAGGAACTGCACTGAAATTTCACCCTACTGCTCAGTCTGCAGATAAAAATGGGGACATTCAACTCACTTTTTCAGCGTTATAAAGGGAATCTAGAATTAGAAAGAGCGCTGAATACTAATAAATTGCAAGGAAATCACAAGAGGCTGCTTAATTGTTCTAATAGAGAAGCAAGGATGGGAGCTGCATTCTCCTCCTAATGGTTTATATGGTTGTTTTCATTCTGGCAGAAGCAGTCGCATAGTTGGCTTCTTTTAACTGGCACTCATTATAACATGCAATAACTTGTTGATCTGTCTAAAAGCAAACAGCTTTATGGTTTGTTGCACATGCTTTATTTATTGAGATTTTTGTTCACATTCCAGTTTGGAGAAAAACAAGTTTTTATTTAAACCCCCAGTGCCTGGATTTAAGTGTGCGCCATTCATCGCAGATAAAAGCTGCATTTTCTCTAAAGGGGCTGCGCTTCTCATTCAAAGGGAAGTCCGGCCTTCTGGGATTTGCAGATGTTACTGAAGACCTGCATCTGACAAGTTATCCATTGCTTGGAGTCTTAGGAGGTAGGGCAATTTCTAAGTGCAATAAATAAATGAATACATAGACATTTTTAAGGGCACCATTCAAAGCTATAGAAAGCTCAAAACACTGAATCAGTTGTTTTAATGGTGGGGAGGGCAATATTTTGAAAATTGTCCACCCTCTATGCAGAGGCATTCCCAGGAGTGGGTTAGGTGAGGGAAGGCAAAAAAGTGCATAGCTTTACATTTTCAAAACTACGTGCATTATTTTATCCATAAAAAAGTACCCACAGAGCTCTGACTTGGGTTTGGGGAGCAAGATGGTGTCACAAACGAGTATGCAACCAAGACCTACTGCACGCAATTCTACTTCTTCATCAGTATGCTAAGGAAAGAGAGGCTGCATTCATATCCCTCTGTTGCCGTGGCCGGAGCCTTGTGCCACAGATGATCAATGAGTTTGTTTCCCATGTACCTGAAAGTTTGGAGGGGAGAATGCCCCGCTTCTAGCTGGGTAGAGGAGCTATATATGGAGAAGATTTCCCTCAGTTCCTCTTCAAAGCCTTCATTGCCAGGCAGGAAGCATAGTTCATATTTGGTGCAGAGCCCAAAGCTGTCTGACATGCGCATCAGTTTCTGTGGGGAGGGAGCCATTCTTGATCTGGTTCCTCAGATGTCATGGTCTGGCATGCTGGATCCGGGTATTCCCCCAGCAGGAGTGGTACAGAATTCTACGGTAGAGTAGGGCAGGATCTTCTGCCTGGCCGGCCACCTCCCCCTTTAGTTCAGCCCACATGTTCTGGTGGCCAGCAGGACTTCTCTGACCAGGTGCATGTCAGGCTCTAGTCGGGGCAAGCAGTATTCAAGCAAGGTCGGTGTCCATGTAGAAGTCAGAACAGGTGTAAATCAAATAGGGTCAGACTCCAGGCAGATGTCGGGACAGGCGGAGATCAAACAGAGGCAGAGTCCAGGCAAAGGTCAAGGCAGATGGAGAACAGCAAAGCAAGGGAAGAAGTCAGGCTTGGTGATATCAACAGAAGATCAGTCTGAGGGAGGCTGACTGGGAGGCAAGGCAAGAGAAGTCAAAACAGGACAGGGAAAACAAGGCTAGGCATAGAGGCAAGGCTGGGCAGAGCAGGAGCATGAGGAAAAAGACAGGAATGGGTATAAAACACATAGACAGGAAAAAGGTAAAACAAGGGCTAAACTGGAACAGAGGTGCAAGGCAGGTTACAGACAAGCTAGATAAGCCTCCAGGAAGCCTGGACAAGACAAGAAACACAAAAACAGGATAAGCCACTGAGAGGTCTAGACAAGACACAAGAACAAGGCAAGGAAAGGCATGGACACTGGAAGACCTAGACAGGGCACAGGAGAACTACTGGGAAGCCCATAGAAACAGGAGGGCCATTGGGAGGCCCACAAGAAATCAGACAAAAAAACAGACAGGCAAGGAACTCAAGAACAAACAAAGCATGAAGGCCTAAGCAAGCCACACTGGGAGCACTGACAAGGCAGAGTTACATGGACAGACTAGGCCACTGGGAGACCTAGACCCACAGGCAAGAAGGGCCTCTGGAAGACCAAAAGGAAGCAGGGAGGCCCAAGCAAGAGAAGACAGGGACAGGACTGGAACACAAGAACAGGGCAAAGTTCACACAGACACAGGCAAACAGGAACCAATGGCAAAACAAGAAAGGCCTCAGGAGGCCCAGACAAGAACTAGGGAAATGAACAAATGAACAGGGACAAGACAGGACCAGAAAAGAAGTTCTAAACAGGCCACACTGGGAACAAGGCAAGGCTAGAAGGCTGCTATGGCCACACAGAAACAAGATCAAGCACAGTGGGACCACTGAGAGGAGAGGATCACTTTGCTGGTGGATGAAGAGGATTGGTAAGTATTGGTTTGTAAAATGTTAGAACTTAAAAAGTTGTGGAGAGAGATAAACTATTGGGGTATATTCTTTAGTGTATGTGTGTTTGTTTGTTATAAAAATCTAGACATAAGGCAGGAAAAGCTTAGTTTATGTATGTTCGATATAAAGATCTATCCATAAGATAGGAAAAGCTTAGTCTGTATGTGTTTGTTATAAAAATCTAGTCATAAAGTAGGAAAAGTTTAGACTGTGTGTGTTTGTCTTTCCCGCCCTCCTACCTCAGCTGATCCTTTGATTTATAGGCAAGAGACAATTTCACATTAAATATCAATTAGCCTATTATCTATAACACAGGATTTCCCCAGGTTAACTATCCTGTTGCAGGTGACTACCAGATTAATTGGTGAATATACCAATAAATTTAAAGGACTCTAATTGTACACATTCCTACTCTCAAAGCAACCTAAACTTAACTAGGAGCTCAACAATAATTAAGATGAAGGCAGTGGTCCAGCAGCAAAATGGGGTCCTTCCAGTCTTTTGCATTGAGTGTCACACGTGGTATGATTTTTTACCCACCAGTGAGAAGTTTTATGTATGTACCCAGTGCAAAGAGTTCCTGGCTCTCAGAGATTGAGTCTAATCTCTGGAGGCTAGAGTGGTAGACCTGGAAGAGCTGAGACAGACATCAATTTTATCCAGTATATCTTCCTATTTCCCAGCTAACCCCCCAAATGTTGAGTCTAGACTTTATTTGGGCAGCCTGGGTGAGGCTTGATTCTTCCTTTAGTAAGTGCTCTTCAGATATTAATTCTCTTGTTTTATGTATGAACATACTTACACATCATCAGGAGTCCTGCAGTCAGGAAATCAAGGGGAAGCTAGAAGTCCTGAAGCAAAATGTTAAAGATATGAGTCAGGATAATGCTGCCTTGGTTCATGACAAGAAGCTCTTGCATCAGAAGGTAGAACAACTGGAAAATTTCATGAGGTACCTGAATCTCAGATTATTTTAACTTATTTAACATACCTTTTTTTTTTACTTTATTGAATTTTCAAAACACTAAACAAGATAATTTTTATATAAGAAAGCACAGCGAATCATATAAAATATACAAAGAAATAAAATCAAGAAAGAAAAACTTTTGTTAATAAGATCAGCTATTATTCAGTCCACAATTGGGGGAGAGATTTAAAGAAGAAAACGTAGGAAACTACACGACTATCTCTTTTATTGCCCAAACTGGTTGAAATATTCATTTTCCAAGAATTTTTCCAACTGAATTGGATCAAAAATATATTTAATAACTTGCATTTTCACTACACACTTACATGGAAATTTTAATTAAAAAGTTGCACCAAGAGCAGTTACGCTTCGTGTTTTGTTTTGTTTTTTTTGTTTGTTTTTTTAAAGAAACATTTTTCTTCTATACTGCATTTCCTTTACAACATTAAGAAATACAGCAATTTTGTACCCAAAAAATTACATCTTTAAGGCAAAAAAGCAATCTTAACATCACTTGTTTATTAGAGTTGTGTACAAAAGTCACTAGATTTTACAGATTTCACTGAATTAACAATTGTGTCCACAGTACTTCAAGTGTAACAACTGCAGACTTCGCTGGCAAAAATATTATGAGTTGCTTATGACCTGATAGGGATAGTTGAAATCAACTCCTCTAATGCAAGGAATTCCCCATGATGGAGAGGAAAAAGGAATAGAAGCACAAGCCCTTACCATTCTACTCCCAGTTCCAGCTTCAGTCAGAAAATCCACCTGCAGGGGAGGTGCTGGACCATTAGGACTTAGGAGACAGCAGCCTCTTTAGGAACAGAAGTATTTCCAGGGCCGGCGGAACCACTAGGCGAGCTAGGCCTGTGCCTAGGGCGCCGAGACTTAGGGGGCGCCGCGGCAGGCAGCAGAATTTTGAAAGGGCAAAAAGTGCCCTTTCAAAATTCTGCCAGCCTTCGACTCGCCTAGATGGAGACCAAGCTTTGAGATTTAGGGGGCGCCGCGGCAGGCAGCCAGCTCCCGACTCGCCCTGCCGCCCCGCCAGTGTCACCCTCCCGACACCCCCTAGTGGTCCAGCGGAGGTCCCGGGAGCGATCTGCCACTCCCGGGGCCTCCGCTGCCACTAAGCAAAATGGCGCCAGTGACCTTTAGCCCCTACCATGTGACAGGGGCTGAAGGGCACCGGCGCCATTTTGCTTAGTGGCAGCCGAGGCCCCGGGAGTGGCAGATCGCTCCCGGGCCCTCCGTTCGACCACCAGGGGGGGCGTCGGGAGGGTGGCACTGGGGGGGAGGCAGGGAGAGTCGGGGGCTGGCTGCCTGCCGCGGCGCCCCTTAAGTCTCGGCGGCTGGTCTCCGGCTGCACCGATCTTCCTTTCTTCGGCCACGTGATCAGCTGGACCAGCTGCGCGGATCTTCTTTCTGTGTGTGTGTGTGTGTGTATGTGATGTGTATGTGAGAAAGGAATCTGCCAGTTTAAAAAAATGAAGTGTGATAATACATATACCTCAACTTTTGTGTTGATTTTGTTGAAAAGTTGGATGAAAGATGAAATTACTAAATTTTAAGAATCCCTCTGCTGGAAAATAAAATTTAACAAAGTGGGTAGAGACAAATACTAAAGTAAAAAAAAAAAATTAAAGTATTTAAAATGTTCATCTCAACAAAATCACAAATTTAAGATACTGATGCCAGGTGGGGTTTTTTTTTTTAAAGCATAATTTAAGCATGAAGACTAGAATAGTTCCAATCTGAAACAGTTTTGCTTTTTTTTTTTTTTTTTTTTTTTTAAGCCTTTAGAAAATGTATATTTTTAAATGACTAAGACTGGAGTCTTCCCATTTAAAAGGGAAGCTGACTAAGGATGTCTTTCTGTTCCATATCTCCCACATGAATAATCATACGACTGATAGTTTGAAGAAACACACTTGCTTTATTGCCTGAAAGCATAAAACAAGAGATGGTGTAGGTGGCTGTCCCTTGGGAGGACAGAACCTGAAGGAAGGGTGTCATTTCGCCTTCTGATAGGAATGTGGTTTTCTTATTTAATGGTTGGGAGCATCACTTTCACTTTTAGTAAAAGTGAAAAATGCTATAAGTCTGAAAGCAAGGTGCTTCTGTGAGTGTAATGTGTATGTGAGACAGGGAGAGTGGTTCTGTATGTGTGTGGTGTATATGTGAGTCAGGGAGGGTGCTTGTGTGTGTCAGTGTGTGTGTGCGAGAGAGATGGAGCATGTTTTTGGCTGGCTTGTGGCTGTGAGAGAGAGCATGTGTGTGATTGAGCCTGTTTGTAAGTGAGATAGAACGTGTGTGATTGAGAGCTTGTGTGTAAGTGAAATAGAGAGAGCATGTGTGTGATTGAAAGCCTGTGTATTAGTAAGAGAGAGCGAGAGCATTGTGTGATTGAAAGAGACTGGCCAGAAAGGTGACTGGTATGTGTGTGTGTGAGAGAGAGAGAGAGAGACTGGTTGGGGAGATGAGTGATGTGTGAGAGACAGAAACTGGTTCTGAGGGTGTGACGTGTGTGTGTGTGTGTGTGTGTGTGTGTGAGAGAGAGAGAGAGAGGAGACTGGTTGTGGTCCCTAAGGAAGAGGACTGTGAGGACAGCTTCAGCAGCTACTGCTGGTATGGCTTGCAAGAGAAAGGAGTAGGAGAACTGCTGGAGAGGGTAAGTAAAGGTGGCTTGTTAAGTTCATTTTTCTTGATTGACTACCATTTTAATTATTGGGTAGTATGTGATGTGTCTGCTGTTTGAAATATTTTATTGGTGTTTGGTAAAGCTTTCAAAATGTGCATTAATCTTTAATTATTGGATATTCTATTTATCAGCTGTTTTGAAATTATCTTATTTGTATGGTTTTATAATTATGATTAATGATTTATATATCTTTATATTATTGATTTGTTTCACAAGGAATGGTGAAATTTTTGTTTTTCCATTGTTACACTGTATAGAGTCTGGTGTGATGCGTTTTACAGTTCAGTTTTTGTCTGCACATTTCTTTTTATACTTTATGTGGCTTTATTCTGTATTTGATGAGAGGTCTGTCTCTGCTCTGTATGTGTGACCATGATGAGAGATTCTGTTTGCATATAGTGTCTGTATAGGGATCATTAGCAATCGGGTTTGTTTTGTTTCCTCAGTAGGTGGTGTATTGGTATTCTAGGACCCAGTGTAATATTTACCCTTGCTTTTTCAAAGGTAGGGTTATTATTGTTTGCGTCCTTGGTGTTATTACTGTTATGTTACGATGGGATTGCAGTATAGATTTTGAGTGTCTTTTTTGTGGGGTTTTGTGTTAGTTCACAATGTGCCTGGCAGTGGAAGGTGTTTGTGCTGCTGTTACTGTGAGGTGACACCAGAATTTGAAAATATCTTTTAGTATGATGAGCTGTAAGGGAAACATCCAAGCTCCATTGTTTGGGGAATTTCTGTGGATGCATAGTGTGTTACAGAACTGGAGGTGCAGGATTTATATTGACATTCTGTCCCTTCCTATATATTCCAGACTTCACTCTCATAGCCATATAGAATTAGTTGAATGAGGCTATCAAATAATTTTATAGTGTGAAACTGGCCAGCTTTTTAAAATTACCCAGAAGAGCCTTTGGACTTTTTTATTAACATTTTTTTTTTAATAACCAATTTAAAAGCACGATCCATCCTATAGTGGTGGGTGTGATGAAGAAATGTCATTTTGGCTCCCCCCCCCAAAAAAAAATTCTTCTGTCTAGCGACACCACTGATTTTCTGTGACCTTAAGCATTAGTACAAGAAGGATTAAGGGGGCAATGCTGGAGAGGCACACAAATGCATTGGCCCCTGGGTGCCGGAGACCCTTGGTGCGCCACTGGGTGTGAGTCATATGGGGCCGCAAGCGGTGGCAAAGAGGAGAGGAGATTTGGCGGGCTGCGAGCAGTGCCCAACCTGCTCGTGACCGGAAAACCACACAGTCGGCGGGCGTGATCGAGAATGAGGTAGGAATCGGGGCCGAGACCGGGGGGGTGGCGGCGCAAAGGAGAAGGCTCGCCTAGGGCGCCAAATCCCCTTGCACCGGCCCTGAGTATTTCTAGCATCAAGTTCAATAGCTCCTAAATCTATTTGCCACTGAAAGTTAAAAACTTCAAGAGTCAGTTATGAGGAAGAACAACGGGGGGAGGGGCAGATGGGTTAGCATAAATACTGACTTTCCTCTTCTTCCCCATACTAATTCTGTAAGCTAAATGCAAAATGTGGAGAAGACGTAGCTGGAGCAAAAACTGGTCCTGGGGCAGGCCCCTTAGAAGCATGGCTTTGGCACACTGGTGGTGGCACGCCACTGCACAGAAGTCACTTATGGGGTCTTGAGTCACCCAGGGCTGGATTTATGAGTTTGGCACCCATAGGCAGGGTTGGAGTGTGGGGGAGGTAGGAGATCCTAGAGATTGGAAAGTGGGGGATGTCCCTTTCTCCCTAATGTCCTAGAGTGCTAGGGCAGTCCACCTTTTAAATGGACTGCTGGAGCAGGCTCCTCCTTGGCACAGTTGCACTCCTTTGGCCTGGGTACATGACACCTTCAAAATTTGGCATTCTAGGCAATTGCTTATGTTGCCTATGCCTAAATCCAGGCCTGAGCTCAGCCTGATGACTTCAGAGAGAGGCGTCTTGCCATGAGAATCAGGGCCTCACAGGAACTCTGAACCTTCGGGTAGGATAGCTGTTAATGGCTCCTTCACGCTCTTCCTTCTGGTGCTTCTGCACAGAGATCTTTTATGGGGGTCTTGATTCATCCCGATGACATCAAAGAGGGTTGTTTCTCAGTGGGAACCAGATACTTACAAGCGCTCTGGACCTTCAGGAAGAGCAGTTGCTAATGGTTCCTCCATACTCTCCTCCACCTATCTTTAAGAGATATATGAGAACATAAGAACATGTCATACTGGGTCAGACCAAGGGTCCATCAAGCCCAGCATTCTGTTTCCAACAGTGGCCAATCCAGGCCATAAGAACCTGGCAAGTACCCAAAAACTAAGTCTATTCCATGTTACCGTTGCTAATGGTAGTGGCTATTCTCTAGGTCAGAGCTTTCCAAACTTTTCATGTTGGTGACACACTTTTTAGACAAACATAATTTCGGGACACAGTAATTCAGTCTACTAGCAACCCAGAGGTTAAAGGTTAAACAAACGAAATGTATTTCAACAATTTATGTATGTCTCCTTAAATATATACATAATAAAATGTTTCACGACACAACCTATCTTGTGAAAACCTTTCATTTATATTAAAACTATATAATAGTCCAAGATTAATGTTATTGTTATAATTTATGAGTAACAATAATAAAACAAAATTTTTGTGTTATTCAATTTACATCTTTAATGAGATATATGAGCTTGATGGGATGAACACAGCTTTTGAATATTTCGTGTTAATAAAAAAGTCCAAAGGGTCTTCTGCGTAATTTAAAAAAGCTGGCCAGTTTCACACTATAAAATTATTTGATAGCCTCTTTCAACTAATTCTATATGGCTATGAGAGTGAAGTCTGGAATTTATAGGAAGGGACAGAATGTCAATATAAATCCTGCACCTCCAGTTCTGTAACTCTGCATGATTGAGGGGCTGAATATTCCATTGGATTTGGCACCTTCTGTGAATAACGTTTTCTAACTTCCTGATGGGAAAGTATGGTGAATTTGAGTGAGAAACATGACAGCCCAGATCTCTTAGGACAATCTGAACTTGACTGCCATTTTGGAAATGACATATTTGGAAAAACAAAGAGGCACTCTAATAGTCTCCTTTGTTTTTGAGCAAGACTCAAGCATGATTATGCAGTTATACTTTAGGACAGCTCAGACTGTTTTTGGGATAGAGAATTTGGGTGTTTCCAGGTATGACTAAAGTTACTCAGGAATGCAGGCAGTTATTTCTTGAAATACACCAAGGGACTCATTCTGTTGGTTCAACCTTTTATCTTCAGTATCCTTCTGAATGCATAGTTAAATATTCAGATGTAAAATATGTGTTTGTTGTCTCTAATCAACTTAGATTTTTTTCTAGACTCTAAAAAGTTTGCTGCAGCTGGCTCTGTTGTTGAGGAAGGCATCAATGTTTGATGATCTGGTCTGTTTAGATTAACCCAGGTTTAGTCTTTGCCATTTCCTTAGGTTGTTTTTCTTTCTTTATTTTCTATGTTTTTTCTTTTTCTCTCTCCCATATTGTTTGGTGTCTATGTGAAGGCTGTCGGGCAATTGAGTAATTCTCAAATGTATTGCTTGTTAAATTTTATATAATATCGTCCTTCAACTTGTATTTCTTTGAGTAGGATAATCCTGCTGATTCTATAATTGCAATTATTATGAATAAATAATAATAGTTGTATAAAGTACCAGCAAAAAAAGAAAGCATAGTTCTCTGGACAATAATCCAACCAAAAATATGTGCTTACTTTTTCTTTGATTATTGGTGCAAATACTGTGGCAAAAAAAGTATGCACAATATTTTGACCAAAGCACCTACTTTGATTATTGCCTTCTTCATGTCAGCCTGGGAGCACATATCAAGTGGTCTTGCACAGGGCTCTAACCTAGATCTGCTAGTATTCCATATTTCTGTTAAATACTCTGGAATATGAAATATCTTTTAAAAATCATGGATAAGTTAGGAGGAGCTGGAAACACCTTGAAGGGCAGGATTAGAATTCAAAATGATTTTGTCATTTTGGAAATATGGTCAGAAATAAATAGAATGAAATACAAGGAAAAATTAAAGGCATGGTCATGTAAAGAAAGGACCCATCTCATCCTGAAAACTTGCATGCAACATCTTTGGATAATTCCATAAAAGTTATCATAATCTGCAATCCATGAAGCTAACTTATTTTCTTGTTTCTCTTTTATGTACCTTACAGACAAAGGTCTCAACAAGACATTCAAGTACCACTGCAAACAAAAATACTTGGTTTTGGTTATTACAGCCTATAAAAACTCAAGGTTAAACCAGATATTCAGCTGTGCAGTGCTGAATATACTGTACCAGTTAAAGAAAAGTTATCCAGATAAGTTTACATAGCATAACAAGCTCACAGCATAACAAGACTTACTCAGATAACACTGAATATTGGAGTTATCTGGGTAAGTTATTTGGATAAGCCTGGCCCACCCTGAAACACTCCTGAAATTATTCTGACTTTATCTAGCTAAAATCTTACCTGGATAAGTCAGAGATGGTCGGCATGGCTGGAAACTCAATTCCATGGTTTGTCCAGAGATGGCTCATACGTACTTGGACAAACCATTTCAATATGGACCTCAAAATTACTGCTTCAACCCTGCACATAGAGTAAATTTGTGTAAAAATGTCCAAACTATGTAAAAGTGTGTGTTATGGTTCTGTTAGAATGTGAACCCTGGGCCCGAGATGAGAGATGTCTCTACCCACAGGGAGGAGCCCTGTGAGCCTCACCATCGGTGGGCATGGTCTCAGCGACGTAGGACACAGCTGTGATAGAGACTTTATTAAGAAGAAAGACAAGGCATAACCCGCGGAGCGGAAGATGCAAATAAACACTGTTCTTGAGCAATAGGATATACCCAGGGTGATACCACTGATGAGAAGATCCGGTAGTGGCCCGCAGCGCGGGATACACCAGGAGATTCCTTCAGATGCGTGGAGATTACCTCAGAAGTGCAGATCCGGTAGTGGCCCGCAGCACGGGATATGCCGAGGATGACTGTACTGAAGGTGAATATGCTGATATAGTCTGAGGTGCAGAAACCCAGACGTGGATCTTGTAGCAGATGCGGCAATATCCTGCAGCTCAGGATATGCTGGAACAATATCTTCTGAAGAGGAACAGTAGTGGCCCAAGGCACGGAGTACACCATAGGAAACTTCAGTAAGTCTGGTATCGTAGAAGACTTGTAGAAGGTACTCACAAGAGGAAGTTCCAGGAGAGTGTCCCGAGAAGCAGGTCAGGAGTAGTCCAAGGCAGGAAGGCCCTTCGAGGAGCGTATAGCCAGGAACGCAGAAGGGCCCCCATGGAGCAGGCACCCAGAGCGTCTGAACACCAAGAGACAACACTGGAACTGGAGATCCAAGAATGGAACGAATTCAGCAATGAGAGAACTCCTTGCTAACTCGTAGAAGCACAGGCCTGGTCAGCTTAAGTACAGCAGCAAGTTGACGTCATTCGGAGGGGACGCCCCCGAGGTTCCCGCCATAATGTGTACAAAGGAGGCCCTTGCATGTGCGTGCACGCCTTAGGTGATTCTGGAAACAAGATGGCGGTCAGCAGCACCCATGCCGTCCCGGGAACAGGAGGTCGGCAGTGGTTGACGGAGGCCATCATTCATCCTAGGATTGATGGTGCGGGGAAAAAAAGAGGTGAGCATGAGGGGTCACAGCTGTCTGTGACCAATGGGTGTAACAGTACCCACCTTCTTAGGGTCCCTCCACGGAGATTTTGGCTTCCTAGGATGTGACAGGTGAAATTGTCTGATCAACTCTTTGTCAAGGATGTTGCTTGCAGGCTACCAACTATTCTCCTCTAGTCCAAATCCTTCCCAGGATATGACCAGCATCTTCCATGTTTCCTTAAATCAAGGATATCTTCCATCTGATAAGTAATGTCCTTCTCAGCGGAGAGAGAGGCTGAGGTTCAGGTGTCTTCCTTGAGAATTCCGACAAGATGAGTGGTTTTAGAAGAGAGATATGGAAGGCATTGTGGATTTTAAGAAAGGATGGTAACCGCAAACTGTACATGACTGGGCCCAGGTGGCAGAGTATTGCGAAAGGCCCTATGTGCCAGGGCACAAATCGAGCCAAAGGCAGTTTTAGGCGAATGAAGCGGGTACTGAGCCATACCTTGTCCCCGGGTTGTAACTGTGGAGCTGCTCTGTGATGGGCATCATAGAACTTTTTCGCTTGCTGCCCAGCTTTCTGGAAAGCTCTTTAGTGTGTTCCCAAAGCTAATGTAGTTCTAGCGCCAAGGCCTGGGCTGCAGGAGAAGATACTGACAAAGGCATTAGTAAATGAGGTAGAGGTCCATAGACGAGTTGAAAAGGCGATGATCCTGTGGAAGCTGATGGATGGGAATTCAGCACAAATTCTGCCCAAGGGAACAACTCAGACCAGTCGCTTTCTCTGGAGTTGACATAGGAGTGGAGAAACTGCTTTAGCATGCAGTTCATCCTCTCGGTCTGTCCGCTGGCTTGCGGATGGTAAGCTGATGTAAGATCCAGATATATATCAAACATTTTGCAGAGCGATCTCCAGAATTTCACTGTAAATTGAACCCCTCAGTCAGAGAGGCTGTGCTTTGGCATGCCAGGCAGACAGAAGATGTGACAGATGAATAACTTCGCTAATTCTGGAGCTGATGGTAACCTGGGTAGTGCCACAAAATGAACCATTTTAGAAAAACGATCTACAGTGACCCAGATGGTGTTGTTGCCATTGGACACAGGTAGATCGACAATAAATTCCATGGCTATATGTGTCCACGGTTCGCTAGGAGGGGGCAGAGGTTGGAGAAGATCCCAGGGACGACCGGCGGGTGGTTTTTGTCTTGCGCAGGTAGGATATGATTCCACGTAAGCCCGTACATCTTTCATAGAGGGCCACCAGTAATATCTTTGCAGGGTGGTCAGCATTCTAGATTGACCAGAATGACCTGCAAGGAGTGAATCATGGGACCATCTGAGGATCTTCTTCCTGAGTGTCTGGGGTACCACTGTCTTTCTGGCTGGAACTGTGTGGGTGGCTGAAAGAAGTACCCTAGTAGGGTCAATGATATGATGCGGAATATCAGGGATATCCTCCGGTGAAAATGAGCGGGAGAGAGCGTCCGCGCAGGTGTTCTTGTCCGCTGGATGATACCTCAAGAGGAAATCAAATCGGTTAAAAAACAAGGACCAGCGGGTTTGTAGTTCAGCATTGGGCATTACGTATGTATTCAAGGTTTTTTGGTCAGTGAAAACCGTTATCTGATGTTGAGCACCCTCGAGCCATGGGCGCCATTCTTCAAACGCCAATTTGATTGCTAGTAGCTCCTTGTCTCCTATCCTGTAGTTTCGCTCTGCAGGGGAGAAGCATTGAGAGAAAAAGGAGCAGGGATGTAAGGTATGGGTGTCACTACTTGGCTAAGGACAGCACCAACTCCGATGTCCAAAGCATCCACCTTGACTACGAAAGGTTATCAGGGATCAGGGTGGCATAGACATGGCTCTTGAAGAAATGCCTTTTTTAGTTCCTGGAAGACGGTCATGGCTTCTGGAGACCACTGAGAGGGATTGGCTCCCTTGCATGTCATGGCAGTAAAAGGCACGGTCAAGGTTGAATAATGATGATGAATGAATGATCTGTAGTAGTTGGTGAATCCGAGGAATCTTCATAGAGCTTTAAGACCAGTAGGTTGGGGGCCAGTCCTGAATGCTCTTAGTTTTTTGTGGATCCATCTGGAACCCCTGGCTGGACACCACATAGCCCAAAAAAGGAACAGACTCCTGGTGGAAGGAGCATTTCTCTAATTTGGCATACAAGTGGTTATCTCTTAGTCTCTTTAGAACCTTGGCGACATCCAATTGATGAGTCTGGAGGTTCTGAGAAAAAACCAGTATGTTATCTAGATACCCTACTATGCAGTCATACAGAATGTCCCTGAAGATTTCATTTATCATGTTTTGAAATACAGCCGGGGCATTGCAAAGGCCAAAGGGCATGACTAAATATTCAAAATGGCCATCGTGGGTATTAAATGCTATTTTCCATTCATCACCCCGGCATATTCGGACCAAATTATATGCTCCTCTGATGTCCAGCTTCGTGAATATTTTGGCTCCTTGGAGCCTATCAAAGAGATCAGAGATCAATGGCAATGGATAGCGGTCCTTCATGGTGATCTCATTCAAGCCTCGGTAGTCTATACATGGGTGAAGGGATCCATCCTTCTTACCCACAAAAAAGAATCTGGCTCCGGCGGGAGACTTTGAAGGCCAAATGAAGCCCTTCGCCAAGTTCTCTTGAATATAGGCAGACATAGCCTTGGTCTCGGACACAGAAAGTGGGTACACCCTTCCTCTGGGAGGCTTGGAATTGGGTAATAAGTTTATGGCGCAGTCAAAGGATCGGTGCCGTAGTAGAGTATCTGCCGCTTTCTTAGAAAATACATTCTGGTAGGACGAGTATGGCTGAGGTAACCCCAGAAGGGAGGTGGTAGTAGTCAGGCAAGGCATAGGAGTCACTGCCTCTAAGCATTTTACATGGCAAGCTTTTCCCCTCTGGGATAGTTCTAAGGTACTCCAATCGAATTGGGGTGAGTGCATCTGTAGCCATGGCAGTCAGAGTACCACCGGATGCATAGCCTTATCAAGGACTAGGAACGAAATGGTCTCGGAGTGTAGAGAACCTGTGCGGAGACAAAGAGGTTGAGTGGTATAAGAGACCTCACCAGGTAGTGGATCGCCGTGTATAGATGATAGTAGCAGTGGAGTGGGTGTCCAAACAGTGGGGATTTGTATGTGCTCTACGAGTTGTCGGAGTATGAAATTCCCATCAGCACCGGAGTCCACTAGGGCTAGTGTGTGGAATTCGAGGGCATCCGAGATAATGGAGACTGGAAGAGTCAGTGGAGGAGATGGAGAAGTTAGACCTAGGAAGAGTCCTCCGGTGGATCCTAGGTATACAAGTTTCCCGGACAGATAGGACAGGAGAGCACAGAGTGGCCAGGTTGACCGCAGTACATGCAGAGGTCTAGTCTCTTTCGGTAATGCCTTTCCTTAGTCGTAAGGTGTCTGCGGCCTAGTTGCATGGGTTCTTCATCCTCGATACTGGGTGCGGGAGTAGTCTGAGTAACCGGCACTGGATGAGAGCGTGGAACCCCTGGTGACATCTTTTTAGGACCTTTTACCTCTTGTGACCACTCATGCAGACGACGATCAATTCATCCTGCAAAGCAACCACCCGAAATGGCTAGAAAACACCACAGTTAAGAGTCTGAGGTATGGCAGCAAGGCAGAGTTGTAGCAAATCCACAAAGATGTAAAGTCTGAGTCTGACAGAAAGACACCCCAAGTTGTAGCAGAATAACAGGGTGGGAGAACTAGGATACAATCCAAACAAAATGGAGGCACCAAAACTCCTGGCACATAATAGGCATGGCAAATAATAGACTGGTTGCAAAAAAGGTTTTGTTAATGTCAATTTCTTACAATACAATTTCCATCTCCAAAAAATTATTTGTTCCCTTTCAGGGTGTAAAACTCCCCAACACACCTTCGTATTAAGCAGTAGAGAGCAGTTTCGCTGGCTCCCATGGTGGCTTCTGCTGTGCTGCAGGTCCAAGCGTGCAGCAATGATGTAATTGGCTGCTGCAAACTCAGAAGTATATACCAGGACATGGCGGTGCTATCGGCAACAATGCAGAGAGGCTCCAAAAGGTACAATTGAGCTGTGAGGGGCTCCTAGGAAGACTCTCACTGCAGAAGAAAAGCCAGTCAAATCTAAAAGAAATAAAATAAAGCCCAGAGGGTCATTTCTGAAACAGGCTGCCCCACTGAATGTACCCCACCTGCAAATTATGCAGGCAGGACACGTGTTCCCTGCAACAGAGGCAGTGAATACAATGGCAACCCTAGTTCTCGGCTCAATAGGATGGACTCATAGAGCTGTGAGACCTGGCCAGTGCAGGCTCCTCAAAGGAGGCTCTTACTGATTGCTTCAGCATTTGGATGGAGTTTTAGTGTGAAAAACGTTGGGAGGACATCAGAGGTGTGAAAGAGCTTACCTCTGGAGGTAAACTGGAGAAACTGTTTTGATTTTATTTAATTTAAAAGTGATGCAAAAGTTGTCTCTACTAAAGAGGGATATTTTGGGCAAGCTAAAGAATTTCTTTTCAGAGGATTGGGAATGTAAGAGTCTGGATTATTTTGAGGTTCCAACACATGGAAAAAGAAGGAGTTTGGGGCAGAAGGAGAGAAAGAAGGAAAGGAAGCATACCAGGATAGCCGCTGCAGAGAGACAGAAAAAAAGTTTTTTTTGTCAGAGAGAAAATAAGACAAATTTTTCTTGGTTTAAGAAATTTATAATAAGAGTTTGTATTAATTACTGAAATGAAATCAATCTGATATTTTTCTGATGGTAAATGCTTGTACCTATAAAAAAAATAGAAAAAGAAAGATTAATATTTAATGTGTTTTGAAAAATCTGAAGAAAGGAAAAGAAAGTAGTTAATAGCGAAAAGCAAGCAGTTAATTGAAATATACTTGCCTGTTGAATATGATACTGGTGTGGACCCTTGGACCGAGACGAGATTGATGCTACCTGCCAGGGTAACCTGTGACACGAGAGTCGTGGAACCATTCCAAAACCTTCTGGCGGTGTTTGCGTGGAACAACTGTCTTTCCTGGAGGTACGTTCTCAGTAACAGCCAAAAGAATCCGTGCCAGATCGATGATGTGCCTGAGGGGGTCAGGTGTATCCTCTGAGAGGGCGTCAGCCTGGACATTCTTGGTGGCCAGCTTATATCTCACCATGAAATCAAAGCGAGTAAAGAACAAGAACCACTGGACTTGGCGGGCATTCAAGCGCTGGGCGTGACAGAGATGTTCCAAGTTTTTATGGTCAGTATATACTTGATGCAATGTTGTGCTCCCTCCAGCCACTGTCGCCACTCTTCAAGGGCCATTTTTATGGCTAAACTCTTTATCCCCAATGCAATAGTTCCGCTTGGTGGGAGAGAACTTATGGTGGAAGAAGGAGCAAGGGCAGAGTACCCCTGCGTCAGAGTGTTGGCTTAACACAGCCTATACCCCCATGGAGGAGGTGTCAACCTCAAGAATGAATGGACGTGATAGATCTGGGTGACAGAGGCATGGCCCCTGGAGGAAAGCCTGCTTTAACTTACAGAAGGTGGTGATCGCTTCAGGAGGCCATTCTTTGGTATTTGCCCCTTTCCTGGTGAGAGCTATGAGAGGAGCAGCAATCTGAGATTAGTTAGGAATAAAGTGATGATAGAAATTTGCAAATCCCAGGAATCTCTGTAAGGAGCGAAGTCCAGATTGTTGGGGCTAGTTCAGGATACAGGATACAGGCTACCTTCTCTGGGTCCATGCAGAAGCCAGTGCTAGAGACTACATATCCCAGGAAGAGTAACAAGTTCTTCAATGACTATGGGTCAACAAACCTTTCACCATCTTGGAGAAATGCATCTTTGAGAAGGAGAGACATCTTGGCAATGGGTTTGGAGATTCTTTGAAAAGATAAGAATGTCGTTGAGGTAGATCACTACATTGATATACAAGAGATCCCTGAAGACCTCATTCATCATGTTTTGAAATACCGCAGGGGCATTGCGCAGGCCAAAGGGAGTGTTGAAAGCGGTCTTCTATTCGTCGCCCGGCTTGATTCAGATAAGTTTGTACACTCCCCAAAGGTCCAATTTTGTAAAAATATTGGCTCCTTGAATATGATCCAGAGGTTCTGAGAATAAGCAGCAAGGGGTAGCGATCCTTTTTGGTTATCACATTTAAACCCCAATAATCGATACAAGGCCGTAGCATGCCATCCTTCTTAGCCACAAAAAAGAATCCTGCCCCTGTTGAAAATGTGGAAGGCCAGTTGAATCCTTTTTCGAGGTTCTCCTGGATATATTGGATCATGGCCTTAGTCTCTAGAAGGGACAAGGGGTACATTCTTCCTCGTGGCATGGTAGTGCCAGGTAATAGATTAATGGCGCAGTCAAAGGTACAGTGCTTGGGTAAAGTTTCCACCTTCTTCTTGGAAAATACATCCATACAGTCTGCATGCTGTGGTGGCAGTCCCAAGGACGTCGAGGCTAGAGGAATCGACGAGGAAAGTCTCATCTGGAGGAGACATGAGGTATGGCAGCGAGGTCCCCAACTTGTCAGTTGAAGGGTTCCCCAGTCAGTGGTGGTGGAGTGGAGATGAAGCCAGGGCAATCCCAATACGATGAGATGTACTGCCTTCCAACGGTGTGAAAGGTTATCTCCTCCACATGTAGAATGCCAGTACGGAGGCGTAATGGAGCAGTGGTCATGGTGATTTGGCCAGGGAAAGGTTCTCCTGAAATGGAGGAGATAATTAAAGATGGGCCCCTGGGAATCATTGGCAGCTTCAGATGAGTGACCAGGTTTTTCAAGATGAAGTTCCCCCCAGCGCTGGAATCTATTAACGAGAGGGTAGAGAATTCATGCTGGTCCGTGGTGATCACCACTGGAAGAGTAAAGGGGGAGCAGCATAACCTAGGGTCATCTCCCTGCTACTCACAAGGAGCTCCACTTGTTACTGAGGCAAGAACTGAAGGCAGGGACTGGCTTATACAGTCCTGGAGCTTTGACATCATCGGTGGGGGCCACGGGGATTTTACCGTCATGGGCGCTTTAAATGCTGCAGAGAGGTGCACGCACGTGCCTAAGGAAGTTCTAACGGGGGCTGGACATCAGCAGCGTGGATGGTGGCTCCGGGCCGCAAAGAGGAAGCGCAGGATTGGTGACAGATCCCTACCGCTGTGAGAGAGGTTGGGGCTAGTCTGGTCAAGGTGGGGTAGTGCCGGGTGAGTGAGGCTGGCCATGGAGCTCTGCAGCTGGTAAGCGCAACAGAATATTTCACGCAAAATATTGTTAAAGTTATTCCTGAAAATGCTTAATGAAATTCTACTGGTTTAAAAAGAAGTTTCTTCAAATTGTGCTTCTATAATAATAAAAAATATGGTATTTCAGAAGCTGAGTCAAGGAATTTATTACTGAAAGTTAATATTTTATTGCTTAAAAATTGCAGCATTGATTAGTTTCCAAACTACACTTCTCTCCCCTACCTCCATGGAAACCACTTGTTAATAGTCGCAATACAGGGAAGAAGTGTTCTTTTAAATGTAATGGCCATTGGAGAAAAAGTAAGGGAGAGATATTATCCACTTTGGACCTGTGACAGTTTCAAAGCTCTCCCTTTCCTGTTCTGCCCTTGGGGGTTACAGTCAGAAATAATTTTATTCACCAACCTTTCAAATAGCTATTTTCTTTGTTTTCTTTTCTGGCCTCAAAATGATGATACACTGATCTTCAATAGGGCAAACATCCCAGAAGGAGAAGAATAAAAAAAGGAGTGACCGAAGAAAGCTTGGAAATGTTCAAGAGTTTCACAATTAAGGTTTAATTAAATTAAATTAAATTTTGTATTTTTATCCCACCTTTCATAGCTAGATAGCCATTTCATAAAGGATGGTTTAATGCATGAGCATAACCTGGATAGTGTGAAGACTTTCAAATGTGCTCTAAAAACATGATTGTTTAGGTAGGCAGTTTACTAGTCCTCTAAGTTTCATCACACTTTGTTTGTTATCTGTTATTTTTTTACACCTGATTTTAGGTATTACATTTGCTTTTAGGTTTTAATTTATGTTTTGTATTGTACATATGATTTTATGTATGTTTTTAAGTTTTACTATATGTTTTGTATTGTGTATATGGTTTTATGCATGTTTTAGGTTCTCTCTATAGATCCTTTGTACATCGCCTACTATATAGGCTATAAATAAATTTTAAATAAAGATAAAGTCCTACCCACTGAAAATTTTCCCAAGTTATAGGGTGAATTTAGGGGCACAATTCTAGAAAACATATTTTGATTACATCTCTACTCTTTATGCTAAAAAAGTGTGAAAACATAAGAAATAAAATATATTAGAAATAACGGAATCTAGGGCTAGGACATAAATCAAAGGAACAGATTTAAAAACTTAGCAATCTGATATTCTAAAGACTCTAGTTAGCAATGATTTAATTTCTTTATTTAGCTCTTTGGACATCTTGCAGCATGCTAAACTTGTCACTGTTGTTACTAGTTTCTGCTATTGATTTTCTCTTTTCTCGGAAATCTAAATTCAATAAAGCATTCTGGAGTATCCTTATGTGAAATTGTAGAGCAGGGTTTTAAATGATTTTCCTGTCCAGTAAGTAAACCTCTGAAGATCTCATTAAAGTTTTAACATGATACTGAATGATCTGCAGAATGAAGGATATTTCATCTTGACTTTTAGCAAGCACCCTAATCAGTGAGCTAGTCAAAAACAATTTTGGGTTAGTGAAAACAAATGCTAAATTAGATATATGCATTTGCAATACAAGTTAGTACACATATGTATGAATTATGCAATAGGGTGATAATTAGTTCATTAGCTCTTATTACCCTATCTACTAATCCCTGTTAAATTGTTCAAGGCTGTTAGAACTCAGTAAATGTAACATCATCTCAGGGATAGGTATAAATGTTAGCACGCTAACTTACTAACATTTAACACAGAGCTCCAACTTCTTATCTCGATTCCCACTCATTCCTGAACCTTAACAAGTAGCCCCCCTACCCCCCCTCCCCCCTCAGGTCATGATCCCCCTTCTGGGCTCTCCAATCCATAACAGGACTCCCTCCTTCAGGGATTCCCCCACCTGTCCCTAAACCATAGTAGAGAGCCCACCAGAACCAATCCCTCCCTCAAGGACCTCCCCATCACACATCCACACCCACACCCAATCTATAGCAGAAGGCCCCTTCAAGATCCAATCCCACTGATGAACTCAATCCATTTTAAAGACTCCCAGTGGGACTTATTGACCTCCTCCAACATTTACCCCAAATCTAACAAAATGTGAATTTAGCATTTTCAGGGAGAACCTAGTGTTTGTCAGCAGCAGGGAATGGACAGCCCTTATCCTGGTTCTGCCACTATACATAAAATGGTGTCACTTAGGGTTACTTTATAATATATATAGCTTCATGGTGGGATGAATCAGGGCCTGGAAGAGTCTCTTTTTGTGGATTGGGTGCAGAAGGAAAGACTGGGGCCCAGGGAGGGAGGCTGGGGAACCAGAAGGGGGATTATGACCAAGAGGGCCTTTACATATGCTCTGAATAGATGGATAGAAGTTTGGAGCTCACTGAGGCCTCTGCTTTTGCTTCGGGGAACTAGGATCAAGTAATACACAGAGCAACCTTTGTTGCTGTGGATATTTTGGTTAGCCTCCCTGAGGGCCTTCTTTTGTGTTGGAGAGAGGGAGTTGAGAAGGATGCTCTGTACTAACTGGTTATTGAACTATGAGATAATTATTTTGGGGAATTTTGAAATGCACAGCATATTCATTTTAACATGGTCCTTCTAGTGTGTGCAAGATATGTATAAAATTAACTTAGTGACCATGTATATGGGAAAAGAGACTTCCTAAATGGCTGCCTTATCAAGATGCAGAGGTGAGAGAAGGGGATGTAGTAGCCAATAAAAGAGTTTTTCATGTGGAGACTTAGGTATTTTAGAAAGGACTGTCCCTACATTGACTGTAGTTATAAGCAAAGTTTGCTTAATGAGAAAACTCCAAAGGGGGATCCCCATTCTTTCACTATTGGAGCAGATCACATATGGGGGTGGTAGTATGAAAGTTGAGGCTTTGATAGATACCAGGAATAATCAAAACCTCGTGACTTCCAAACTAGTCTGCTTCTAAGAGAGCAGAGATCATGCTAGGTCAGTCATGTGAGGAGTATTCATATGGAGATTAGGGCCTATCACCTATATGAATATCCATGTGGAAGTTGAAGTGGGAGGCAGAAAGAGGAGCTGAGAGTGGTTATGATACGGAGATTTCTCTAATCCATCATACTAGGGCAAGAATGGAAGGGTTTACCTGAAAAAGTTAGAGAGAAAGATGTGTGAGTGACTACCAGTCACAGAGTTCCCAAGTATGTGATGCTGAGGTGCGTGAGTTGGGAGAAATATTTCCCTTTATAGTGAAGGGGGTGTATGAGCATCAAGGCAAAGATCAGATGTCTCAGAGGCAGAGGAGGCAAAAGAAGAGAAGGGGGCCCTAGATATAATCCAAAGGGATAAGAAATGGTGTAAATGGCTTCTGGAGAGGGGGTAATCCCATACCACCTGGAAACAACACAATTTCAGACAAGAATAAGGCCGCTAATATAGAGTTAAAGAGAATGCATTGCAAGGTTTCTGTGAGTAAAGGGGCAGTGATCAATTTAAAAAAATGGCCTTTACAAGGTTCCATTTCAAAGTGGAAGATGGGTTAATGTTTCTGATGGTTAAGGATGCAGAGAGGGAAAAAATTCAGGAAACATTGGTAACATAGGTCTTCCAAAAGGATAATTATTCTAAACACGCATGCACATGCACACACCTGGCCAGTCATCTTGGAGCCAACCATTTCCCATGCTCTACTGGAAGGTGTAAGACTTCTGTGGGTCATGTCACAAGTATCAACTAATGTCCCAAAGCCCCAAGGATATGGTACCTCTTGTTCTTCTATTATAGAAGTGACTTTCTTAATGGTGGCCATGGATGTCATGGGACTCTCAGATAAAAGTGCAAATAGTGGTGCTGGTGATGGTTATGGTGGATCATACCTCCTGGTACTTCCTTATGGATTATATCTGCCAAAACCATTTTGTGAGAGCTGATAAGGTTTTTATGTCAGGTGAATTTCCCTCAAAAAATCCTCACTTACCACAGTACTGTTATGTCTTGTCTCCTGAAGCAGGTCTAGGAAATGGTTGACAGGCCATGTCTGCTTTTCAACTCTCTTCAAGATAAGTACTGCTTGATGCTGTTTGAAATGAATTTTGCAGATATTTTGAATAGAAAGTGGCCTTTCAGTATGA
The DNA here is from genome assembly GCF_901001135.1 of Rhinatrema bivittatum. Classification (NCBI taxonomy): domain Eukaryota; kingdom Metazoa; phylum Chordata; class Amphibia; order Gymnophiona; family Rhinatrematidae; genus Rhinatrema; species Rhinatrema bivittatum. Next base: position 190,539,038 of record NC_042616.1, read on the forward strand.
ATATGCTAAGAAAGCCTTACAAATGTATTTACCTTATTTGATGTTAGTACTGGTGAGTTGTTGGTTTGATAGTGAGATAAAAACCATATAAGCCTCAGCATACCACCCCAAAACGAAAATTCAACCTGGCCTGGAATATGATACAGAAATTCATGAGGAGTTTCTTACAAAGCTGGGCTTGACTGATTCCCTTTCTTCTTCTATTTGTGGAACAAGAAGTCCCAAACACCGCCAAAAGCTTTACTTCTTTTCAATTAGTAGATTACTAGCAACACATGGGACTCCTAGATGTGGTAATAGAGTCTGGGAAGGAGTCAGGCCCTTCAAGTAATGCAATCAGTTGCATCCTATATTTGAGGAAAAGGATGAGCACCTTGGCAGGGTTTGCATGTAAGAACCTGTTAAAAGCACAGGCTAAACAGAAAAAGAACTATAATCACTAAGCATAAGGGCTGGATTTAAGTTGTCTGCACATACAGGCAGTAGGGTGTTGTCTACCATGCCCCACCACACTCCGTTCCCCTCCCCTCTGATTGCCTCCACTCAAATACTCCACTGTTACGGCATTCCCCTAACTTCCATGTCATAGCATCAACCATCTACCCACAACAGCAGCAATAGGTGAAGCAAGGACATTCATTACTCCTGCACATGAAAGGCCTGGGATGGGTTATGAAGGAGTTGGAGAGATGGAGGGAGGTTAGAGGGGCCCATGCACATTTCGTGGGAGGGAGGAAGGACCCAGACTGGTGGCTGTTGTTAAAGATGAATTTGAAAGAAATGAAAAATGAACAAAAATGTATTTGTAACCCTGGACTGAGAACCTCTTTAGGAGTCCAATGACCCACAGTTATTCCTAGGGTTTAAACTATTTTCACTTCTCCTACAATCCAATACGCCCAAGTTCTCCAGCATTCTCCATGAAGGTGAATGAGGGACTACTCTTCTAGTCCCTGAATGTTCTCTTATAGTATATATGGCAAATAGTAATAATCGTGCTGGACTCTTAATGAGTTTCCAACATAATTTTAGTAATAGGTTGATGTGAAATGGACTAGAATACGGTTTACAAGTACTTTTTTCTTCACACTGCCCATAAAACAAATATTATCAAGGGTAAATCTGAGACTGCAGTTCCTTCCATAATTTACTTTCTAACCAGTTTCCCTTCCAGCTTAGGGGCTCTTTTAAAATTTCCTCCTTTACACTGGTAGGATAGTAGATCAAACTCAATTCCCAATTCCCCATTGTCAGATGTCTTGGTAGTCAAGACTCACACTCTGGGTCCTTTCATTCCTTGTTGTACCTGAAGGGTACCATGGCAGCTGCAGTGAATATCTGAAGAGGATCTACACTGGTGGAGTACCACTCTTCTCCTTTACTGCCCATTTCCTCCTCCTGGACATTGGATAGATGTCCAATCTTCCTTCCAATCCTTCAGTGGAAGATTGGCTCTCTCAAAGGGAGAAGTTCAGAACAGTCCAATAGTACAAGTCCAGTCAACCAAATCCAAAATAAAAGGAAGGGTAGGTTGAAAACTTCCTTCAACTGAATCCCAAAAAATGGAAAATAAGTTCATTCTCAAGAAATAAACAAAGCACACAGCTTTGTTACCTTTCTCTATGATCTATACACCATTGTGTAGGGTCTAGAGGTTTCTCTTCCTTCCCAAAACAAAATCGGAAGGAAAAGAAACAGGAAGTAAAAAAGAAACACTTCTGCTTCCTCCAAAACCAAAAACATCTCTCACTAAGGGTCTCTACCTTTCTTAGGGATAGGCAGCAACTACTACAGTAGTCCATCCTGGGAAGCTGAGAGATAGGTGGTCCTTTTAACTTTAACACCGCCTACTGGAACTTTGAAAGGAAAACAACTTAGTAGGGACCTAGTGAGGCAAATGAAACAAAATAGAAAATGTTGTTGACACTTCTTATTTCATTTCAAATGACAGCACATACCTAGTAGATGCATGCTGACACATTAGAAGGACCTTATTGGATAATGAAAGGAATTAAACTATTATGGAGAAGGAATACCTGGCTTTAAGGTATTACCTTGCAGGCCAATAATTCACATGAATAAACTGATCATGCACCATAGCTTTGCCTAATGAAAAATGCCAATGTCTGGATCATGAGATGGTATATATCATTGCAGGCAGCTGATTTTGAAGTCCTGCACTGGGTGGGATGGGGGCCATCTAAACACAGATTTATTTTCCAAAGAAACATTAGGACCACAAGAGAATGCGTATACATGGAATGTAAAAAAAAAGGGGGAAAGGTGTCTGATGGAGTATATTCCTCATACACACAAGGAAAGGGCCTAGAAACAAGGAGAGGCAGGAAGTGGAAGCCCAGTGCTGTACACAAAGCCCACAGAGGAAAAAAGAAATCGGGAGACTGCAAATCCCAGTATACTACACTTCATAAGTGCTAATAGGGATCTGGAGGTGCAGTTCCTAGGATAAGGGTGAGATGGGACTGAGACCATACCTGCAGCTCTGATGACATTAAAAAAGAAGTAATGAAGAATTCAGAGTCAGCATGTGAGAGAAAACAAAAGAAAGTGACAGTGAAACTTGACTGGAGGAAAGTCAGTGAGGTAGGAAAAGGCTTGCATTCTGTGAGTATCTTATATCAGGCATGAGGTTAGACCCTGAACACAAACAACCAGAAGGAAGCAGATGGGACTGTACCTTGTAAGGAGTGTGATTCATTTCTGAACCTAAGCAGCTGGAGGCAAAGGGATATGCACAACTATAGGACTGACTACTGTTTGACTAGAGGGTATAAGTCAATGGGTGAGAAGACTGAGCCCAGCACACAAGGCAAGCAGACATCACCACATGCGGCTAAAGTATGCATGCCATGAAATTGCACATAGACTTTATGCAAGATGAAATTTCACTTAGTCGGATTCAGTCATTTTATCCACATAAACCCTGTTTCAAGCTACATATTTCCTGACTAGGCATTTAAAAAGATATCCCTATAGGACTCCATTATGGACTGACCTTGTTCTTTCTATTTTCTTGATCCATCAAGGTACAGTATTTCGGGGTGAAGTGCATCTAAACAAAACAAAAAACAAGAGTCTTGGGACTTCTGTTGAAATTGTATACAATTTTTGTCTCTGCTATTTTATAACTTTAAATGCCTTATACAATGAAGTGATATTAGTGGCCATGTCATGTGACTTCAACAGGATATTGGCTATCAAAAGGCTGGGAACAGTGTAGGCTAAACAAACATGGAATGGAATTCCAAACAAGAATGAAATTTGATTTTTACTCTTCCAGCAAATTAGTGTCCTTGACATTAGGCTGTAGTCTTTCATTTAAAGATTTTTCTTCAAGGGCGTTTTATTTTACAATGAAAAAAAAAAATAGTATGAAAAGACATTCCTCAAGTCAGCAAAGTTAAACATAAAAGATCACCTTGGGTCTGTAAAACAATATTAGCTGTTTGTATCGCAGCTTTGGCTATGCAACATCAATCAATTGCCACCTAACATAATAAAGCGTGTACTGTGCGCGCTACATTGTCATGGATGCTTACTTAATTTGAGATCACAGGACAACAGAATTACATAAATTAAGATAGAATCACACTATAAATAAAAACATCATTATGAAGATAGTCTGATCCTGATTGATGACTGGTCCTGACTTAAATCCCAGTAAGCAGGCACCTCACCTAATAAAATCCCATCGTGTCAGGCAAAGGTACTAGAGGCCATGACAAGCCCGCAGTTAGTAGTGGATTTTTTTTTTTTTTACAAGACAACAGTGAGTCCCCCAAACAAAATAAAGAGGGATATTTTCAAATCCAAAACATCATCAGGACAGGCAGGCATGTCAAGCCATAAGAAATTGAAATTCGGGGAGGATCTGCCAGCACCGGTTGCATCTCTGTCAGACACCTGTTGTGGTGGAGGAGAGGGAGAGGGGAGGCACTGGCAGCAGCCACAGAGTATAACCATCAGCGCCTTTGGAAGTAGAAGTGCAAGTGGTAAAACCTACACCATCAGCAGAGCTATCCAGTGCAGTGCAGTGCAGGCTGAAAAAACTGTTTTGTCATCCTCCTCCACTGAATCAGAGGTAGAAAAATCTCTCTTGAAAGGTTATCCTGAAGCAGAGATGGGAGAGGCCTTAGCTGAAGACCCTGTATTAGGAGGATTAGTCAGCAATGTGTTAGCTCTCACTAAAGTGGTACAGGAGAGAGAGGCAGGAGCTGATGTTGGTGAGGGAGAGCGGGCCACACTGATGGTGCAGGAAGAGAGGACGAGTGAATTATCTGCCTCAGTTTCTCAGGGTCCATCTGTCTCCAAACCACCGCAGTGCCAGAATTATCCACCTCCATGGATGTAGACAGAGGCAAGGGATCAGGAAAGAAATATGTGATCTGTAGCCATTTTGAAATAATGGAGGACTCACACTTTGTGTGCTGTAACTATTGTGCGAAGTAGATCAGCCAACGGAAGTAACTGGGCCATTTAAGTAATTCTGGTTAGAGCATCACGTGAAGAAGTAGCATCTCCTTCAATATGCACCTGGGGATGGTGGTAACAGTAGTCAGTGGACCCCTTTCTGCAAGCCAGTGGACACCATTTGAAAAGGGGACGATTGTTCCTCAAGTTGCTTAGTAGTGCAGAACGGGAGTGTCAGGCGTTTGCTGCAGGTGTTAGCACAAAACTATAAAGTACCGTCCAGGACCATTTTCAGCAGAAAGGTCATCCCCAGTTTGTACAATCATTGCAGTGGTCGCATCCAGGCGCTGCTGGCAAAGGCACAGGGGAGCAGTGTGCATTTTACAAGTGACATCTGGACATCCACAAATCCTCACGCTCATTCCTCTCTCTGACAGCACATTGGTGGGATCTGGCTGCATGTCCACAGGGTGCAGGGTGCAGGTGGGCTTTGCTGCACACTGACTGACCTGGCAGACAGTGCCCATACCTCTGCCAATATTTTAGGAGCCATTAGAGAAATGCTGGAGTGTGGCAGCTGGATTAGAAACCCAGAAGTTTAATTACATAGTTCTTTGACACTGACAATAGCTCTAATATAGTAAAGGTAGTATCAGATGCGGGATGTCAGGGTGTACAATGCTTTACTCATACCATCCACCTAGCAGTGAAGGAGGCACTGGGGCTGGGGTCCAGGGACCCAGAGCATGTCGACCTGCATGGTCAACTAGAGAAATGTAGGAAAATAGCTGGGCACTTCCACTGAAGTGTGAAGGCAGGGGATCTTCTCCATGAAAAAGCAGGAGGAATAAGAGATGCCTCACAAGCGTCTCATTCAAGATGTGGGCACCCACTGGAATTCTACCTACATGTTAATGCAGAGGCTAGTGAAGCAGCAAATACCCCCTGCATAATCTGTCTCGGGAAATGGAGATAGGTGTGCGGTTCCCATAGGGCGTCATGATTGGTTAGTCATGAGTCAGCTTGTGAAAATCCTGAAGCTCTTTAAAGATGCCACAGAGGAGCTGAGTGCCCCAAGCACCATCTTGGGAGATATCATATATATAATAAACATCCTGTCTGAAAAGCTGGAGGACTTTCAACAGATTAGGGAAAGAAAGCTGAGGTACTGTGCTGTCTGGCATCCTTGGTAAAGCAGATGACAGAGAGACTAGGACCTCTGACCAGAAACCCCACATACATGCTCGCTACAGTATGTGATCCAGGTGTGAAAGGGAGACTCACACTGCAGGCCAACAATCTGACACATTTGAAAAGCATACTGACAGAGGACTGTCAACTAGAGTGCCAGAGGTTGAGGCACAGTAGGGATATAGCAGAGGAGGAAACACCATTATTGCTCAGGTCAGACAATAGTGCAAGTCAAAGTAGCACTCTGTCATCGACGCCTAGCACTCTCTCTTCCACAGTAAAACAGAAACATTCCTTACGTCTGTCCCAGGTGCTAAGAAAGTAGCTGGGAAGAAAGACATTTGTCCAACACAAGCAAAGGAGACGGCAGCTCAAATCTCAGTGACCTGTTATCTCGCAGAGACTATCGAGGACCTGGACACAGATGTGCTGGCATATTGTTCTTACAAGTCCAGCATCTGGTCAGACTCAGTGAGAGTGGCTCAGCACTATTTCTCTTTCCTACAAACGAGTGTCTCCAGTGAAAGAGTGCTTTCAATGACAGGGGACATCATAACCCCTCATCCCTCCAGGCTGTCTCCACACTTGATGGAAAAGCTAGTGAATGAATGAAATGAAAATGAATCTGCCTTTGCTTTATTTTCTGGATTTGCCATGCGAGTGGCAAGACAAATGAAAGGAATTTGAAGGTCCGGTAGCTGCTTTACCTGTCTGCCTGCAGTGCCTCAGTACAAGCAAAGGGGCCTACATCCATCATCCAAAAGCATCCAGAGGTCCATATTCAATAGGGCGGTCAGTGGACTTGTTATCCGGCAAACGTTAGCCTTATTTGCTTAAAGTTATCCGGCTACACATGGCCGGATAATTTAAAACATAAGCGGTTATATTTGAATATAGCTGTCATAACAATGAAAAACCTTTCAAATATGCCCCCCTTCCCCAGACCCTCCTCATCCCCCCCAGTAACTTTTTTTTGTTTGCTGGGAGCAAGGGCCCCTCTGTCCCGCTCCTGTCACCTCCAGCGCCGCTCAAAGTTAGGCAGCGCTGAAAGCGTTAGCTTACATTAAGCTTACACTTCCAGCGAGCGCAGCCTGTAGCCGTAAAAGAAGGGGATCAAAAGGCTGCGCAGGAAGTGTAAGCTTACAAACAAAAAGAAGGTACTGGGGGGGATGGGGAGGGTCCTCCTCCTAACTCGTGACATGTCCTCATCAACAATACTGGGGCCTGTTACATCCTGCTACCTCCTGACACATTCCCAACAACAATAGTGGGAGCTTAACGCCTCTTCCTTCTTCAGCAACACTAGGGCTTCACTTCTCCTCCTACCTCCTAAGATGTCCCCATAAACAACACTGGGGCTTCACTCCTCCTCCTACCTCCTGACACAGCCCCATCAACAACACTGGGGACTGATACTACAGAGGTCTGACAGCACATCCAGCAGCAGCCTTACCCTGCCATATCCCAACACCAATGTCATAGGGTCTTGCAAGGAATCCAGCAGCAGCATTACATTGCCACACACCTCACAAAATCACAGGGGTCTGATACATTTTCATTCTGCCTGCCATATTCCAAGCACCACCGCATGGTCATGACTCCACTGAGATCTTCCATCTGCTATTCCCCAACCGCCACCAGTGAAGCATGACTCTACTGAGTTCCACTGCCTCCTTTTCTCCAAATACTACCGCTGAGGCATGCCTCCACTGACTTCCCCTGCCTGCTTTGCATCAACAACTGTTTGGGACAGAGCAGGTAGGGGGAATTCAGCGAAGGCATGCCTCAGTGGTGATGATTGCCAAACAAAACTGGGATCCTCTGCCTCCTTTTCTCCAAAAACCACCACTGAGACCTGGCCTATCGTATCCTGCATAAACCTGTCATACTCCAAATATAACCACAGTGGCCTGATATTTCCAGCTGTTGTATGCCATGCTCCAGCCATACCCACAGCATCCTGACACTTCCAGTAACAGAATGCCATGCTCCAACCATAACCACAGTGGCCTGATACTTCCAGCTGCGGCATGCCATACTCCACTAAATCCACTGAGGAATAACATATCCTGCAAAAACCTGTCTTGTGCCAACCTTCACCACTGTGGCCTGATACTTCCAGTTGCAAAATGCCATGCTCCAGCCATATTTCCTGGAACAAAATGCCATGCTCCAGCCATATTTCCTGGAACAAAATGTCATGCTCCAGCCATCATATCAAAACTGTCTTAGAGAAATTCAAAATCCTTAATATTTTCCAGTAAACTTTGCAGTCCTTAAGAATACTACAATTTCTACCAGCATAGGTATTTTACAATGTTCTACGTACCTGACACTGACAACACCACAGATTTAGGGGCGTTACTGCTACACTTTTCACTGTGTTGCTCTGTTCCTACCATTCCAGTTTTTTACAATTATTAAGAAATGCCACTTCTGCTGCCACTGCTCCTAGCCATTCTTGTCACATTATGGTGCCCACTCACTCCACCCTTCTGTGCATGTGCAAGAACTGTCAAATGCCTTTGGGGATGTTACGGCTACCTTTCTCTCTGCGTTGCTCTGCTCCCAATATTCCAGTTCTTAAGACATAGGAGCACCACTGCTGCTGCTGCCATTCCAAACTGGTCTTGGTAGCTTAGAGTGCTTCATCCACTGCTCCAGCTATGATCAAGGTTCTTTGCCAAATCCCTTTCCGTACAGTACTTGCCCACTTTTCTTCTTGCCCTAGTCATACATTGCTTTGCAAACTTACAGAAACACTCCTCATGCTTTTATTACCATTCTTATCTTCATCTATGGTACTCACCTTCTTGTCATCTCTTGTTCTTGCCTTGGCTATCCATTGTTCTGCACACTTGCTGCACAACTCCATGAATCGTAACTCATTTAATGGCCCATTAATAGTTCCACTGTACTGCGCACATGGGTAACTATGACGTGCATGGCTTGGTTAACTCCATGGCACAAACGTATGCTACTGGTCTGGTGGATCAGCCATGTGCAGCCGTATTTGGACAGGGAGAGGCAGCCCCCCTCTGGTTGCCATTATGCTTGAATGGAATGACTGGCATCTCCCATGCCCTCAGCCTTAAAGTTATGTCCCTCATCCTACACTTTTGGATCCTAGAGCCACATAACCTTGCTGCCATGTGCAGATTTTACACCTTGGGGTTCTTAACTTTTTTTCTGCCACTGTGCATTCCTGGCCTACTCCAGCTTTTACACTTTGAGGTCTTCTTGCCAATCTGGGGTGCTGCTGAGCACTTCTCCTATGCTTCTCAAATCTTGATACCACTCTTTCTGATTCTTAGTCCCTTTATCTGTACCTAGGGATGTTTCCTGCCATGTTTTCTTCTTCATTCCCCCTTCAGGGTGCTGATGTCACTTTCGGTGCCACTATGCCTCTCTAGATGCCATCAAGTATTCATGTCACGATTGCTGGCATCCTCTTATTCCACCTTGCGATGTTCTTCCTCCTCTTGCTGCTTCTTTACTCCTCTCATGGTATTTTGGAGAACTCCTGCCAATGCTGGAAGCCTGGTACCCCCCCCCCCCCCTTGCCCCTTTCCAAAGCATTAGGCTACTTTATGCCACTTTGTTTGATTCCACTTTGCCATTGTCTAAGAACATTGCAGTTTTTCCCCTTTCTGATGATTTCTTCTCACAAGATTCATTAGAATTGATAAGAAAATCACTTCTGGAGCCCAGAACAGACTGCAGTGCTTCCCCCATAGCTTTTAATGGCAAACGAATAAACTAATGAAATGAATAAACAATTTTGTTTCCGTATTCAAACTAATGAAACAAATTTGGGTCCCAACAAAATGAGTGAACAAACCAAAACAAATTTTTCTTCTGCACATCTCTAGTTGATAATACATTTAAATCTTCTGCTCAGTGTGCAGTAGCAGCCAAGAAAGTAAATAGAATGCTAGAATTTTTTAGGAAAGTGATAGAGAATAAAACAGAGAATATTATAATGCCTCTGTGTTGTTCCATGGTGTGACATCATTTTGAATATTGTGTGCAGTTCTGGTCACCACATCTCAAAAAAAATATACAGCAGAATTAGAAAAGGTACAGAGAAGGGTGACCAAAATGATAACGGGGATGGAACAATTCCCTTATGAGGAAAGGCCAAAGAGGTTAGGAAACTTCAGCTTGGACAAGAAAAAGCTGAGGGGAGATATGATAGAGATCTATAAGATAATTTCTGGAGTGGAATGAGTAAACATTAATCAATTCTTTACTCTTTCGAAAAGTACAAAGACTAGGGGACACAGAATGAAGTTACTAGGGGATACACTTAAAACTAATAAGAGAAAATATATTTTTACTCAATGCATAATTAAGCTCTGGAATTAGTTGCCAGAGGATTTGGTTAAAGCTATTAGTGTAGCTGCATTTAAAAAAGATTTGGACAAGTTCCAGGAGACTGGGTCATGATGTCTGGACCTCGGCCCGAAGTCTGGGTCCTGATGCTGGGGCCTTGGCTCAGGGTTAAACTGAAGCCCAGAGCCCAGGCCTCAGAAGTCCTCTTCAGATATTTTCCGTGTTCTTTCTTTTTCTTGAAATGATGCAAAATGCTTGGCACATGCAGGTGTAAATTAACTCAGGTGCATCCTCCCCAGTGGAGGGCACCATTTTGTTGTACGGCAGTTCAAATGGCACCCTCTGCTAGTGAAGAAGTGCAGCAGTTAATTTACTCTGGTGCATCCCCAGAGGATGGCATCATTTCAAGAATAAGAAAGAAGACAGAAGATGTCTGAAGAGGACCTCTGAGGCCTGGACTCCAGGCCTGGGCCTGACCCAGGACCGAGGCCTTGGTGTCAGGGATGGGACTGGGCCGGGCCTCAGCATCAGGCCCAGGCCTGGGTCCTGGCCTTGACCAAGGACCAGGCATCAAGATCTGGTGTCTGGACTCAGCTCTGGCATTGGGCCAGGGACCCGACCATGGCCCAGGCATTGGGATCTGTCCTTCTGGTCGGGCTTTGGCATCAAACCTGGGTCAAGGCCGCAGCACAGTCATTGGGACCCAGTGTCAGGACAGGGCTCTGTCATCAGGCCTGGTCCTAGGCTGAGACCTAGGCCATGGCATTGGAACCAGGCCTTGAAGCCT